>NC_068409.1:7954488-8261988 GCF_023724105.1 Carassius gibelio
AGATGGCTACGCTGACCTACGACCAGCATGACACCGCCACCCGTGCCAACCTGCTGGACCAAGTACTGAAAGGTACCACCCAACACATTGACATTACTCCTGTCGATACAGCCCTCCAAGCACTGTCTCGACAGCCCATTCTGAACCAGTCATCTGCGGTCCTAGCCTAGACTGCTGCCGACACTGCACGGTGCATCTCCACCGTCATTGGTCCCACCCTGACTCTTGGCGTGACCTTCATCCTATACAGGATACTCAACGAGATGCAAACCTCTACAGCCAAACTCACGACAACTGTGGCTGGAGGTCTCCGATGGAATCCCCGGAAAAGGGACGCAAAGTCAAAGACAATACCGAACCTCACCAAGCTGAATCCTCAGCTTCAGGAACCACCTGTCATCATGACCCACCTGCTGCATGACCATCACGATTCACCTGTCATCTGCCCATCCGGATGATTGCCGTCCGATGATGTCCACACAGGGACTTCATCTGACGTAAAGGGGGAGATGTAACAGATATGCAGGTCAGCGATTCATGGGTTAAATTCTGTTTTATAAATTCAGACTGTTGGTACTAAATGCCAGCCTGGCTGGACTTAAATTACTTTACGATACCCATGCGAGCCTCAAAGGATACCTGAAACCCCCCCCAAATTCCTTAACACACACACACACACACACAAAAAGAAACCTTTCTTTTTGTTCCTTACTTTTGTAAGTCCTTTATTAAATATGTATTTTGAATGTTTGTGTATTGCATAAAATGGTTAATCCTGGGTAAATGGTTAAAGTGCTGACTTATAAGTGGAAATGCTTGATTTCAATCTTATACTTTCTCAAAAAGAAATGTTCTGCAACCCCCACACTCCTTGGTAGCTCGTAAAATTTTACGACCACACAGGACCACAGGACAGGAAACCTAATCCTTACAAAAGAATGATAGAATGTACTCAAATGTAGTCTTAATGTGTATAGTATTGTTTTTGCGGTACATTAGAGGTTTCCCATATAAATTGGGAATATCTGCAGTGTTATCATGTGTTAATCAAATCTTTAAATGTGTGTAATTCTGCATTTGAATGTATCTTCATGTTTTGATCATTTGCACATATTAATTTTAGTATCTGTGTAATCGTCATGCTTTGACAGACCCATTTATCTAGATCAAAGTAATGAAAAATGTATTTAATCTGGAATAATGAACTTGCTTTAATATTCCTGATGAAATCGGACAGGCCCTAAATCATCAGGGGGTTGTCTCAACCGAGACAAAGGAACTTTCCCTCCGCTTCAGATCGCGGACATTCATTGGATGCTCCCTCGAAAATGGGCGTGAACTATTTCAAGCTATAAGAATTGACCAAACAAGGTCCACTCTCTCTTCTTGCTCTTCTTCCTCTTCCCCGTTCTCGGATACGCTGCTCTCCAACGTTGTTTCCGCGCGGCCATAGGCCCCCCCTCAGCACAGGGGCTGAGAGAAAAAGCCATTTTAATGGCTCCTTTAGAAGCTTTCGTTTCGTTCTTTTCTTTTCTTTACTAAGTTTATTCAACTATTCGCCTCTCCACACAATGAAGACGAATTCTGGAACATTGTTTGTTGAACCTTTCAAATACCGCGCGAAGATGAACGAACACCTCTTTGCAACAAAGGAACACGTGACTCCACGCTCACGCCAAGATCCAGCGCAGCTTGCACGCGCGTCACACGGCCTCCGGCCCACGCGCGCAGTTTTCAAAGGACCACGTGACATCACACGTGCGTCGCCGGTACCACGCTCACCCACTGGGCCATGCAAGTATCGTTTTCTATGGAGATTTAAATGCTGCTTTAAAGTGTTGCTATTATTTGATTCGTTGTTGGTTCCACTAAGGTTTACTGACTGATTTTCATACCTGAGCTCATTCTGTGATCTCTCTCGCTTTCTCCACTTCTCTCTCTCTCTCTCTCTCTTTTATTTGGATTCCGTTATGTCTTGTAAATGTTTATTGTCTGTATTTTCGTACACATATTTACTCTGTGTGATTTGTAGTTTGATGTATTACTAGTTGAATTATTAAAAACCCATATATAAAAGGATTGGCTTGGACTCCACCCCACTCTCATTACGAGTCACTGAAATGTTTTGGTCTTTAGCTACAAGCTCTAAATTTAGAAACTAAATTTATCATAAGGATAGGATAATATTTTCATGGCCAGAGAATACTTTTCCTTGAATTATAAGGCGTGATAACTTTATTGAAAATTGATAGGTCTACAGTGGTGTGCTGGACATACCACGGTTTGATCTGCAGTAATTTACAGTAAGAGATATCACAATAATTGATATGAAGAATGTAATATTGACATATTAATGAGTAAATTACAGTGCCCTGTGATTAGTATTGGTATTGGCAATTGAGCTATTTTTCATAATCAATAAAATTAAATGTAACTGTCATCTGAGATATATATTAATCAAATTCTTGATTAATTATTCAAATTCCCTATATATCATTTGAGTTAATTACTATGTAAAACTCATTGTTGTTACATGATTGTGTGTGAGTGTTTGTGTACTTGTTTGCATTCTCCGTACATTTATGTTGAGGCTGAAAGCTCTAGGGGTTAATAAAAATTATAAATGTAACTAAAATAAACTAAATTAACTCGAATTAAACTACATATTCCTATATGGTCTGACTTGTTAAAAGATTTCACACCCATTTGACCCACTAAATGAACTGTCAGATAACCTCACGATCACAGGCCTAAGCCATAAATTTGAAATTGCCTTTGATCCTTGAGTACGTACAATTTTTTTTAAAATTCTTAGCCGTCCTGCAGCGCACCATTTAGCTACAACACCAGAACCCCCGGGAAAACTAATTAGATTACAGTCGAGTTGCAAACCCCCCAAAAACCTGAGACGAGATATTTCTTCCCTGTCATATTGTTAACCGACTACTTTTAACTACATATGTCTGTTTTATTTACTAGATAACGCCACAAAAACTTACAAACTGGACAGAAGGAAAGTGTAGATGGGTGGCTGGGTGTGTGTGTGTGTGTGTGTTAATTGTCATAGCTTGAGAAATTAAGCTTAACAAAAATAAAAGATATATCGGCGGCAATAGTCTAAATTTAGACTAGTCGTACATGAGAGTAATTAACTTAATACCTTAAAAACAAATAATGCTTTTTCAATGCTGTTTTTTTTATTATTATTTTTTATTTTGTATTTTTAAGACTAAAAGTAAATTAAAAAAAAAAAAAAAAAAAAAAAAATTGCATAAAGCTACATCATTTAAAAAGTACAAATTGATCTTATGTTTAAACGGATTTAAAGTTTTCACTAATTAAGGACTGATGGCTATTTATTAAGAAATACTTAGTTTAATTATTTTAACATTTAAATCTATTTGACGCTGCTATCACACCTATAGCGGGGCAGTCTCTAGCGCTGGAGGCGTGGTTTTTTTCCGGAGCATCCCCCGAGCCTCATTCTAAGTGTGTCTGCGGTGCTGTCAGTATCGCTCAACGGAGATGCCTTGACACTTTGCTGTGAGATCTTTTTTTCTTTCGTCTAACTCTGTCAGTAATAGTCTAGATTTTTAAAGTTGTAGTTAGTGGTAAAGTACAACATAGATTTGATTTGAAGCATCTTGTCTGATGGATTTTATTTTTGATCCGCGTAATGCCTACCATATTTTTCTTTTGTTTTTAACTTTTTATAACATTGTGATAAACACCAAGTTTTCTGGTTTGTATCGCCGCTTTACATTCATTTCTTTTTTAGTTTGAGGTAAGATACAAATGCTAAATGCTTTCTTTTCTAGCTGGTAACAAAACACCTTTTTAAATTTTTACAAGCTCTCACATCTTTTTCACGTGTTGCTTAACGAAAACACATCTGATAGTTTTGACTTGTTTAGTTGTTTTAGATAAATAACCAGTAACCTATTTTTTTTTTCTTTTTTATTTGTTACAACTTTAACAACGTTTTACACTTTTCCAACTACGAAAACAATCATTACATCATTCCCATTTTGTTTGTGTGTATAACCTTTTTTCTTGTAATGCACTGTGTACTTAAAACCTTAATAAAAACTTCGCTTATACCATTTTAATGATTTCATCCCCTTTCCACAGTTAAAAAAAAAAAAGCACATAGATCCCAACACATTTTCACCCTCCCTCACCGAAATTCCTTCTTAGGGTCGTAAGTTCATATCTAGGTCACCGGGGTGTACAGGGAGGGGAGGGGTGGGGGTGTACAAACAGGTGTCCAGAACAGATGGCTTTTATGACCCTCATCAATCAAATTTTTGACACATGGTGTACTATATCCTCTCTTACTGGCTAACACACTGGTTCACCGATAACAAATTTGTACCTTTTAGATGCTGGGACTTAATTGTGGTACAGCTACCCGGCAGGTGTCTTGCCCAAGACCTGTGTGCAAATATGCTTAAACCACAAAGCATGTCCAACAATGACACCCACGTAATAAAACAGTAAGATGCACACATATACCTTCAGTAGTACACCGCACGACTACCCAGAAGCGTCTGGCAATCGGTCCAACACCTTTTTTCCAATGACCCAGTATTAAATGAACAATACCAAATGCTTAGCCTGCTACATTGTATAGAGATATACAAATACATTGATTACACAAAGGAGCCACAGATCCAAACCACAACAAAACTGTAGACCAGGGAATCTCTCTTAACCAAACAGTGAAGACTGTTATATAGCATCCAGCCTGGCTGGTAATTAATTGTTAATCACTCAGCAGCCAGCTGGGCATCATTACGTCAGAGGGCTAACATAGCTGCAGAGGGACAAACTTAACCCAGACAGTGATTACTCTGCCGGTTACACATGCATATCAGTTCAAAGCTGTAAGTTTACTTCTTTTAGGTGTTTTTTGTACGTTTATCAAAAAGGTACATACAAAGCATTCATGGGGTTTTGTTTGTAGAATTATGAGGAAAATAATCAACGTAATCCATTCTAAAACAAGACTGTCTTTGAGGTGCTTCCAGTGTTGAAGAGTGAAATCAACAGAAAATCAAGTGATGTCTTGGTCTTTCCAGCAGGTAATGCTTTCAAACACACTTGCACAACTGTGCAGTTAAATAACAGTAATTTACTGGCAGCAGGGGTGCCGATAAAGTACTGTTAATTTACAGCTCTCAACCATTAATATACCACTCTTAATTTTTTTTACAGTATTTTGCCATAAATTCTACCATGGAAATTAACTCCACTCGCACTGCTTCAGACTGTTAAAAACTAGCATTCCTACGATGTTAGTACTATGAACTTCTTTCATTTGAGTCCACTGAGAAGGAATATTTCTTAATATAAAACTGCAAACACTTAATATGTAATAGTAAAGTCACTAAATGCATGACTTTTACTCAAATCACTGCAGCTCACACATATGTGCTGAAATACTTAACCCAGAGATCACCACTGTATCAGAAGAATCCAAATTTACTGTCTTTATATAAAGCAGCAAAATTATCAGAATTCATTGCTCATCATTGACTGAAGCACAGGCTCTACTCTCCAGCACAATGGTGAACAACAAAACTACATTAACATATCTCTCTTGTGCAAACACACATTAATACAGTTGAGTTCAGTATTTACTCTCATTATCAGTGTATGACTTTGCATAATTTTTTTTGTATGGATGTTCACAAATATTTTAGTTAAATTAACTTTTTTTTCATTTGGTAAATCTGACATTTACATTTTACAGTATATTACAGTTTTTTTCTTGACTTAACGGCAACAAACTGTAGAAAAACAGTTATTTACTGGCAGCAGGGGTGCCAGTAAATAACTGTTTTACTACAGTTTGTTTCCTGTAAATTAATTACAGATTATTACTGTTAAATTATGTTTCATGCTATTTTTTCTTCATCTTAAATCTTCAAGTTTTAAATGAACACTTATAATGTGTACACACTACAGAGTGTTTGAGTAACACTGAATTAGTGAAGTTAATGAGATAATTCTGTGATTAATTGATGATTGAGCATTAGTGGTGAACACCTGCTATGAACAAACAGAATCACTAAAGGAAAGAGAAACACAAGAACTACAACTGACTTGAGCCACTGCCTTAGATGAAATCAACTGAAATAAAAGAATTCATCAAATCTCTCAAGATCTGATTAAACAACTCCTAAAACAGCTTCACCAGATTCACATTACTAACCAGACTGACTTTATTTCTGTCAGATGTCTACAGAAGATCTTATTGAGAGTTAAATAGGTTTAGGCTTTTCAACAACTAAGGTTTTTTTTTTTACATGCTGTAACAATGCGCCTTTGGAAAAAAAAAGTCAACAGAAGAAATAAATCTGGTATTGTTGTTTATAACAAGCCGAAACTGATCGCCACACGAATCGATGGCATAAACAGGGAGCGAGACCCAAAGGAACATGAGATATCAGATTGTCACGAGTTTCTCGTATTGCTGCCATAGCTTCCTCTACCCCAGATTCGACTATGACAAGGCTTGTAAATACTGGTTTTCTACCACCCCCTATACATCTGGAGAACAGATTTGAAGCATTAATAAATGTGGGTGAGGAATGCCCAAATGTGATTAAACATGGACCGGATCAGCCAGCAGCTAACACCGCTACTAACAGGCGCTCAAGGACGAGCAGACAGCGGCTTTCAGCTCAGAGCGCAGCCGAGCCCAGGACTCTGATAGTGGGTGACTCTGTTATCAGAAACATCTGTAGCAGGACTACAACAACATGTTGCCTTCCTCAAGCAACGGTCTCTGATGTGAACAAGGAAATTCAGAACATTCTGATGAAGCACATGACTGTAAATCAAATCATCATCCATGTGGGAAAGGATGATATTCAAAAAGAGCAGTCAGAACTCCTTAAGAAGGACTGTGGGCCCTGTTCCTGTGAGAGCTCTCCGACCACTGCCACAACGCCAGAGCCCAAACCCTCTATCTGCTGAAGGTCAACCAAAAAAAAACTGATAGCAGCTCTCAGTGATATGTGTCGGGTCCCCGCTATAATAGCAACATTCACAAATGTTTACAGAACAAGCCGGAACCCAGTGTGCCTGTAGCTTTCTCTATTTCAGCTTTATCACGTGATAGAAAGTCTAAGGCCTTCTCAAGCCGAAGGGCAAACTCATCTAATCTGCGGCCTATTATGCATCAAACTAAGATTGATGTAAAGACACCAAGTGCTGCCATCAAGTTAGCACTTAAACATTCGCTCACTAAAAAATAAATAATTTCTAATCAATGACTTTATAACCACAAACAATCTGGATTTTATTTTTCTAAATGAAACATGACTAGAAGACAGCTGCAGTGCAACAATCCTAAATGGAGCAGCCCCTCCTAACTTCACTTACATGAGTGTTTGCAGGACTGTTAGGAGAGGTGGGGGTGTAGCTGCTCTATTTAAAGATGTCTATCAATGCAAGCAAGTGTCATTTGGTCAGTACTTGTCTTTCGAATATCTAGGGATTGTGCTGAAAGGTGCCCCACGCATTCGGTTTATTATTATTTACAGGCCTCCAAAATACTCTCCAGCCTTTGTTGAAGAGGTCACAGAAATGTAATCAATAATTTCCTCAGAGTTTGACTGTTTTGCAATTGCAGGGGATTTTAATATTCACATAGATAATGCAGAAAACAAAACAACAAAAGAAATGATAACGGTTCTAAACACCTTTGACCTGATTCAGCATGTGCATGGACCCACACACAAAGGTGGACACAATCTGGATCTAATCATCAGTAGGGGTCTAAACATTTCATCCATTGTTACTAAGGACATAGCACTATCTGATCACTTCTGTATTTTCTTTGATATATTGATCTCTGCTACAACTGAATCAAGATCTGTCTCTGTCAGAAGGAGATGTATAAACGAGAACACTCCTGCATCCAGCCCTGAATGCCTCTCCAAACAACCGTTCACACCATTAACAGCTCCTGCATCCCCCCTCTCCCCCACACCTGCAATTCAGATCAGCGAGGATGCGGTGCACAAGGTCTTCTGGAAGCAGAAAAGGAAAAAAGCACCGGGCCCAGATTGTGTTACACCAGCCTGTCTAAAATCCTGTGCTGACCAGCTGGCCCCCATCTTCACACGGATTTTCAACAGATCGCTGGAGCTGTGCGAAGTCCCTTCATGCCTCAAACGCTCCACCATCATCCTCATCCCTAATAAAACCAAAATTACAGGACTAAATGACTACAGGCCTGTGGCTGTACGTCTGTAGTCATGAAGTCATTTGAGAAACTGGTGCTGGGCCACCTGAAGGACATCACTGGGCCCTTGCTGGATCCTCTTCAGTTTGCCTACAGAGCAAACAGGTCTGTGGACGATGCAGTAAACATTGGACTGCATTATGTTCTGCAACACCTAGACAGACCGGGGACTTATGTGAGGATCCTGTTTGTGGACTTCAGCTCGTCCTTCAACACGATCATCCCAAACCTCCTCCTGCCCAAACTAAATCAGCTCTCCGTGCCCACCTCCATCTGTCAGTGGATCAACAGCTTCCTGACAGACAGGCAGCAGCTAGTGAGGTTGGGAAAATACACATCCAGCACCCGTACAATCAGCACCGGAGCTCCCCAGGGGTGCGTTCTCTCCCCACTGCTCTTCTCCCTGTACACTAATGATTGCACATCTAAGGACCCCTCTGTCAAGCTCCTGAAGTTTGCAGACCACACCACACTCATCGGCCTCATTCAGGACGGTGACGAGTCTGCTTACAGACTGGAGGTAAAAGAGCTGGCTGTCTGGTGCACTCTCAACAACCTGGAGCTTAACACGCTCAAAACAGTGGAGATGATCGTGGACTTCAGGAGAAACCCCCCTGCACTCCCCCCACTCACCATCATGAACAGCACTGTGACTGCAGTGGAGTCATTCAGGTTCCTGGGCACCATCTCTCAGGACCTGAAGTGGGACATTCACATTGACTCAGGCCCAGCAGAGGTTGTACTTCCTCCATCAGCTGAGGATGTTTAACCTGCCACAGGAGCTGCAGAAACAGTTCTACTCCACCATCATCGAATCCATCCTCTGCACTTCAGTAACTGTCTGGTTCAGCTCAGCTTCTAAATCTGACCTCAGAAGACTACAGAGGGTAGTCCGGACTGCTGAGCGAATCATCGGTACAACCCTCCCTTCTATTCAAGATCTGTACTTATCCAGAGTGAGAAAAAGGGCTGTCAAAATCACTCTGGACCCCTCACATCCAGCACACTCCCTCTTTGAACTGTTGCCATCTGGTCGACGCTACAGAGCACTGAGCACTAGAACGACCAGACACAGGACCAGTTTCTTCCCTCAGGCAATACATCTTATGAACAGCTGATAATAACTGCAAACACACTACACTTTATATTTATATACACATACACTTTATTTATCTAACACACATACTTAGTATACACTTAAATTTTGCACATAATACACATGTACATACATAACTGCATTTTGTAATATACCTGCCTACAATTGTCAATTTGTATATTGTCATTCACTGTCTACTTATTTGTATTTTTTATTCTTTTATTATGTGTTTTATGTTCTGTCGCTGTCATTCTGTTGTACTGTGGAGCTTCTGTCACGAAAACAAATTCCTCGTATGTGTAAACATACCTGGCAATAAAGCTCATTCTAAAGCTCATTCTGATTCTGAAGTGTACTATTTATGGAGGCTATATCTTTAACACCAAGCATTTCTGCAGACTCTGCTGATATTCTCCTTGATTCATTCAACTCCAAAGTTAAATATGTTATTGATGATATTGCTCCAATAATAGTCAGTAAGAAAACAAACAGACAGAAATCAGTTTGGAGAAGATCAACAGCAGTTCAGACTATGAAAAGACAATGCAGAAAAGCCGAGCGGATGTGGAGGAAGACGAAACTTGAAATTCACTATAGCATCTATAAAGAGAGCCTTCATGCTTTTAATGTGAAACTAGCCACAGCTAGACAGAATTTCTTCTCAAACCTTATAAACAGTAACTTAAATAACACTCATACTCTTTTTGCCACTGTTGAGAGACTGACAAACCCCCCAAGTCAGATTCCCAGTGATATGCTCTCAGACAGCAAATGCAATGAGTTTGCTTCTTTCTTTTCTGAGAAGATCATAAATATCAGGAAGGCGATTAGCACATCCTCATGTAATGCAGAGGTCAGACAGATTCGGCCCAAAATATCAAAAAGATACTATGTCTATTTTTGAAACAATTGATAGCAACCTGTCAACCTGTTGTCTTGACACACTTCCTACATCTTTCTTCAGAAGTGTGCTTGACTGCTTAAAAGCAAATCTCTTAGAAGTGGTGAATGCCTCACTTCTTTCTGGGACATTTCCAAACTCCCTAAACACTGCAGTTGTTAAGCCCCTCCTGAAAAAGACCAATCTTGAAAACACAATTTTGAGCAATTTTAGACCAATATCTAATCTTCCTTTTATAGGCAAAATTATAGAAAATGTAGTTTTTAATCAGCTGAACAAATACTTAAACTCAAATGGATACCTGGAAAATGTTCAATCTGGTTTCCGACCGCATTACAGCACAGAGACAGCACTCATTAAGATAATAATGACCAGTTCAAAACCAGATTAAAGTGTGGCCAGAAGGATCATCAGAGATTCTTCAGGACTGCTTCAACACAACTGACTGGGACATGATTAAACATGCTGCCACATGCAATAACACCACTGACCTTCAGGAGTACTCAGAGACTGTTACTGCCTACATCAATAAGTGTATTGATGATGTAACGGTCACAAAAACCATCACTGTCCGGGCCAACCAGAAGCCATGGATGACAGGGGAGGTCTACAGACTCCTGTAAACATGGAACGCTGCCTTCAGAGCTGGAGATGAGGTGGGCCTGAGAACAGCTAGGGCCAACCTGTCCCGTGGCATCAGAGAGGCTAAGGGAGTACTCACACTAGGCACGGTTGCCATGAACCGGGCCCAAATACGATTGTCCCCACTCCCCCACTGGCCTGCACTCACATAGGGTTTCAGCATTCGTGCCGGAGCACGCTTACGTCATTATGGTGCGACGGTTTCGGGATAAACAGGAAGAGCAGCGCTCTCTGAACACAATGGAGTCCATCGCTCTGTTTTCTTTGTGGATAATTTTGTGTCGTTTGGTCCACAGCCCTCTCACAGCCTGTTGTTAAACAGATGTGTCGCCTTAGTGGCGCGAAAATTTTCACGTAATCGTGCTGCTCGTATGAGGATATTTGCAAGGTACCAGCTGAAGTGCAGCAAGGACTTTGCAGTTTTGAGTTTTTATGCGTTTTGCACCTCTGCCGTAGACCAAAGCGACCCTTTCCCTGCCATGTTGGTTTTGGAGCGTCGCAAAACCGTGACACCATGCGTCCTTTTTCGTGCTCCAGCACGGTTAGCGTTCACACTGCATGCGAACCGCGCCCGAGTCCAACTGAACCGTGCTCTGGCCCACCTCTTCCAAGCGGGCCAGGGCCGGCTAATCGAGCCACGCCCGGGCATGGTTCGGAGCACTCACACTAGTCAAACGAACCGCGCTTTGGTGGTCAAACGCACTCGGGCACGGTTCAAACTGGCTAACGTGAGTACACCCTAAGAGACAGCACTCCAGGAGGAAATCTCACCAATTCAGCAACAGCAGAGACACTAGGAACCTGTGGCAGGGGATACAGACCATTACGGACTACAAGCCCCCACCACTGACCTGTGACAACAAAATCTCTCTGCTAAATGAGCTGAACACCTTCTTCGCTCGCTTTGAGGAACAAAACAGCACCACTGCACAGAAGACTCCATCTCCTCCTGGCGACCAGGTGATGACGCTGACCCCAGACAGCGTGAGGAGATCCTTCAGCAGGATCAATGCCCGCAAAGCTCCGGGTCCTGACAACATCCCTGGGCGTGTACTGAAAGTCTGTGCAGCAGAACTCACTGAAGTCTTCACAGACATTTTTAACCTCTCACTGAGTCAGGCTGTTGTTCCCACATGCTTTAAAACTACCACCATCATCCCAGTCCCGAAGAAGCCATCTCCATCCTGCTTCAATGATTACCGTCCTGTTGCACTTACCCCCATCCTCATGAAGTGCTTTGAACGGCTAGTCATGCACCACATCAAGTCTGCCCTCCCTGGACCCCTTCCAGTTTGCATATCGGTACAACCGGTCGAACGATGATGCCATCTCCACTGCCGTCCACTCAGCACTCACCCATCTGGACAAAAAGGACTCATATGTCACAATGCTGTTCATAGACTTCAGTTCAGCATTCAACACCATCATCCCTCAACAGCTCATCTACAAGCTGAGTCAGCTGGGGCTCAACACTTCGCTGTGCAACTGGCTGTTGGACTTACTGACTGGAAGACCTCAGGCAGTACGGGTCGGCAGCAACACATCCAGCACCATCACACTGAACACTGGGGCCCCCCAAGGATGTGTGCTGAGCCCCCTCCTCTTCACTCTGCTGACCCACGATTGCACACCGTCACACAGCTCCAACCTCTTCATTAAGTTTGCAGATGACATGACTGTGGTGGGTCTCATTAGCAACAAAGATGAGACATACTACAGGAGTGAGGTGAGCCGCCTGGCCAAGTGGTGCAGTGACAACAATCTCTCTCTCAACGTGGAGAAGACAAAGGAGATTGTTGTAGACTTCAGGAGAGCACACACTCAGCATGTTCCTCTGACCATCAACGGTGCGACTGTGGAGAGAGTGAGCAGCACCAAGTTCCTGGGTGTGCACATCACAGAGGACCTCTCCTGGACTGAAAACACTGCAGCGCTGGCCAAGAAATCACAACAGCGTCTCTACTTCCTCCGCAAACTGAGAAGAGCCAGAGCCCAACCCCCCATCATGTACACCTTCTACAGAGGCACCATCGAGAGCATTCTGTCGAGCTGCATCACTATGTGGTATGGCGCCTGCAACGCGTCCTGCCGAAAGACTCTGCAACGCATCGTGAGAGCAGCTGAGAAGATCATTGGTGTCTCTCTCCCCTCCCTCCAGGACATTTATGGAACACATCTCACCCGCAAAGCCCTTCTGCATCCCAAGACATTCAAGACATTGACATTTAGCTGACGCTTTTTATCCAAAGCGACTTACAATTGCTATATATATGTCAGAGGTCGCACGCCTCTGGAGCAACTAGGGGTTAAGTGTCTTGCTCAGGGACACATTGGTGTCTCACAGTGGATTCGAACCCGGGTCTCTCACACCAACGGCATGTGTCTTATCCACTGCGCCAACACCACCATATCATCATAGAAGAACTATCACACAGCTTCTTCAGCCTGCTACCATCAGGGAGGAGACTGCAGAGTCTGCTGGCCAGGACCATCAGACTGAAGGACAGCTTCATCCACCAGGCTGTCAGGAAGCTGAACTCCCTCCCAAACCTGCCCCCCTCCCCTATTCTTCCCCAGGCACCACTGAACTATGAAACTATATTTTTCTTTTTGTAGATGGACTCTTTATGTTACTTTATATTTTGAGAATTGTTGGATCCATATGAGTTGCTAAGGCTCAACTGAAATGGACATAAAGTAGTTTCTAATCAATGGATTGGTCTCACTGCATGACCTTATGGATTCTCAAGTATCCTATACATGAATGTGACTGTGGGCTATCTAGTTTCTTTTTTGGTGGATTTCCTTGGATTTAGCACTTGAAGTTTTTTTTTTTTTTTTTGGACTTTGGACATCATCCTAAAAACTGAAATGATAAGTTTTATTTTATTTTTTTATTTGACATTCTGTTACTATTGATTTTCACTTGTCATTATTTTTCTATTGATTAAGTATTTCTTTACAGACTTTCTGTGTGGATACTGCTTTCATTTGTTGATCTGGTTTCATTTCAATTCATTTTCTTATAAATGCATTTTTTTAGTTTATTTCTTCTGTTTCCTAAATGGATATAAAGGTATAAAAAGTTAATTCCTGTCTTTATTGTTTGTGGTTATACACCGAGTGAGTGAAGTGACATTCAGCCAAGTATGGTGACCCATACTCAGAATTTGTGCTCTGCATTTAACCCATCCGAAATGCACACACACAGAGCAGTGAGCACACACACACCCTGTGAGCACACACCCAGAGATTTTGTAGTAATATGTTCTTAGTTGGTGGGCCCCTCCTATTATTCAGATATATATAACTGCATGCTAGTAAAGTGGACCGTGGTTATAGTGTGAACTTGTAAGCATGATGTCAGACACAGTAATATGCTCTGGTCCCCTCCCTGCTTACCGTGGTGATGAGATGCATAGCAGATTGTCATCACTCAATGGCTGGATGTCTAAGTGGTGCCCACAGACATTTGTATGTACTGTACATGTGGAAATTGACAATAAAGCAGACTTGAACTTGAACTATTTTGTGTGTTTGAGAGAACTAAAATGTACAAGAGTAGCAGTGTCTAAAAAAGCTCTTGAAGCTAATAGTCTGTGATGGGGCTATGTGGATGTGAAAGAAAGCATTTTTCAGATCCACTGTTAGAAACCAATGCTCTGGAAAAATCTACACAAGTACCTCTTTAAAGTTAGTATTTGAATGGCCATCTCATACGTGAGCGATCCAGATGTCTGAGATCTTTCTCTGGATGAGGTAGTACCACTTACACTGCAGTTTTTGTAAGCAGTACTTGTAAGTGCTGGCTAATGCTAAACGTAAATACAGTAAGATTGTTATTCATGCCAGTGCTAATGATGTTCGACTTCGCCAGTCGGAGATCACTAAAAATAACATTAAAGAGATGTGTGAACTTGTAAGCATGATGTCAGACACTGTAATATGCTCTGGTCCCCTCTCGTGGTGATGAGATGCATAGCAGATTGTCATCACTCAATGGCTGGATGTCTAAGTGGTGCCCACAGAATAACAGGTTTCATAGACAATTGGACGAGCTTTTGAGGAAGACCTGACCTGTTGAAAAGAGATGGACTTCATCCCTCCTGGGGTGGCGCCACTCTTCTCTCTAGAAATATGGCAAATAGTCTTGTATAGTAGTGTTTACACTTGACTAACTGGGGCCCAGGTCAGGAAGCAGACAGACTGGCTAAACCGACCGTCTGCTAGCTGCCTCCCGTCACAGAGGTCAGTTAATTCTCAGCACATAGAGACTCTTTCACATAGATATCACACTATAGAGACTGTGTCTGTTCCCAGAACTACAAAATACAACAAAAAAACATCCAAACCAAGTTAAGATTAACAGTTTAATTGAGGTTCAACAAATAAAAAACAGATGCAATACGGATAAACACATGATAAAGCTTGGCTTATTGAATATCAGATCCCTTTCTACAAAAACATTTTTTGTAAATAATATGATCACGGATCATAATCTAGATTTGCTTTGTTTGACAGAAACCTGGCTAAAACCTGATGATTACATTATTTTAAATGAGTCCACCCCCCAAGATTACTGTTATAAACATGAGCCTAATGAGTTAATGATAAATCCTGTGATGTTTGTACTGGCTACTGTATACAGGCCACCAGGGCACCATACAGACTTTATTAAAGAGTTTGGTGATTTTACATCTGAGTTAATTCTGGCTGCAGATAAAGTTTTAATAGTTGGTGATTTTTATATCCATGACGATAATGAAAAAGATGCATTGGGATCAGCATTTATAGACATTCTGAACTCTATTGGGGTAAAACAACACATCTCAGGACCTACTCATTGTCGAAATCATACTCTAGATTTAATACTGTCCCATGGAATTGATGTTGATAGTGTTGAAATTATGCAGCCAAGTGATGATATCTCAGATCATTATTTAGTTTTGTGCAAACTTCATATAGCTAAAGCTGTAAACTCTACTTCTTGTTACAAGTGTAGTAGAACCTTTTTAAGTTATCTTCCTGATTTATCCAAATTCCTTAGCATATCCAAAACCTCAGAACAACTTGATGATGTAACAGAAACTATGGACTCTCTCTTTTCTAGCACTTTAAATACAGTTGCTCCTTTACGCTTAAGGAAGGTTAAGGAAAACAGTTTGACACCATGGTATAATGAGCATACTCGCACCCTAAAGAGATCAGCCCGAAAAATGGAGTGCAGCTGGAGGAAAACAAAACTAGAGGTATTTCGTATTGCTTGGCGGGAAAGTAACCTATCCTACAGAAAAGCATTAAAAACTGCTAGATCTGATTACTTTTCTTCTCTTTTAGAAGAAAACCAATATAACCCCAGGTATTTATTCGATACAGTGGCTAAATTAACGAAAAATAAAGCCTCAACAAGTCTTGACATTCGCCAACATCACAGCAGTAATGACTTTATGAACTACTTCTAAAATCGATACTATTAGAGATAAAATTGCAACCATTCAGCCGTCAGCTACAGTATCGCATCAGACAGTGCACTATAGACCCCCTGAGGAACAGTTCCACTCATTCTCTACTATAGGAGAGGAAGAGTTGTATAAACTTGTTAAATCATCTAAACCAACAACATGTATGTTAGACCCTATACCATCTAAGCTCCTAAAAGAGGTGCTTCCAGAGGTCATAGATCCTCTTCTGACTATTATTAATTCCTCATTGTCATTAGGATATGTCCCCAAAACCTTCAAACTGGCTGTTATTAAGCCTCTCATAAAAAAGGTGGTATCCTCACAATTACATTTCTTTTTAGAGAAAAATGGTATATGTGAGGATTTCCATTCAGGATTTAGACCGTATCATAGTACTGAGACTGCTCTCCTTAGAGTTACAAATGATCTGCTCTTATCATCTGATCATGGGTGTATCTCTCTATAGCCCCTTTCACACTGCCATTCCGGCAAATACAGGGGTAAAGTGTTCCTGCAATTGTTCCCTGGTCGCTAGATTTTGCACTTTCACACTGCCAGTGATGACCCGGTATATGTGCGTTCTTTCACACACAACCCTTGATGATCCCGTAATGTACGAGTTGACAACGCTAGGCACGTTATACTTTCACTGAAGCAAGCAAACGATCTCGGCATCAGCGCGGAAAGTGAGGAACTAACTGATCTCTGCTTCATTACAGTTTGGACATGTGTTTTCGTCGTGAACGTTGATCTTCCTTCAAAACAGCTGGTAAAAGAGTCACGCGACAACGCGCGTCATCACTTTGACACTTTTGTTCACACAGCACTCATACCGGGTCGAACTCCGCAATGTTACTAGGTCCCCGACCCGGATTCAATTCGGTAATCAGTCCCGGGACGTGGTTGCTTTCACACAGAAGGCGACCTGGCAATTTTCCGGAAATATTGCGGGTCCGACGTGCAGTGTGAAAGGGGCTTATTAGTTTTATTGGATCTTAGTGCTGCGTTTGACACAATTTACCACAACATTCTTTTGCATAGACTTGAACACTTTGTTGGCATTAATGGAAGTGCATTAGCATGGTTTAAATCATACTTATATGACCGCCATCAGTTCGTAGCAGTGAATGAAGAGGTATCATATTGATCACAAGTGCAGTATGGAGTACCTCAAGGCTCAGTACTAGGGCCGCTACTCTTCACGGTTTATATGTTACCCTTGGGAGATATCATCAGGAAACATGGTGTTAGCTTTCACTGTTATGCTGATGATACTCAGCCCTATATTTCTTCATGGCCCGGTGAAACACACCAATTTGAAAAACTAATGGAATGCATAGTCGATATAAAAAACCGGATGACGAGTAATTTCTTACTGCTAAATTCTGAAAAAAACAGAGCTGTTAATTATAGGACCTAAAAACTCTGCATGTAATAACCTAGAACACGGTCTAAGGCTTGATGGCTGCTCTGTCAATTCTTCATCATCAGTTAGGAACCTAGGTGTGCTATTTGATCGCAATCTTTCATTAGAAAGCCACGTTTATAGCATTTGTAAAACCATCCAAAAATTCCATTCCATCTCAAAAATATATCTAAATTACGGCCTATGCTCTCAATGTCAAATGCAGAAATGTTAATCCATGCATTTATGACTTCAAGGTTAGATTATTGTGATGCTTTATTGGGTGGTTGTTCTGCACGCTTCGTAAACAAACTACAGCTAGTCCAAAATGCAGCAGCAAGAGTTCTTACTAGAACCAGGAAGTATGACCATATTAGCCCGGTCCTGTCCACACTGCACTGGCTCCCTATCAAACATCGTATAGATTTTAAAATATTGCTTATTACTTATAAAGCCCTGAATGGTTTAGCACCTCAGTATTTGAATGAGCTCCTTTTACATTATACTCCTCTACGTCCGCTACGTTCTCAAAATTCAGGCAATTTGGTAATACCTAGAATATCAAAATCAACTGCGGGCGGCAGATCCTTTTCCTATTTGCCGCCTAAATTCTGGAATAACCTACCTAACATTGTTCAGGAGGCAGACAAACACTTGCAGAGTTTTTCACTTTTTTTTTTCTACCACATCTTTTCCTTCCCTTCGCCTCTCTATTAATGTGCTTGGACACAGAGCTCTGTGAATAGCCAGCCTCTTTTACAATGACCTTTTGTGTCTTGCCCTCCTTGTGCAAGGTGTCAGTGGTCATCTTTTGGACAACTGTCAAGTCAGCAGTCTTCCCCATGATTGTGTAGCCTACAGAACTAGACTGAGAGACCATTTAAAGGCTTTGCAGGTGTTTTGAGTTAATTAGCGGATTAGACTGTGGCACCAGGTGTCTTCGATATTGAACCTTTTCACAATATTCTAATTTTCTGATACCGAATTTGGGATTTTCCTTAGTTGTCAGTTATATTCATCAAAATTAAAATAAATAAACATTTGAAATATCAATCTGTGCGTAATGTATGAATATAATATACAAGTTTAACTTTTTGAATGGAACTAGTGAAATCAACTTTTTGATGATATTCTAATTATATGATCAGCACCTGTAAACTGAACAGAGATGACATCACTGAATTCAATGATGAACTGCCTTTAACTATCATTTTGCATTATTGACACACTGTTTTCCTAATGAATGTTGTTCAGTTGCTTTGATGCAATGTATTTTGTTTAAAGCACTATATAAATAAAGGTGACTTAACTTGACTTTATGTGGGCTCCTTACGGTCTCGCCTCAGCACCCACTGCTTTCCATAAATTATGCACACACTCTTAGAAGATCTGCCAGGTTGTCAACACTTGGATAATATAATCTGTGACAGTTCAACTAAAGAGGAACATGATAGATGTCTGAAGGTTGTCTTACAGTACCTTGAGGAAGCAAACCTGAAACAGAACATGAATGTGATTCTATTCCTAAATTACAATTAAATCGTCTGTTTCATTCCTCAACCTTTGACGTGTGCGATCAATGTTGTGGTCACTTGTAATAGTTCAGATATAAACTCTGATTAAAATAGAGAAAATCACCTTTGACACTTCAAATGAAGATTTGCCGATTACGTTGTTAGGCCAGTAGTTAATGAAAAGGGGCTGTCAAAATGTCTTTGAATCTAGTAATGAAACAGGTACATCTTAAGTGAATCATTGAATAATTTATTCATAAGTTACATGTGATTTTGTTTAGTTGTCTAATGTTTCTTCCTTTAGAATCATGAGAGAAGTACAATCAGCTCTTAAAGAGTCTAGTTTTTATGTAGCCAATAAAAGGTTTGCAAAAAAGAGAGACAGGATAAATGTTTGATAGCATTATTTAATCAAACTGGAATTGAAACTGGGAACAGTAAAGAATTGTAATCGATATGCGGATTCTCAACCAGAATCGATAAAATTATAACAATACTCTATCCTAATTACATTATGTGTGTACTCCATAACAACACCATTGTTTTGGTAAAAATAGAAAAGATAATACTTTTCTCTAAAGAAACAGGATTGTTTTGTTATTTTTGTCATGGATGCATATAATGCCCTGAATTATCATCACTGATATCATTAAATCACAATAAATACCAGAAATTATCGTGATATATTTGTCCTTATCACCCCATCCCTGTTACACACGGTTGAAAAAGGTTTACTATAGAGCTGTATAATTTACTGTAGTGGAAATCTACAAATACTGTAGTTAAACCGAAACAAAGTAACTGGTAAATAAAATACATTTGAAAATCGATACTTCCAATATTTGCATCAATATCGCTATATTGTGATATTTTAGGATCGATAAGCCCATCTCTAGTTATCACTACCTTTACCATATCAGTCCAGGACTACTGAATATGTTCTCTGAGAAAGGGTCAGGATGAAGAGTGTGAGTCTGGTGTGTGTGATTCAGGATTCAGGAGTGCTGCTCTGCAGGGCTGATGTCTGGGGATGGGGACAGGACGGGGGCAGGAGGCTCCTCAGGCCTGCGAACAGCTGGTTGACCAACGCCTCCATGGAGCGTGTGTGTTCGGCCAGCACCTGGGTCACCAGACGCTCCTCTCGGACGTGACTCTGCTCCAGCTGCTGCTCCAGCCAGGCGTTCTGCGTCTGCTGCAGTCTCTCCAGAAAGCCCTGATACTGACTGTGCAGCCCGGCACAACACGAGCGTCTGCGCTTCAGTACACCTGAGGACACAACACGGCTGCTATCAGCGATCACATGACCACGGTACAGAGACGACAGCACACAGTCACACCGTCAGCGTCAAACACTTTCACCAACACTGCCGTTGTGAGGATCATGTGCATCTCATGATATTTACAGATGTTACAAACACAGTTGGGCTACTTTGGTTCCCTTCTCTCCACGACAAATCCTCTAAAGTTGAAAGTCAAAGCTAATTAATTTAAAAGCGAAACTAAAGCCTGCGCCTCTCTCATTCTGCACAAATGTTTCCGTATTC
The DNA here is from genome assembly GCF_023724105.1 of Carassius gibelio. Lineage (NCBI taxonomy): Eukaryota > Metazoa > Chordata > Actinopteri > Cypriniformes > Cyprinidae > Carassius > Carassius gibelio. The sequence goes on from NC_068409.1 coordinate 7,975,310, forward strand.
ACAATTATCTGGATGTTAAAATATTATATAGCCTACACGTTTTTTTCAGGTTTTATTAAGTTTTCTCTGTTCACAGAAGCGCTGCAGGTGTGAACTTGTGTGAATCAGATACACACACACAAAGCTGCATATTACCTGCCATCCATCTTCAGTTAATTGTAGGCCTAATGCTTGGCGGTTTATGATCTATCCTCAGATAAACTCTAACGCTTTGTGACTGATGCTGATGTGGTGTGTGTCAGACCTGGAGCGGCGCTGGGGCTCTCTGTGGACGTGCTGGAGCTCTCGTGTGATGCTTGTGTGAGGACCAGCGGCTCGTCCTCCATCTTCACTGACTGGAGCTCCTGAACCCCCCCCTCCACCTCCTCCAGCACATCATCTGAGACACACACACACACACACCTCCATCAGAATTCAACCACACACTGATGCTTCTGAGGAGGACACTGATCATTACTGTGTTACACATGAACTGAAGATCAAAAACTCTTTCAACTGGTTGCATATGTACGCTTACTTATTATTTCTTTATTGAACCACTTATATACCAATAAAGAAGTAAAGCTGAAACAGGATCTATATGTGTGTCAGATGTAACATCCAGCGCTGGGGAGATTGCTGTGGGACTGTTACAGGTGACAAGTTACACTGTATTTAAAATATAATCAATACTTAATAATGCCATCATCATTAATAATACCTAATAATTCATTTATTAACTGATTATATTTAATTACTTTTCTACATTTCTAACAAATGTTTTCAACAGTTTTAAACATATAAACATGAGCATTCTTCACTTTAATTAAGATTATTAAAATAAATATGATACTTTAGCACATATTTGAATTTTCAGATCATTCTGAGGTTTAATACAGATTTAAAACCATAACAAGACATGGTTTATTAACTATGAAACTGTTCTGAAATCAAGTCTTTGTATAGCTATGACAGTAAACACTTTTAATCACACTTCATCTTTACACATTTAACAGATGTTATGTGTCCTAAACTCCTGAAACATATCTCATATTTTAGAGCAATCTGCAATCAAATCTGTGTGTGTATGTGGAAATATTCGGATGTAACTCCCTTTGTAATAGTTAACTGTAATGTATTTTCTCAGTAACTGTTACAGATTACAGTTACATTTATTTTGCTATTAAATGACGTAATTCCGTTACATGTAACTACAGTAGATTTAGTCTCGTCACTTTTATTCAAACAAAAACAAACAAAGAAAAAGGTAACTTTAGTTAAAGTAGTCCCTGTCCTGAGACAAGAAGGCGTTTCTGTTTTGACCCTCTTCAGATGTGTGACGTCACTCACCCTCCTCTTCCTCATCTTCTTCCTCTTCCTCCTCCTCGTCCCTGCTGTCGTGGGGCGCGCGCCCGTGTCTCTGCTCGTCCCTGCTGTCGTGGGGCGCGCGCCCGTGTCTCTGTTCGTCCCTGCTGTCGGGGAGCGCGTGCTCGTGTCTCTGCTCGTCCCCGCTGTCGGGGGTCATGTGGAGCACCAGAGGCCTGTGTCCGAAGATCTCCTCCATCGTGTCGAAGTGCCTGAAGCTGGAGCCGCTGCACTGTCTCTTGGCCTTGTAGTAGATGGCCTTGAGGGTCTTCCAGCGATGCTTGACCTGGTCGCAGGAGCGCGCGAACCCCGCCTCCCGGTGCCTCGCGCACACCTTGCGGAAGATCAGGCTGTTGCGGTGCTTGCGTCCGTCGGTGTAGCGGTCGATGTTCATCTGCTTCAGAGTCTGCAGGAGCAGGTCCGTCTCCTCCTCGCTCCAGAAGTGCGTGCTCCTCCGACCGCGGGACATCTCTGTCTGGATACACGGGAATGATCCGTTACAGTGGAGAGGAATTCAGAATAAGAAACTGAATTCTGACTAACAACATTCGTTCGATTCGGATTTCAGGAAAGGAAAGGAAGGGACGGAAAGATGGCTGCGAGGAGCGCGCTTCAGCCAATCACAACGCTGTATCCCGCCCCCTGGCTGCTGTCACCCCCGCTCTGATTGGTCGAGCGCTGTTGGGTCGCAGTGTCTTTGGTCAGGGAGGCTGTCAGTCGATGCTAGGCCCCGCCTCTCTGATAGCAATCGGATCATAATGCTCACGTGACGCGTCTATAATCCGACACACACAAACAGAAGCATGACCTCATATTTTCTGCCATTATCAATATACAAAGAGCTTATTGTTTGAGATTTATACATTTAGAAATGACAAAGAGCTGTCCAACTTTCCTTTTCTACATGAAAATGTAAAGATGTGGCTCTGAACTATATGACAAGAAGTTTGCTAATGCAGCTTAGACAATTATACAATACTTATACAAGTATATCAATGATTAGACTTGTTAAATATGATATTCATCGTTGCAAATTCACCTCTTATTTTTTTTTTTTTTTTTTTTTTTTTTTTTTTGGTGTATTTAAAAGCACCATTACAAAGTACTGGTACAAAGAGGGGGGAAAAACCTTTACATTAATTGGTACAGGCTTTTCCTTATATATATATATATATATATATATATATATATATATATATATATATATATATATATATATATATGACACACACATACCCTTGGCACTTTTATTATGTTGTTCAAGCATTATTAAGAATAAAAGAGGGGAAAATGCTCATAACTGTTATGCTTAATAGCATAATAAATAGTTATGTCAAGGAAGTGCAAGGCTGTATTCTTTTGGGGGGGAAAAGCATTACTTTTGGCCTTCATCTGTATTGGTTACTTTTGCGTTCATTCATTTGGGTTCAATGAAAACTTCTTCATTTCTTCATTTTCTGATCTACTCTCTTTATAATAAACTCGAGCTGACCTCGTTTCTCAGTGAAGTCAGTTAATTGCACTTTAAGATTTAATTATGTTTTATTAGGCCTATGTGAATTGTTTTATTTAACATTTACATTTATGTTGAATCAATTAGCAGAAAATGTATGGTTACCATGGATTATCTACAGTTACCATGTTTTCTTGGTTTTTATTTGTAGTTACACCATGGTTATTTTCCGTAAGCAATAGAATTAATTGGCCAGGTTCTGGTTCTTTCATCCATTTTTCTGTGCATATGTACAAATAAATATTATAATAATAAATACATTGTATGAGTAACAATTATACATTTCTCTTAAGTATGCCAAAAATCATTAGGATATCAAAAGTAATGCATAACCATATTGTGTTACTCCGTAAAAAGTAACTATTTATGTTACTTGGTCACTTTTTATGAAAAATAGTGCATTACAGTGCTGACCAAAGCTAAAAGTAAAGCATTACAATATTGTTGTATACACTAATCAGCACCTGTTTTGTTGTTGTTGTTGTTGCTTTTGCCATGAACTGCTCATTCAGTGAAGCATTGTGAATGATGTGACACTTTAGGTAAGATTAAATTAATACACATCATGGACTATCATGAACATAACATAATTTATGTAGCACTCTTCATACATAAAATTCAACTAAGTGCTTCACAAGAAAAAAAAAAGTAAAATACAATATCAATATGAAATAAAGCACAAAATGCTTCTACAATTAAACAAATGTATATATTTATATAAGGCACAAAAGATACAATAAAATATGAATCCTAGTGGACTCACTTCTTTGGTAGATTTTCCCAGATTTGTTGAGCATAATGTCTATCAGTGACACCATCAGACCAATTAAGATTGAAAAGACCCATGCTAGAGGATCATTCTGTTAGGAAGAGATTTACACAAACACTCAGAAATGTAAGATGGTGCCAGACTATGCAATGCTTTATTGACTAATAAAAGATTCTTAAAATCAATCCTTTGATGAACTGGTAATCAATATGATTAAAACCGGTGTAATGTGTTCTTGCTTCTTTAAATTCATTAATACTCTGGCTGCTGCATTCTGTATCAAGTGTAAACTTTTGTAAAGCAAGTATACACAGCATTACAGTAATCAGGTCGAGAGAAGATAAATGCATGGATTTGTTTCTTAGCATCATTAAAAGATAAAAAATGAAGAATCCTGGTAGTGTTTCTCAGATGATAGAAACAAGTGTTTCTTGATTGAAACTCAAATCACAATCAAAAATAACACCCAGGTATTTTACCTCTTTGTTAATTGTAATGCTAAGGAACCCTGACCAGCTCTATCCCCTCCCTCTCATGTTTCTTTCCCTCAATAAGAATTTCAGTTTTATCTTCATTCAGTTTTAGAAACTTTGCATTCATCCATTTTAAAATACTACACAGAGAGTTTGACAATCTGTCTATTACAACAGTGTCTCTGGGCTCACCCAAATTATATAACTAAATGTCATCTGCATAAAGATGACGATTCATGTCACATTTCTGAATGATGCTGCCTAGAGGAAGCACATAGCTGCTGACCAACTTTATGGAGATGCAGATCTCATTTTCCAACAGGACTCTGCACCTGCACACAATGCCAATGCTTCCAGTACCTGATTTAAGGACCATGGTATCACTGTTCTTAATTTGCCAGCAAACTCACCTGACCTTAACCCCATAGAAAATCTCTAGTGTATTGTGAAGAGGAAGATGTGATATGCCAGACCCAAGAATGCAGAAGAGCTGAAGGCCACTATCAGAGACACCTGGTCTCTCATAACACCTGAGGAGTGCCACAGACTGATCCACTCCATGCCACGCCGCATTGCTGCAGTCATTCAGACAAAAGAGCCACAACTAAGTATTGAGTGCTGTACTTCATCATACTTTTCATTTTTATATTTTTTAGTTGGCCAAGATTTCTAAAAATCCTTTCTTTGTATTGGTCTTAATTTATATTCTATTTTTTTTTTGCAATACTGAATTTGGGATTTTCCTTAGTTGTCAGTTATAATCATTAAAATTAAAATAAATAAACATTTGAAATATATCAATCTGTGTGTAATGAATGAATATAATATACAAGTTTCACTTTTTGAATGGAATTAGTGCTTTTTTTTTCAACTTTTTGATGATATTCTAATTATATGACCAGCACCTGTATAATTAAAATAAAACTGGGCCTAGAATTGATCCTTGTGGAACACCATATAATAATGTCATAGTTCTTTGATGTACAATCACCTATGTTTACCAAAAAAAAGTATTCGATCCAGTGAGACAACAACAGATGCAGCATTTCCTGAGTCTCCAGAGAGACAAAGTGGATCAATCAAGTTCTGAGTCTCTAGCCCAGAGAGGCAGAAAACACACAGATATCTGCAACAAGGTTAAGCTCCGGAGTGGAAACCTTCATTCCTTCGTACCTTTGCTTGCGTGTTCCAGGCTAAGGACCTTTTGCACCTACTCCAGGGCCACATCTGCGTGTTCCAGACGTTAGGACCCTTTGGTGCTCCAGGAGTTCACCATCCACCAGCGCTTCATGTTCAAGGCTGTTGAAATGTATTCCTGCTCCTTTCCCCACTGCATTGCTACCAGCACAACCAGTGGATGGGATGAAGTCACCGCTACCGGACTGCTCACTCGTCCACAGAGAATGTAAATATCACTTATCCAAACCCCTTCCGGACACCTTGGCAATGTTAGTTATTATCAGTATATGATTTTTTCTAATTTACATTAGATATTATATAGTGTATTGCATTTTATAACAAATCTTTCATGTATTTGTTTGATGCATAATAGCAGTTTTGAGTACTGGAGACTCAGACTCAGTCTTGAACTCGGTCTCGAGACCGTATTTTAATAGGTCTTGGTCTTGTCATGGACTTGTGTGCATTTTGATTCGGTATTGACTCAGACTTGAATATTTTAGGAATCTGACTTATTTCTGAGTCCACTCAAGTCCCAATAAAAATATTTCATGATTATTACTGTGTGTTAATATTTATTTAAATTAATGTATGATTGACACGTTCAATAATTGATGATTTTCTTGTGACGTGAGATGTTAGCGTAACTCAGGTCAGGATGTCTCATGAACTTAACACATTAACTTTTTAAAACGTCATCTATTATTCAGTTTAGCCACAAAGAGTTTATGTGCATTAAGACTCTAAAAAAGAAAGATTCTGTGATATGTGGCCTTTTTACCATTAACTGATCATATATTTTAAACCTATATCAAGTAAATAAAATACAGTGTGCATGCCATGTTATATTTTATATACTGTTTGAGTATGGTACCAACTTTATTGTTTCCACCAAACATTTTACATACTCTTTGAAGATTTCTTTAGGTCTCGTCTCTCTGGTCTCAATCTTGACTCTTGACTCGAATGAGCTGGTCTCGACTACAACACTGCATAATAGGGTTCTTCACCTTATTTCTTTCATAGTACCAACAGTTTATCTTTTCAGATAATGTAGCTCTGACATTGCAACACCCAACATAATCTCTTGCACTTTATTCCCATTTTATTTATGGTATTCATTTAGTATTTGTTGATTACTCTTCTCTATCTTTTGTTAATAAAATCTATTTGATTACACTTGTGTCTTCCTTGTGTTGATGATACAGAAGAGGTTCTCCAAGTTAGAGATCACACCAATCTTTGGTGGCTGTGTATTATCATGTCTATTCTGCACTTTCACTGCTAAAGCTGCAGGCGGAGACAGAGGAGAGCAGAGGAAAAACACCAAACAACCACTTCTGTCAAGTGCCCTTCTGAGGGAGTCACAAACTGAAACACCTGCTTCACCGAGCCACCTGATGAGCAGACTGACAGAACAGCACTGACATGATATTGCATCCAGAAAGTATTCACAGCGTTTCACTTTTTCCACATTTCAGCTGTGTCCCAAAGTGAAGTCAGGATTTCCTAATGTCGCAGCAGGGTTCCCATCAGCGATCTGTCGCATAGCAACTCTGTGGAGAGCTGTATCCTGAAAGGACAGGTGGAGAACTGCTCATTACTGTTTTTATGTTTTATTTCACAGTGGAGGAGATGGTAGGAATGTTTCATCCATACCTCAATTTAGCCACGACCGAGGCCAGGGGAATCACACTGATTTGAAACTGCACTTGTTAAAATTACAAATTACCTGCTTCTTGCGTCAGATCAAGGCTGCATCTCATTTCTAGTTTTACTTGTTCTTAGTGTTGCATTCGACACCATAGATCTCTAAGGCTCTAAGATGGTTTAGATCTTACCTGTCCGATCGCTACAATTTTGTTTATTTAAATGGGGAGTCATCTCATTTATCACCAGTAAAATATGGAGTGCCACAAGGATCCGTCCTAGGTCCCCTTCTATTTTCAATATACATGTTGCCCCTTGGTAATATTATTAGAAAATACGGAATTAGCTTCCACTGTTATGCTGATGATACTCAGCTATATATCTCAATGAGACCAGATGAAACTTCTCAATTATCTAAGCTAACAGAGTGTGTTAAAAATGTAAAAGATTGGATGACCAATAATTTTCTCCAATTAAATTCGGATAAGACAGAGATATTAATTATTGGACCAAAAAACACTACACAGAATCTTGTAGATTACAATCTGCAACTAGACGGATGTAGTGTTACTTCCTCTACAGTCAGAAATCTGGGTGTCATATTAGACAGCAACTTGTCTTTTTAAAATCATATTTCCCATGTTACAAAAACTGCATTCTTCCATCTTAGAAACATTGCCAAGCTACGAAACATGTTATCTGTTTCTGATGCAGAAAAGCTAGTTCATGCATTCATGACCTCTAGACTGGACTATTGTAATGCACTTCTAGGTGGTTGTCCTGCATCGTCAATAAACAAGCTACAGGTAGTCCAAAATGCAGCAGCTAGAGTCCTTACGAGGTCAAGAAAATATGATCATATTACCCCAATTTTACAGTCTCTGCACTGGCTACCTATTAAGTTCCGTATCAGTTACAAATTATCATTACTTACCTATAAGGCCCTAAATGGTTTAGCTCCTGTGTACCTAACTAGCCTTCTACCACGCTACAACCCATCAAGCTCCCTAAGGTCACAAAACGCTGGACTTTTGGTAGTTCCTAGGATAGCAAAGTCCACTAAAGGAGGTAGAGCTTTCTCTCATTTGGCTCCCAAACTCTGGAATAGCCTTCCTGATAATGTTCGGGGTTCAGACACACTCTCTCTGTTTAAATCTAGATTAAAAACGCATCTCTTTCGCCAAGCATTCAAACAATGTATCTCTTAAATTGTAGCTCTTATTCTTTAGCTTGGGTTACACTAATTAATTTAACTCTGTTGGATCAGCAGCTATGCTAATGATGTCTCTATGTGTTTCTCTGTTTCTGCTGGGATCTTCATCCCGTGGTAACTAGGATTTACACAAGCTCCAGTCTGGATCCAGAACACCTGAGAAAAGATGATGCTGACCATCAGAGGACCTCAGATGATGCTAACCCTGAATCAACAACAGAACTAACAAATATTGCTACAAGTGTGACTGCATCATATAATAATTATTAATTATTAATAATATTAATAATGTTCATCGTCTAGCTGACTACGTCTTGTATATTTTTTTCTAAAAATCCTGTCATAGGTGAACAAACTGACAGTCACCACTTATAAGCTACTACTAAATATTGTAGAAACAAAATTTTCTGTAAAGTTGCTTTGTAACGATTCGTATTGTAAAAAGCGCTATGCAAATAAAATTGAATTGAATTGAATTGAATTTGCGTCTTAAGTTGTGAATAACAACTATGAAGTTGTATGAAGGAATTAGCTTAGCTTACTTAAATGGTGTAATGATACACATGAAAAACTACAACACACACACACACACACACACAGCAGTTCAAATGCTGACTGATATGATATCTTACAAATGTACGATTTTATATAGTATATTGTCTTTACCACGGTGATCATATGTAGACAGGTTTGCAGAAATGAAACTGCGAATAAAAAAAAAATTAATCCAAAATAGATTATTGGACAGCTGACCATTGCTTTTTATGACAGGTTTGAGTCCTTCAGATTCAGCCTTTGATAAAGTTAGCAACAATTTGTTAATATTTTATCATCAAAACACATATGGGCCACATATGCACCATTTCATTTATGTTTTGCAAAACTTTTTTTCTCACAATATTTAATTTTCTTTTGCAATTCTTAATTTTTGTTTGCTAAAAGCATATTTATTATTTCTCAGTGCTTTAATTTTTGTTTGCAAAACTTTATTTTATTTTGCAAATTATACTTTGATCTTTTGCAAGTATATGTGGCTTTGTTTTGACTCCATAGTTGCTAACATGTAAGAGAAAAAAAATAACAACTTAGTATTTCACAATTGTATAATACTTAACAGATGTACCTACTTATAGTCCAGCTCTGATTATTTTGAAAATGAAAAGTAAGCCGAATCCTAGACTAAAAGGTAAGTCTAAACTGTTTCAACTGAAATAATTATTTATTGATCATAAATAAAATAAGTGTTTGTTTGTTTTGTTTGTTTGTAAGCCTTTGTTTTGTCTCAAGATGCAATGTTTATTTGTAATGATTATTTATTCATTCATTTTTTTTTAAGTACATTCAGAAAAAAATACTTAAATGTCCTAATTGAACTATGGCCTAATCCTGGCTTAGTCTAAGACCTGTGAAACTGGGCCAAAGTATATTAGAGTATGCAAGATAATACTTAATTAAACGATTGTTCAACCAAATATTCTGTGATCATTCACTCTCCCTCAAGCTATTCCAGGTTTGGATTTTCATTTTTGGGTGAACTATCCCTTTAGCTAAGGTCAGGGCTGTAGCTGGGGTTAGCAGGGCCCCTGTGCAGGTTGTACCAGTGGCCCCTGTTTGAAAGTGTTTCATTTGTATCTTTGTTCTGTTTATTTGTTTGTGCTATTTACACAGTGTTTAAGTTTTTTTCATATTTGTAAGTGTCACAATTTATTTGCTCTAGTTTAGAAAATGGTAATAAAATCTGACAGGAACTCAGAGTTAGACTGTCAGAACAAATTAATCTTAATATCATCCTAATATCAGATAACTTTGATAGAAAGATATGTAATGGATTACAATCAAACAGATACTTCAGACAACTGTCAATACTTTGTTGACCAATTACCAAGCAATTATTAATTTTGTTCAGTCTGTGGTGTTAAAAGGTTGCATTAGGAATTCTGGAAAAGAAAAAAAACACAAAAGCAAAACATGGTGAGGTCAAAGTGTGGTCTTTGGTCCCAAAAAATATTTATTTATTAATTTTTTGTATCAATTTCACTAATCCACTTTATGGAAGTTTTTTTTTGGTATAATATGCCACAATTCACTTAATTTTGCTATACTCACATAAATTCATTATAGTGTTCTGCACGTACTAGTAATAAAAGAAAAAAAAAGAAAAAAGAAGAAAAAAACACAATAAGTGTCTGAATAATTGTTGTTTTGACTATGCACTAATTCTTGTTAAAACTACAAAGTAATTCAGTTGAGAGAAGGGAGTGATTTTCTTTATTTCGTTTTCTGGGATTAACATTACAGCAGCTAGTAGCTAAATTAGGCGCGGTCACTTTAAGAGACAATGATTGCATCCAATCTTGTTTGTTAATTTAGCCACTGTATTGAATAAATACCTGCGGTTATGTTTGTTTTCTTCTAAAAGAGAAGAAAAGTAATCGGATCTAGCAGTTTTTAATGCTTTTCTGTAGGATAGGTTACTTTCCTGCCAAGCAATATGAAATACCTCTAGTTTTGTTTTCCTCCAGCTGCGCTCCATTTTTCGGGCTGCTCTCTTTAGGGTGCGAGTATGCTCATTATACCATGGTGTCAAACTGTTTTCCTTAACCTTCCTTAAGCGTAAAGGAGCAACTGTATTTAAAGTGCAAGAAAAGAGAGAGTCAATAGTTTCTGTTACATCGTCAAGTTGTTCTGAGGTTTTGGATATGCTAAGGAATTTGGATTAATCAGGAAGATAACTTAAAAAGCAGTCTTTTGTGGTGGAAGTGACGGTTCTTCCATACTTGTAACAAGAAGTAGAATTTAGGTCCGTGTATCATCTGATCATTCAAGTATTCCATTTAATCTGGCAAACCAAAAACGAAATAACGAATCAATATTTTGTTTTTCTGTATGAACCAAATATGAAAAACTGGCGTTTATTTCATTGCTTTCAGCTCGAAACAGGAAATATAATAAACAAGGAAACCAAAATGAAATAATGGATCAAATTTACGTTGTCTTCATTTTTCTTTATTTGTTTTCCCATTTCCCACGGTGCCAACAATTCTGTTTTGTGCATGCGCAGTGAATAATCTCCAGCCGCGTGGAACAGGTAACAAGCTTACGAAGCAGTGTCACTCATTTCTACATTATGGATCCATCGTTTGTGCTTTTCAGTGACGCCTAAAAGAATGACGCTGAGAGAGGAGGACATGACGGTGGAAAAGATTTTTAAAATATTTCAGGTATGGCAATCGAATGTTGCTTATTAGTCTCACACAGTTTATCTCCCAAAGATACGTAATGTTGACTACCTAACTAAAGTTAACGAATGCTAGTTTGCTAGAATTATGTGTGACATTGGGTGAACTGTTCATAGATATCCATATAAGGCCTTTATTATATGATATCTATGGAACTGTTAAATAACTGTGGCACTTAACTTAGTTGGCAGCCATAGGTGTTAGTTAGTGATGATGTTGAATTATTGCGTTGTACAGAGAGGCATTTCTATACCCGTAATCATGTCAATTGCGATAGGCTCAATGACATATAAGGCTATGTTTACACAGAAACAAACTGAAGAGAAAACGCAAAAGTGGGGGGTGGGGGAGGGGGAGGGGGATCGCCGTCTCCGTCTCCGCCTAAACGAAAGGCACATCTGATAAAATTCCGTTTTCATCTGTGAGCGTTTTCGTGTAAACAGGGCCTAAGTTAAGTTAGGTGTTTCTGTATCACCTGTAACTTTCAGTATTCTGTAACTAAACCTTTAGTCAGAGCCTGACCTACTGGCATTGTAAAATGCTTGTCTCTGTAGGCAAGGGCATGGTTAGCTGGTACCCTCTTATGACACAGGGCACCACAACTGCAGTAGCCACCGTTCAACCTGAAGAGGGCAGCACTCAGACGTTTTTACCCCATACATTGTAGAATTAAAACACTTTATACCCAAATGTCAAAAAAAATTACTTGAATCAATGAACATCATTAATAAAGCACCAGTCTTAAAGATCATTAACTAAAAAAAGTTGTTTTAGGGTTTAGTTACCCTTTGAGGCAATACAGTTCAATAGCACCATAAGCTCCATCCTCTAAAACGATCATACACTTGATGGAATGCCTCTCTAAAACAGTTTCAACAAAAATTTATAACTTTATGACTTATAACTTTTGCATTATAATAACTGTACATGCTTTTTTTTTTTTGCAGGACTGTTGTGTTGGATCTTGACTAACTGGGGCCCAGGTCAGGAAGCAGACAGACTGGCTAAACCGACCGTCTGCTAGCTGCCTCCCGTCACAGAGGTCAGTTAATTCTCAGCACATAGAGACTCTTTCACCTAGATATCACACTATAGAGACTGTGTCTGTTCCACGAACTAGAAAATACAAAAAACGTCCAAACCAAGTTAAAGTTAACAATTTAATTGAGGTTCAACAAATAAAAAACAAATGCAATATGGATAAACAAATGATAAAGATTGGCTTATTGAATATCAGATCCATTTCTACGAAAACACTTTTTGTAAATAATATGATAACTGATCATAATATAGATGTTCTCTGCTTGACAGAAACCTGGCTAAAACCTGACGAATACATTATTTTAAATGAGTCCACCCCCCAATATTATTGTTATAAACACGAGCCACGTCTAAAAGGCAAAGGGGGAGGAGTTGCTTCAATTTATAATAACGTTTTCAGGATTTCTCAGAGGGCAGGCTTCAAGTATAACTCGTTTGAAGTAATGGTGCTTCATATAACATTATCCAGAGAAACCAATGTTAATGATAAATCCCCTGTTATGTTTGTACTGGCTACTGTATACAGGCCACCAGGGCACCATACAGACTTTATTAAAGAGTTTGGTGATTTTACATCCGAGTTAGTTCTGGCTGCAGATAAAGTCTTAATAGTTGGTGATTTTAATATCCATGTCGATAACGAAAAAGATGCATTGAAATCAGCATTTATAGACATTCTGAACTCTATTGGTGTTAGACAACACGTTTCAGGACCTACTCATTGTCGAAATCATACTCTAGATTTAATACTGTCACATGGAATTGATGTTGATAGTGTTGAAATTATTCAGCCAAGTGATGATATCTCAGATCATTATTTAGTTCTGTGTAAACTTCATATAGCCAAAAGTGTAAATTCTACTTTTTGTTACAAGTATCGAAGAACCATCACTTCTACCACAAAAGACTGCTTTTTAAGTTATCTTCCTGATGTATCCGAATTCCTTAGCATATCCAAAACCTCAGAACAACTTGATGATGTAACAGAAACTATGGACTCTCTCTTTTCTAGCACTTTAAATACAGTTGCTCCTTTACGCTTAAGAAAGGTTAAGGAAAACAGTTTGAAACCATGGTATAATGAGCATACTCGCACCCTAAAGAGAGCAGCCCGAAAAATGGAGCGCAGCTGGAGGAAAACAAAACTAGAGGTATTTCGTATTGCTTGGCGGGAAAGTAGCATATCCTACAGAAAAGCATTAAAAACTGCTAGATCTGATTACTTTTCTTCTCTTTTAGAAGAAAACAAACATAACCCCAGGTATTTATTCAATACAGTGGCTAAATTAACGAAAAATAAAGCCTCAACAAGTGTTGACATTTCCCAACACCACAGCAGTAATGACTTTATGAACTACTTTACTTCTAAAATCGATACTATTAGAGATAAAATTGCAACCATTCAGCCGTCAGCTACAGTATCACATCAGACAGTGCGCTATAGACCCCCTGAGGAACAGTTCCACTCATTCTCTACTATAGGAGAGGAAGAATTGTATAAACTTGTTAAATCATCTAAACTTACAACATGTATGTTAGACCCTATACCATCTAAGCTCTTAAAAGAGGTGCTTCCAGAAGTCATAGGTCCTCTTCTGACTATTATTAATTCCTCACTGTCATTAGGATATGTCCCCAAAACCTTCAAACTGGCTGTTATTAAGTCTCTCATAAAAAAGCCACAACTTGACCCCAGAGAACTAGTTCATTATAGACCAATCTCGAATCTCCCTTTTCTGTCCAAGATACTAGAAAAGGTGGTATCCTCACAATTATGTTCCTTCTTAGAGAAAAATGGTATATGTGAGGATTTCCAGTCAGGATTTAGACCGTATCATAGTACTGAGACTGCTCTCCTTAGAGTTACAAATGACCTGCTCTTATCATCTGATCGTGGGTGTATCTCTCTATTAGTTTTATTGGATCTTAGTGCTGCGTTTGACACAATTGACCACAACATTCTTTTGCATAGACTTGAATACTTTGTTGGCATCAGTGGAAGTGCATTAGCATGGTTTAAATCGTACTTATATGACCGCCATCAGTTCGTAGCAGTGAATGAAGATGTATCATATCGATCACAAGTGCAGTATGGAGTACCTCAAGGCTCAGTACTAGGGCCGCTACTCTTCACGCTTTATATGTTACCCTTGGGAGATATCATCAGGAAACATGGTGTTAGCTTTCACTGTTGTGCTGATGATAAGCAGCTCTATATTTCCTCGCAGCCCGGTGAAACACACCAATTTGAAAAACTAATGGAATGCATAGTCGATATAAAAAATTGGATGACGAGTAATTTCTTACTGCTAAATTCAGAAAAAACAGAGGTGTTAATCATAGGGCCTAAAAACTCTACTTGTAATAACCTAGAACACTGTCTAAGGCTTGATGGTTGCTCTGTCAATTCTTCGTCATCAGTTAGGAACCTAGGTGTGCTACTTGATCGCAATCTTTCCTTAGATAGCCACGTTTCTAGCATTTGTAAAACTGCATTTTTCCATCTCAAAAATATATCTAAATTACGGCCTATGCTCTCAATGTCAAATGCAGAAATGTTAATCCATGCATTTATGACTTCAAGGTTAGACTATTGTAATGCTTTATTGGGTGGTTGTTCTGCACGCTTGGTAAACAAACTATATCATTGACTTGATTGCAAATAAAAACAGACACTATTTCAACTGAACAGAGATGACATAACTGAATTCAATGATGAACTGCCTTTAACTATCATTTTGCATTATTGAGACACTGTTTTCCAAATGAATGTTGTTCAGTGCTTTGGCGCAATGTATTTTGTTTAAAGCACTATATAAATAAAGGTGATTGATTGATTGATTGATTGATTACATTTATTTTAGCTTACGTTACCTAATAAACTAGCAACCGATAGTAGTACTGGATTTATGCACCTAACAATAGTGGATACGGTTATTGAATTCCATCATCAGGATTTTGCCTAAATCTTACTTCTTTTTAGGTAAACAGCCAGAGCCTGTACCTCACTGACAAAACCAATTTGGCAGTTTTCCCTGGAGCAGAGGGCCACTTCAGTTCATTCGACCTCAGGGACAAGGCCCATTACGAAGTACACGGGGCCGGGGCTGTGCCGGATGCAGGTGTTAACATTGCTGCGGGGCCACTAACTAATCCTTCCACGAGTGACCAGTTTTGCTTCTCCAGGTTGGCTAGTTCAGCAAGCCCCTCAGTGCCACCCAGGGCTCAGTCTCTGAAATAGTTTACAAGGTAAGGCACTTTTTTTTTTCAATTTCCATGCCCTTGTCAATAGAATATAAATATAAATGTTCTCTTGTATGTTCAAAATTTTTAAATGAACCTAAAATTAGTTGTTCTGAATTCCAGGACACTCTGGGAGAGGTACAGATTGGAAAGCTTGTGAACAGCAGAATGGTGGTTGTAAGATTTACTGAGCAGGAGGCCAGTGTCCCATCCATGATTGCCAAAGTAAAAGAAGCCTTAGGAAGCAATGAACAACTCATCCTGACAGACCACAATGGAGTGGAAATATTGGACTCAGAAGGAACAAGAGGTGCTTCATTTGAACAATTTTATTTACCATCTCAAATGATAGTTTATGTAACCCTGTCTCTTGAAAATGTACTGTGACAATAGCATGAACTTTTAAGTTGCTTCACAGCTAAGTGGCAAATATATTGGGCTATTAATTGTCACGTCAACATTTATAAAGTCTCCCATTTTAAACTGGAGCCATAAACTATGTCAAACCTTTGCCATTTCAGATAAAAACTAAATGAATATGCATTCACATGTCCGTCTTCAAGAGTGAGCTTTTATTCATACATAGTGTATTTTTTATACTCAATTAGGCACCTTTTATTGGAAGCAGAACTAACGAAAAATCATGGCTGTACCAGAGGTTAATTTCCAAGCTGTGCAACAAAAGAGGCAAAGAATCTCGTAAGTCACACCCCCTCAGTTTTTCCTCCTGACATCAGGCACTGTAAAAGGCTAAGCATGGCCTGAATTAAAGAGCAGAGCTAGTCTGATACAACATATTCAAAGAGACTACATGAAAGCACCTAAAATAATGGCACATTTCTCCGTCAGTCTGTCCAGAAACACTGCCATGTTTATCTTGTCTTTTCTTTCTTTGATACAACTATATTTCCTACAATTGGACACCTTCAGTCAATGGACACTTTATGCAATATTTGATTGGCACAAAAGCAATCATTTCAGTGTCCATAATCAATCTGAATGTAATGGCATGTCACATCATTTGCATACATGAACAGTTTCTAATTTAATATATACATGTGACGTTTCTCTTTCACAGACGCAGAGATGACGAGGGTGGACTGAACAGTGTGTTCGAGAAGATCGAGGAGCTTGTCCTGGCTGCTCAGGGTTTGTCTGCAGTGACAACTGCCATTCAGGGACTCTCTGACGTGGTCCATCGAAACAGGAACACAACATTGGTATTGACTGATGAACAGTCCAGGAATGTTAGGGATACATTCACTTGTCTGGTTTGCAGAGGTAAGTCTTGTCCTTAGGAAGACAAAACACTATGTATTCATCCTGACAAACATGTTGTTGTTTGGTGGAATTTATGATGTAGTGGTCATTTAAAAGCTTAAGTGTCCTGCTCCTGGTGTTCTTTGTATAGGCAATTGAGATTAAGGAAACCAGTCCATAAAAACAGAGCCATTCCTTAAAGTCCCTGTAAAGGCAATTCAAAAAAATTTTTTTTAGAAATGTATTGCTAAAACATATTACAAAGACTGTGAACTGTGAAGTACTGAATTGTGGAGTTAGACCACTAAACAGTTTTTCACCATTGCTGTGTTTAGGATTTTTTTGGTGGGGCTAAAACGGGGAATCAATGACGCACTGGAGCCCCTGAGGCTGCCCCCTCCCCTATCAGTTGGCTGCTCAATCAAGATTTACTGTGAGTATTATTAACTTCAGTCTACAATTTGCTAGCTAGCTATGCCTTCATCACAGACATGCGTATTACCTGGATGCGATCACTTACAAAACAGATTTAAATTCCATTAAATTTCAGAACAACGATCATATCAACAAGAGGTGGATTAATTTTGTGAAGAGCCACCTTGATGGAGAGCTGAGGATCACCACCAACACCCGCCTCTGTAGTTATCATTTTACACAGGATAGTTTTATAAACTTTTGTCGGGAGACAACTGGAAAACACTGATAATACGCTGTTACTGGTGAATGGGGCTGAGCTAACTATCTCCCGCCTCAGCCTTCATCCTCCTGTCGATCATGGAAGATCCAGTATTTGCAGCATGCTGTGGAAGCTTGGTCGTATGCAGATCCTGTATTACTGTGTGGCTTCAGAATTCCTCAATGTGTTTGAAGTGTCGAGCAGATGATTTTTCCATCAACATTCACAAAGTCACTGGCCTTTCTGGTGTAGTAAATGTCATGAGAGAGCTGGCACGGGAAGAGTAAATGCTGCTTTTCTGCTTGCCACCAATCCTTGTGTTATCTCATGTTATACATTCTTTCGATATTGAGAATTCATGTTTTTTACGTTGCCTTGATGTTCTTAGCTCTGGAGTTTTAAGAGCTAGAAAATTGTTCCCACCTCACAGTAGTTTTATAAGAGCAAGTAGTCCTAAATGTGGCAAGATGTTTTTATGCTACATTATTGTTCTCAACCCACAGTGATTTTTCTAAGAGCTAGTAGGCCTAAACGTGGCAATATGTCGTGACAGGCTCTTCTGTGGAGATTTGCAAAGCTGGACTTACTTTGTTTACACAATTTATGTGTCTCAAAAGTCAAAGTCAAACATATCAAAAGCTGCAAGAACAAAATACTTTTCAGACCTAATTAACAGAACGGTCCATTGCCCAAAAGTTTTGTTTAGCACAATAAACATTGTACTAAATCCACCGATAGCACATTTGTTAGATTCCACTTTATATACTTGTGAGGATTTCTTGAACTTTTTTGTAAGTAAGATTGAACATATTAAAAAGATATCGTTCCCTGCAGTATTGTTCTGGAAGTCCCCATGTTAAGTTCTTACATATTTGACTCTTTTGATCATGTCTCCCTTCCATTTCTTGCAAATTTAGTCAAGCATATAAAATCATCACCCACTTCACTGGATGCCATTCCTCCACAGTTTCTAAAAGCTGGGTTCAAAACTATGGGCCCTAGGATACAGTCAATTGTGAACAGCTCTCTATCTAATGGTTCTGTTCCATCTCTTCTTAAACATGCATTGGTTTCTCCTTTACTTAAAAAACCAAGCCTAGCAGCTACAGAATTGATTAACTTCCGTCCCATTTCTAAACTACCGTTCCTATCTAAAGTCATAGAAAAGGTTGTTTTATCACAAATTTCTCCTTTTTTATCTACTAATGCTCTTTTAGACGAATTTCAATCTGGTTTCAGAGCTGGTCACAGCACAGAGACTGCTCTGATAAAAGTTTTGAATGATTTGTTTTTAGCATCTGACTCTGGGAGGGCTGTGGTTTTAATTATGTTAGATCTCAGTGCCGCATTTGTCACTGTGGATCATTCAATTCTTTTAAAAAGGCTGGAGTGCGAGGTTGGGTTTAGGGGTACTGCTCTGAAATGGTTCCATTCATACCTTAAGGATAGAACATTCTCTGTTAATTTTGCAAATGTCTCTTCTTCTGTGGTTCCTTTAAAATACGGTCTACCTCAGGGCTCTATTTTAAGTCCTATATTGTTTTCTCTGTATATGCGCCCCTTGGGATTGATCTGTCGTCGTTATGACATCTCGTACCATATGTACGCAGATGACACCCAGATTTATTTTCCCCTCAAAGTTGGAGATGAACAGTCTTTGCAATCTTTGTTACTCTGTCTGAATGAAATTAAAATTTGGCTCTCTAATAATTTTCTTCAGCTTAATGAAAGAAAATCTGAAATCATAATATTTGGGCCATCACATTTTAAAGAGTGTGTAGTCAGTATTCTTGCTTCTTTGGAGATGACTGTGAAGGATAATGTGAGAAATCTT
Source organism: Carassius gibelio (assembly GCF_023724105.1). Lineage (NCBI taxonomy): Eukaryota > Metazoa > Chordata > Actinopteri > Cypriniformes > Cyprinidae > Carassius > Carassius gibelio. Next base: position 7,994,744 of record NC_068409.1, read on the forward strand.
GGGGTCATTATTGACTCATCGCTTAGCTTTGATAAACAGATTAATTCACTTGTAAGAAGTAGTTTTTATCATCTTAAAATTATTGCTAAGCTTAAACCTTTTCTTAGTTTTAAGGATTTGGAGACCGTTGTTCATGCATTTATTTCTTCGCGACTGGACTACTGTAACTCCCTCTATGTAGGGATCAGCCACCGACAACTGTCACGTCTGCAGCTTGTACAGAATGCTGCAGCTAGACTTCTGACGGGCACCAAAAAAAGAGAGCACATCACTCCGGTGCTGCGTTCTCTTCACTGGTTACCACTCAAGTTTAGGATTGATTTCAAGATTTTACTGGTTGTTTTTAAAGCTTTACATAATTTGTCTCCTAACTATATTTCCAATCTTATAGAGCCCTACATTTCAGTTAGGTCTTTAAGATCGCCAAATCAACTATTGCTAGTTACTCCTCAGTCCAAAAAGAAGTCAAAAGGTGATTGTGCTTTCTCAGTAGCAGGCCCAAAACTGTGGAACAATCTCCCTCTTTATATTCGACAAGCTCCATCAGTGGAGGTCTTTAGGTCTCAGCTGAAGACTTATCTGTTTAGCTTGGCTTTTTAACTAGTTCTTGTTTAATTCTGTATTTTAAAATTTGTATGTCCACTTTGTTTTTATTTTCACAATGTGAAGCACTTTGGGCAATGAAGTTATGTATAAATGTGCTATACAAATAAATTGAAATTGAAATTGAAATTGTCTCTTATTATTCTTCCTGTACAAAAGCAAAATAAATATTTTTTCTTTATAAAACAACTCTGTGAATAATGTCTAATATGGATACAATGACAGTAAAATTATTTATTAATAGTAACTGTAACGATATTTAAACTTCCTATTCATTGGGAAGAAGGAGGCGGGAACCGGCGCACAATCAAAATCATTTTAATATCCAAAATAAATACAAAACGGCGCACCAGCCCCTCACGGCCGACTGGTGCGCATAAATAAAAAGCACACACATTAAAATAACGTCCCAGGCCTGGTCCTCTCTCGTCCTTCACGGTCGTCGCTCCAGTTTTATATCCTTCCATCTCCTACGTGGGACTCGATACTAGCGGTGGGGCTCAGGTGTAGCTCATCTCCAATCACTACACCTGGCCTCACTCCTCGTTCCCACGCCTCTCGGCCCCGCCCCACTCGCCACATACCCCCATCGCCCCTCGCAGGCCGGGGGGTACCCTCGAGACTGCGCTCTACTCCCCCCCCCCCCCCCCTTCCCTCCGGGGGGGACCGCTCACGGGGACCTGCAGGAACCTGGGGGTAGGACAGACGAGGCGAGAGAAAAGGAGATGGAAGGAGGAGCGACAAGGACGAGAGAGGGGAGAGAGGAAAAAAAAAAAAAAAAAAAAAAAAAAATCCGGTTCCCAGACGCACTGCTGCTCGGCCCTCCACCAGCTGGGTGATCTCCTCCGCGGTGCCTGGCGGTGGCACTGGACGGCCCTCGGCGGACGGCGCGACACTCCTCCGCCGCCCGATGGACGGCGACGGCTCCTCCGATTTTGGGCAGCGGCAGGAGTCCCCCGTTCCCTGCCCCTCCGGATTCCGTCACGGAGGCGGCAGGCTCCGGCCCCCTGGCGAACGGCGCCGACTCCTCCGCTCCCTCACGGACGGCAGCCGCCCCTCCTTGTCGTGGGCGGTCGGCAGCGAGCTCGCCCGTCCCCGGCAACTCGCTCCAGCCCACCGCCTCGAGCGTCCCTGGCGGCACATACCTCGCCTGCTCGAGGGCACCGCGGATTCACCACAGCGGCGAGGGATCTTCAGCAGCGCGTCCCTCCTTCTCCCGGGCTTCGGCACCACTGTAACGATACAAACTCCATAGTCGTCGGGAAGAAGGAGGCGGGAACCGGCGCACAATCAAAACATAATTTTAATATTCAAAATAAATACAAAACAGCGCGTCAGCCCCTCACGGCGACTGACGCGCACAAATAAAAAGCAAACATAAAATAATGTCCCAGGCCTGGTCCTCTCTCGTCCTTCACGGTCGTCGCTCCAGTTTTATATCCTTCCATCTCCTACGTGGGACTCGATACTAGCGGTGGGGCTCAGGTGTAGCTCATCTCCAATCACTACACCTGGCCTCACTCCTCGTTCCCACGCCTCTCGGCCCCGCCCCACTCGCCACAGTAACAAAATAGGCAGGTGACATTTTTACGGTGACACTTATATCCACATATAAAGTAAAACTTGTATGTTAAATTCTATCAGGGTATACTTACACCCTCTACTTTTGTAGTAGTAACTGCCAGTGGTGGACAGTAACGGAGTACTAATGAAATGCACAGGAGGTGTATCATCCCAATCTGTGATATTATACCTTTATAGAAAGCCATTTAAACATTTATTCCTTAAAACATACTAGTCACTATTTAAAAACTACTAGTACTTATTTATTAGCTACTAGTAACTATCCCCGTTTTACTAGTAACAATTGATTACATACTAGTACTTAATTTTTTGTTACTAGTGACTATTCCATTAGTTACTAGTAATTATTTTAGAAACTAGTCACTAATTGCACATTTTTTCTATTCTATTCTATAACTATTTGAATTTTTTTTAGTGAGTATACTGTGATTTTTCCCTCCCAGCCTCATACACCCCGTCCCAGAACGACATCACATAAGCACCACTACACTCACTACATACAGTATGCATGTAATGTTACATCTAATATAGAGCATTCTGAAGGACTGCTTAGGTTCTGTGTTGTCAACACTGCATACACTTTTACTACTGTGCACACACACAGACACTCACAAGCCATGGAAGCCGAAAACATCATTTCAGTGCTTCACAACCCAGACGGGGTGAATTTATGAATGAACGCATTAAAGTTCTGTCACAAAACAATGTGGTTACGTATCTTCTCGCTATTTTAAATGGGAAACATTAACGTTATATGGAAATCTCTGACCATTACTAGTGGGTATACAGCGTAACGTTATACAGGCTACCTGAGTATCACGTAGGCTACACCACTGGTCTAGTATGCTACATGTTTTACTTTTTTATATCACGTAACGTTACCTCATTTATTGCTCGAGACACAGCAATGTCAAGCTCTGAATCAGAAGTGTGTCCTTTTCTACGCATTTTATGCTTGGCAAGTAGTTTCCGAATGCTGATCTCAGAGCTTCCATGCTGGAGACTCATTTCTCACATCTTTACTGAGATCTCATTATATGGCATTCCGTTAATAAACATGTCCTCAATAAAAGAGATGTATGGATCGAGTGCCATTTGAACTGGAAAATTTGACCAACTGGGACCGGACCCTCCGCTTTTGGCGCTCAGCGACCTACTCCTTCGAAACTATCCACTGCGCATGCTCAAAGCAAGCAGGACGGCACCGTGGGAAATAGTTAGACCTACTACAACAAATAAAGAAAAATTGAGACAACGTAAATTTGATCCATTATTTCGTTTTGGTTTCCTTGTTTATTATATTTCCCGTTTCGAGCTGGAAGCAATGAAACAAACATGAGTTTTTCATATTTGGTTCATACAGAAAAACAAAATATTGATTCGTTATTTCATTTTTGGTTTGCCAGATTAAATGGAATAATTGAATGATCGGATGATACACTGACCAATTTACAATTTTGGCTATATGAAGTTTGCACAAAACTAAATAATGATCTGAGATATCATCACTTGGCTGCATAATTTCAACACTATCAACCAGGGCTCTAAACCGGTTCAAGGAACGAAAACAAAAACCGGAAACAAACGACATTTTGACAGGAACAGAACCAGAAACAGAAACGAAATACAATTTTATAGTTCTGAACAGAATCGAAAATTTGAAATGGCCATTAACCGGTTTATAACGTTATTTTATTGTTCCATTTAATATTTGAAATTTGCTGTCAATTAATCATGAATTTCAGAAGTATGTCCTATGCAAATGTGACGCTGAAGCCAGCGAGTGAAATGTCCACTCAGCTGTGAACTCATGTCACAATGGAAATGAACCGCCCTTAGAGTTTATCTGAGGATATGTGAGATGAATTCAACAGATCACACACCTGCAGCACTTCTCTAAATGGAGAAAACTAAACAACGAACCCATATAGGCTTACATAAAAAGGAATATAGGCATATACACTAAATATATTTCACTTAAATCATATTGGACAGATTAACGAAACGAAAGAAAAAGTGTGCTATGGTTCATTGTGACACGTTCCAAAGTTTTCGGAAAGGAAAACGAAACTGCAGAGAGAAGTTTTCTTTATTTTGCCAAAGCTTTACAAGTTATTTTTTTTTTTGCAAAAGCTGACAGCTTTGAATAATGTCTTGCTTCTATATAATCAATCAGCTTTGGTATGACCATCGCACTGACACAACATCATTTTGCTTTATTAAAGCCTGTACATTAACAAAATAAAAAAGAGTTAAAGAAACATTTAAAAAGTTAGACTGCTCCATTGTACAACATGTTGCGTTCAGAGTGACCGTGCCTCACTGTGCTGATAAAGCCGATGTGAGGGATGATGTTTTGTGTGGATAAAAATACAAATACTATATAATAAATAATAGTTTAGCATCCAGATACGTCGGGAACATGGAAACATTTGGATTTGTGCCGGAGATGCTTAAATTATTATTATATTTTGGATTGACGTTTATAGCCTAAACTTGTTTTGTTTTGTTAAACTAATAGCTGTTTTTATAATGTTTGTAAACAAAAAACACATTAACAAAAAAACTCCCTCACCTGTCCCAGGACACTTGCTCTCCTGTGCTCTTCTCGCCTCTGTTTCTCTCTGGAGTTTGATGTCTTCTCTGAACAGCTCCACCAGCTTCCGCTCACTCCTTCACCTGTCCCAGAACATTTCCTCTTCTCTCCTCTGTCTCTCTCTCTGGAGTTTGATATCCTCCCTCATCAGCGCCACCAGCTTCCACTCACTCCCTCACCTGTCCCATCACACTTGCTCTCCTGTGGTCTTCTCTCGTCTGTCTCTCTCTTTCTCTCTGGAGTTTGATGTCCTCCCTGAGCAGCTCTATCAGCTCCCACTCACTTCCTCACTTGTTCCAGGACACATGCTCTCCTGTGCTCTTCTGTCTTCTTTGCTCTGTTTCACCGGAGTTTGATGTCCTTCCTGAGCAGCTCCACCAGCTTCCACTCATTCCCTCACCTGTCCCATCACACTTGCTCTCCTGTGCTCGTCTCTCTTCTCTCTCTCTCTCTGGAGTTTGATGTCCTCTCTGAGCAGCTCTACCAGCTCCCACTCACTCCCTCACCTGTCCCAGGCCAGATGCTCTCCTATGCTCTTCTGTCTCACTGGAGTTTGATGTCCTCCCTGAGCAGCTCCACCAGCTTCCACTCATTCCCTCAGCTGTCCCAGGACACTTGCTCTCCTGTGCTCTTCTCTCCTCTCTCTCTCTCTCTCTCTCTGGAGTTTGATGTCTTTTCTGAGCAGCTCTACCAGCTCCCACTCACTCTCTCACCTGTCCCAGGACACTTGCTCTCCTGTGCTCTTCTCTCCTCTGTCTCTCTCTCTCTCTGGAGTTTGATGTCTTCTCTGAGCAGCTCTACCAGCTCCCACTAACTCCCTCACCTGTCCCAGGACACTTGCTCTCTTGTGCTCTTCTCTCTACTGTCTCAAATTCAAATTCAAATGAGCTTTATTGGCATGACTTTCACAGTATTGCCAAAGCATTGTACAATACATGAATAAGGAATAAACAATTATATAATACATAAAACAAAAACAGATTTGTAAAATAATTAAGTATATGTATACTTTCTCCTTTTTTTCTTCAAATGAGAAACAAGTAAAAGACAACAACAAATAACAAAAAAAATAAAAATAAATAAATAAATAACAATAATAACTTTGCACAACAGTACATGTAAGAAATGCTCTTGCTTTAGTTTTGTCCACTGACTGACAGTCTTAGTTTGTGACAAGCTGATACATATCTTGCTGCTGTTGTGATCATTTTGGAATTTTCCCCTAAAATGTGATTTAATTTTTCTGTATTTGGTAATGCCATAAAATTTGGTTTAATTTGTTGGAATTTGTGGAAATATGCAGCTCTTATGTTATGATAGTAATCACAGTTTAGTAAGAAATGTTCCTCTGTCTCCAGTTCTCTCTGAGAGCACAGTGAACACACTCTCTGCTCTCTCGGCTGCCATCTCTGTCTGCGTCATCCTCTCTACAGCCAGACAGTGATCGCTCAGTCTGTATTTTGTAAGTGTTTTTCTTAATTTGGGATCTTTTACACAGCTCAGGTATTCTGCTGGTTTATAATCTTTCTTCTTTCTTCTTCTCTGAGCAGCTCTAACAGCTTCCACTCACTCCCTCACCTGTCCCAGGACACTTGCTCTCCTGTGCTCTTCTCGCCTCTGTTTCTCTCTGGAGTTTGATATCCTCCCTGAACAGCTCCACCAAATCATAATAAATTCATTCTAATAAAATTCAGCATATCTGGAGCAGAACAATAAAAAGTTTATTTGTGTATTTGTGCATTTTCATTCAAATTATTATTTCTTATAATGTTTGTCCACACTTGTAGTGTTTTCTTTGTGGGAACATAAGCTCCAAACTTTGTTGAATCTCTTCCTCAATAATGCACAGCGGATCAGTTGTATAAAGCTGATCACTGTATAGAGTCTATAAACAATGTATATGATAAGAGTTTGAATAAAATGACTTATACATTTTTCATGATTTATAGCTATGAGCTTTTTTTTCTATAAATCATGTGCATTATGATGGCTTGTATGGAAGCTTTGTGTTAATGTAGCACAGCTTAACAAAGACACACTGAGCCCTGTATTCTTAAAGCATTTATTTGGCTCGATTCCTTCATGTGACACACAAATTACACTTTATATGCAATGTGCTGTTACTGAAACCTAAAAGAAGAGTTTTTGATGATCATAACGGAGTACATGGTGCTTCCTACAGTGCTTGATACTGAACTGTATTTAGGAATATATACAGTACAGGAAATATACAGTCAAATTACACTATTGCAAAGAAGAGAAAGCTTTGAGTTAAATTAAAATCCTCTGTTGTTAATGTACATCATGAAAGTGAAAGTACAGAAACCGACTCTCAGACATTTTAATGTTTGATTTTTACATTCATGATGTCTCATACACAACACGAGCCAGATGGCATTCGGGGCACATTAAGGCACGGTAGAGAAAAGAAAAACAAGACTTTGTCTACTCTGCTGTGACGAAACAGATGAAGCAGCAGAGCTGATCTGAGCATCAGACTCCCAGCGGATTCCTGATTACATGAAACTACTGAAGCACCTCAGAACAGAGTTCAGTGATGATACTGTTGTGTGCAAACACTCGTCTCCATACACTGAGATGCTCTGCTGGAGTACAGGATGAATTCAGTGCACTGCAAATCATCAGAATACTAATGCTCACACGTCTGTTCTCTAGTGTCAAATCAAGCCTATAAAACTCTTAGCATGCCATTTTTAGTTTGATTGTTAATAAAAGAGTAAAATCAATAATGTGTCAAACTATAACAGAAGTATTAAGCAAGTTAGTCTGTATGCGTGCGATGTAAAGTGCACGTGGTTCACAATCACAAGTATTGCATCCTCACAAGCAGTGGTGTTTTCAGTGCAAATATAACATTTCAATGGACAGTTCAAGCCATCTGATCCCAAACGCCACACCTCTGGCTTTTTACAACGCTGACTTCCCACATTTCAACTTTCTTCAACTCTCTTTCATACGATCATCTTCCTCTTCCTGCTGCTTTTCTTTGCTTCGTTTAATTTCCTCATTTAAGGCTGAGAACAACAGAATCACGTGCGTCACAAATCACTCCACACTTGCTATAATGATTTCCACACACAACCATGCTTTGCTCTACTATTTTTACATTCCAAGAACAATAAAAATCTTTCTGAACTGTCTTGTGACACTGAACTAATACTCCGTTAAGTGACAGAAATGTATTGAGTGTCAGTGAATGTCTCGGAACGTCTCAAATCATAAACTATCAGAGAGAGGTGACTGATGCATTTATTTCATGAATTTAAGAATGTGAATTATGTATTTGTGTTTATACTTGAGCTCAGAAGCATGACTCTGTCGAACTGTCAATGTACCTAAAGAATCAATACTGAAGACTTATTAACCAGAACCAGCAGAAAACACTCCTTCATCTGAGAAACGTGTGAGAAATAGACTGATGCCAATCAAAGAATAATTCTCAAATGTACAAAGCAAATGAATAGCGATGTTCAGACTGCAGACATAGAGCAATCATTTAATCTGCGTGCAAACACTTGTGTATAATTAATTGTATAATTGTTGTGCCACTGATCCGATCCGGGTCATTGAATGTTGAGTATCCACTCATACCAATCAGTTAAAAACACGCTCAGGACATCCCTACTTTCATTAGATCACTTTTATCATGATCAATTGTCTAGTTATGTTTGTGTTTTAGTACAGCGGGAGCTATAATTAACAAACAAACAAAACAACATTAAGATAAACTGCCATTAGTTCTAATTAAAAGTGTTTCCTTGGAAAGCCTGTGAAAAGAAGCTGAATGTCTGCAGTCATCAGTAATCAGTCGATTCTATTCTCAGTCGGCTACAGTATTTCTCTCAAAAGATGCTACAATGTTCGACAGTTAGTCTATTAGCTGTTAGTATGGGCTTCACCGTGTACCAGCCATGGTTATCATTATACAATAAAATAATCAGGTATTAGGGACAAAATATCAGCATGACATGGTAATAAAAAGTTCAAATTAAAAGGTTTATGTTTTACACACAGATCAAGACAAATGCTGACACTGTCAGACGCAACGCAATATATCACCTATTTTACATACAATATGTTTATAATATATCACTTCTATTAAAATGTTTACATGTGAATACAGAAAGAGGACAGTTTGACTCTTAAAGGTGGTCTGTAGTTTGACCAGCAGCCGTCTGTGAACATCACCAGCTGAAGAGAGTGTTCTGTCCTAACGTCATGAAGTAGATCTGACTGCTTCCACCAGACTGCATCGCCGCGAAGAACACCTGCAGACACACACACACACACACACACACACACACACACACACACGCATGGTCCATTTCTATGTCCTGTGAGAATAATCTGTAGAGAATTCTTCCATTTCTGAATCTGATATTACACAAGTGTACAGATGCTTTCTTACTTTATCGTTTCTCTCACACAGGAACTTGAGCTTCTGGGCCTTCTTGTGCATGAAGACTCCCTCCAGACTGCTCGTCTGGGCGGATCTCAGCTCGATGGCTTTCTCTCCCCATCCCATCACTTGATTCGACTGAAGATAAGCTGCAGATCAACAACAACATCATCACATCGACCTGAGCCACGGATAAACATCTCCAGCTGATTCAGCTCAGTAAAGCTCAGATGATCTGGAGCTGTTCAACATCAGCAGATCTGATTTATATAGGGCTCATGACCGGAGAAAATCTAATTCCCTTGACCCTATGACATATAAGATGTCACTGTGCTTTGCCTTTACCCCATCTTTGGTACACTACGTGACCGCTTCATATAGACACTGCTGAGGGAATGAAGCAGTGAATATTATTCAAACAGAGAAAGAGAAATCATCAGATCTAATGGCTCTCACTGGATTGCCTTCTGTTTCATCACACATCACGTGCCATGAGTACAGGCCTGATCACACTGAGAACAATAACAATGTTAACTTCACGTTTGATCGGAGTGTGTGCTAAAGTTACGTTCACAGAAGATAAATGCATGACTTCATCTCTGAATGCAATGCCAAAGATACGGTTTCAGTTGTGGTGTGGATTTTGGAAACCTCAGCGTCTTTATTGTGTTCAGCCTCATTCAGAGCTGAAGAACAGGCAGCTTTGCTCCACTTCTTCTGTGGATGTGTAGGAATAAGGTGACTCATCCATCCAAATGATTTGTTTTGCTTTTTCACATTTAGAGTCTCATGCACATCCGTCATAGCAACATAGTTCTCAAGCTCAGATACATAAGACAATCAAATCCATACTGCACCCTGAACAGATAATCACTGTATGTTATGTGCATCATGTACATCTGTGTGTGTGTGTGTGTGTGTGTGGAGCTCACCCACGGAGGCGGGCATCTCCCCCCACTGCAGAACTGTCTCCCTGGTGATGCGGCCGTAGGTGTCAATATAGACGCCCTCGTCCTCGTAACACAGCAACAGCTCCATCCCACTGCTGCTGGGGAGGATGATGATGGCATGCGGCCGGATCACACCTTGGATCTGAAACACACAGGCATTCTGTTATAAAGAGATTAACAGTAACTGCCTTAATAAATCCAGTCTGTGTCAGCAAATAGCATTCACAGATATGAAACTCTACTGTACTGCTTATTCTATAGAGTCACATCACCCATGGTACATTTACATTTACCAGCAGGTCACCTACATTAAAATGTATTTTAATCTTAAAGTTGTAAATTATATAAAGCGGTCTATTATTAGAGAAAAATGTATACTAATGCACTAATAAATGTTAATAAAAAATGCACTTATACTATGTAGAGTTGAGACATCTTACATGTATACTTCATAATAAAATCAATTCAGTTATGTTTTTAAACACATATAACAAAAATGTGGAAATTGGAAGCACAAGCACTTGTCTGAAACAAATTGTCACAAATAACATTCAGCTACATTAGCCTGTAAATTTGATATGAATCCAAGTCAGTTTGTGTCTTTAAAAAGGGTATAAACACGTTTTGTGAGTAAAAACAATAGGTAAATCAGACAAAAAGGTCATTAAAAAAATGTTTCCTTCAAGCTCACTGCATAATACATTTTTGAGATACAGAAACTTGCAGACACAAATTGTTCTTTATTACAAATATATAGCAGTCAATCATTTACAAATGCAGCCTCGGGATATGTCTATATGAATCCATATGTTTGAAAACTGCATTTTAATTTTACAACTCTGTCCACTGTCCATGCTAGAGTTTTCAAGCATTTTCCAAAAGTTTCTCATCCAGACTCAAACTTCAGGAAATTGTTACATGCGTAAACCCTCAAAAAAGCTCACTGAGACAGAACAGACAAGACACGTTTTTATGCAATTCTTCTGGCAGGATCATATTATTAAGGAAAATATCTCATTCACAGGTTGCATGCACTCCTGAATGTATGTCTGATCTAAAATGCAACTGCCTCATGTTTTGCGGTAAACAGCAATCACATGTAAATCAAGTAAATGTTCTTTTATCTTTGCAGGACTGTGATATGAAGAGTGTGCAATGTAACAGCCTGTAGTAATAGTGTGAAAGTGAATAGCACATAACAGAAACAATACCGAAATAAACAGATATCTATTGGTACAATATGTGTCACATGACTAAACAGTCAAAAAGCCTCAATTCACAGACCACAAATTCACAAACGTATCTACTTTAAAGAGCGTTTTTTTTTAAAAGCTACATTTTCTTTGACAAAAAGTGCCATCTTAGTGTGGAAGGAAGGGCAAAATGGAGAGAAAAAGATGCATTTTCAAATGAAAACATTAATGTGGACAAGGTCTTGGAAGCCATAATTGTAACCTGTCTAATAATGCAAATAGCATGTCAACATCAGGGTTCTGTGTAGTCTGGTGATCTCATGCCTGGTAGATCCGAATACAGAGCACCCACATCCAGTGGTCCTGGAGGTCCCAGGTCTGATGGTACTGGAAGTCTCAGGTCTGGTGGCCCCTTATGTCCCAGGTCTGGTTGTCCTGGAAGTCCAAGATCTAGTGGCCCCTTATGTCCCAGGTCTGGTAGTCTTACAAGTCCCAAGTCTTTTGGCCCCGGAGGTCCCAGGTCTGGTGGTCTTATAAGTCCCAAGTCTTGTGGCCCCAAGGGTCCCAGGTCTGATGGTCTTATAGATCCCAAATATTGTGGCTCTGGAGGTCCCAGGTCTTGTTACCCCGGAGGTTCCAGGTTTGATGGTTCCAGAGGTCCCAGGTCTGGTGGCCCCGGAGGTCCCAAGTTTTGTGACCCTGGAAGTCCCAGAGGTCCCAGGTCTGGTGGTCCTATAGGTCCCAGATCTGGTGTTCTTATAAGTCCCAAGTCGTGTGGCCTCGGAGGTCGCAGGTCTTGTGACCCCGGAGGTTCCAGGTTTGATGGTTCCAGAGGTCCCAGGTCGGGTGGCCCCGGAGGTCCCAAGTTTGTGACCCTGGAAGTCCCAGGTCTGATGGTCCCAGAGGTTCCAGGTCTGGTGGTCCTATAGGTCCCAGATCTGGTGTTCTTATAAGTCCCAAGTCTTGTGGCCTGGGAGGTCCCAGGTCTTGTGACTCTGGAGGTTCGAGGTTTGATGGTTCCAGAGGTCCCAGATCTGGTGGTCCCGGAGATCCCAAGTTTTGTGGCCCCGTAGGTCCCAGGTCTGGTGGTCTTATAGGTCCCATGTCTTGTGGCTCCGGAGGACCTAGGTCTGGTGGTCCTTCAGGTCCCAAGACTTGTGGCCCTGGAGGTCCCAGGTCTGGTTGCCCCAGAGGGGCTTCCAATGATGGCTGCCAATGTCCTTAGTGTGTGGGGTGCACACACTTCCCTGTCTGACACCTTCAGCACAAAGGTGACTGTGTCCCTGCCTTCAAAGACAATGGCTCCTGATCTCAAACTCTATGGCATAGCTGGGAAGGCAGTCCCAGAGTCCACTCCAGCCCCGTAGCCACCCTGCTCAACCATCTTCTGATCCATCATGTTCTCCATTTCTGTTGGCTTTGCCTCGATCCCTTGTTCAACTAGGACCCTGTGTTGTCCAGGTCTTTTCCACTTCATGGTCCTGTCCCTCTATTCCTCTCTCTAGTCCTCCTTTGCTCCGCCACCCTCCTGGATTAGTTTTTTGTGTGTTTATGGATGTAATAAGTTGTCTCTTGTGGAAGCCATGGCCTAGTGGTTAGAGTTTGACTCTAACCCTAAGGTTCTGGGTTTGAGTCTCAGGTCAGCAATACCATGACTTAGGTGGCCTTGAGCAAGGCACCGAACCCCCAACTGCTCCCCAGGCACCGCAGCATAAATGGCTGGCCACTGCTCCGGGTTTGTGTTCATGGTGTATGTGTGTGTGCACTTTGGATGTGTTAAATGCAGAGCACAAATTATTGGTTCACCATACTTGGCTGTATGTCACGTCACTCTTGAATAGGGGGCTCTATGCTCTTATTCAGTGTAGTCTTTTAAATTGTAGTTCTGTTTAGTTCCCGTTCTCTGTTTTCCCCTCGTTAGTCTTATTGTTTTCAGCCGTATCTAGTTAGCCTGGTTCCCCTGGTGTATGTATAGTTCTTTGTCTTCCCTAAATTCCTTGTCAAGGTTTTTATTCTTTATTACGAAATTAGGACATTACACCTGCAGTTTTTAATGGCAGATGGTGCTCTAGGTTAGTTTTAAACTGCACACTCAATGGACATGAAGTGCCCTTGTGCATTTGTCTGAGTCAAGTAAGTGGTTAAATGTTCTTGCACCTCGGCTTTTATGCCTTTACGACGTGAGATTTATCTAAACACAGCCCACTATAATTTGCTTCAACCTTTTCAAATTGAATGATTATTTTATATTCAAGTGTGTGTAAGAAACTGGAAGCAAGCAGAGTACAGTTGTTAATAAAACATGCAGTGTCATCTGCTATTCAAAACTAAGCTAAGTTATTAATTGACCATATGCACAATTACTTCCTGGTTTTACATAAGCCAACTCAGTAATTTCCGGTCAACTACTGTGCCGTAAGGAGAGCGCCCTTTGCTCAGTTCCTCTACATCAGTGGTTCCCAACCATGGTCCTGAAGGCACCCAAACACAGCACAGTTTGTATGTCTCCTTTCTCCGACACATCAATTTCAGGTCTTGAAGTCTCTATTAATGAGCTTATGACCTGAATCAGGTGTATTTGATTAAGGAGACATGCAAGCCGTAAAATGTTGGGGTGCCTCCGGGACCAGGGTTGGGAACCACTTCTCTACATAATACATTCACAATTTGGAGAAAAGTTTTGTTTGTCTGAGAGGACCAAATGTCCACATATACCATTTCAGGAATGACAAACGCGAATGTTAAATTTACTTGAGGGAATCGGTTAAATCTGCCCGCTAGTCAGAGGTGGAAAGTAACAAATTACATTTACTTGCATTACTGTAATAGAGTAGCTTTTTTGTGTACTTCTACTTTTTAAAGTAATTTTTTAAATCTGTAATTTTACTTTTATGTAAGAGCGGAATTTCCTTATATGGGTCCTGAGGCACTTCTGCCGGAAGAGCGCGCTCCCGTATAGCAGAGCACTGAGAGCACAGACTTCACTGATCAGAGCGAGAGCGTCGCAAAATGTCACAAAAGAAGTGTGTTTTTGGTTGCCAGGGCAAGACAACCCTGCACAGATTACCAAAAAAAACAGCATTAAGGGACCAGTGGATGGAGTTTATTTTTACAGAGCATCAACGGAGTTGTGCAAGTGTTTGTGTTTGTTCCCTGCATTTCGAAGATGCTTGTTTTACAAACAAGGCCCAGTTTGACGCCGGATTTGCACATCGTTTATTTCTTAAGGATAATGCAGTCCCAACGAAAAAGGGTCACGATCGTGTGTTGGAACCGCATGCGGTGAGTAAAACTGCTTCAAATATCTCTGTGTTGTTAACTTAGCTATCGGCGTGTAAGCACATCAAGTAAAAAACATGCAATGTTGTCATCAAACTGCACTGTACACATGTACAGCTTAAAAAAAAAAGACGACATAAAGTGGAACTTAGTCATTTTCCAAAACCGCTAAGCAAATATATACAGTTTCAGTACATACCAAATAGAGACGTCGTTGCTGATGCTGCTCTTATTAAATTTAAGCCTCTGGATCTGATTCTGGATCATAAATATATGGCTGAATCTGACTGTTAGCCATGGTTTGTTTTGGATGTTTTTTTCCTCACGGTAATGTCACAGCTTCCAAACGCTCTCAACGCAAAAGACTACTCTCGTGATTCTTTAGCTCCGCCCACACGTCACGGCTCCTGCCACTCGCGTTTTTCCGGAAAAAAACGGTATATCGGTAATCAGATTATCTTTCTCTTATGAATGTAATAAAACTAAAGACTTTTTGGAGTTATGAAGGATGCAGTACTACTCTATAGGTAAGATTTACAGGATATTGAGTGAAAACGAACATTTCACCCCCCCCCCCCTTTAAAGTTTTTGCATTCCATTCGACTGTGTAGATAGAACCTTATTGTTTTTTAAATAAAAATCCCATAATGTCTGAAAAAATAAAAAAAGTCTTTCACATAATGTATATAAGTTATACAACAATATGGGAATAACTCAATTTTGACAAAAATGTGAGATAGAACCTTATAATTCCAAGGGGACGAAATGTCTTATTATTCTAAATAACTGATTCCTTTAATTAAAAACAACTAGTTTGAGATTAATAGGGCTATCCCAGGGGTGTCAAACTCAGTTCCTGGAGGGCCGCAGCCCTGCAGAGTTTAGTTCTAATCCTGCTCCAGGCCACATAAGCCCAGAGATGTATAGTAACGAAGTAGAACTACTTCGCTACTGTACTTAAGTACTAAAAGGCGGTATCTGTACTTTACTAGAGTATTATTTTTTTCTCCTACTTCCACTTTTACTTCGGTACATATTTTCGCTGAGTTTAATACTTTTACTCCGATATTTTTTTTTATGTGCTGCATCGTTACTCGTTACAATTATAATAATGTTACGAATAATTCCATTACAAACCACTGCCAGAACTGTAGATGGCAGGTTTGATGAAGCTGGCACATCATTGTGCGAATCAAGCGATTAAGAAGAGTGCGCGTGCTGACTGAAGTGAACTGCTGTGAAGAGAGAAATGAACACCGAGCCGAGCCAGATATGACTCGTTCACGAGTCAAGAACCGGTTGCATCGGTTTTCGGATGACCAGTAACGTTAGTTCTTTCTGACAGTTCGATTCAATAAACCACTTGAAGAAAACAGTTCACCGATTCTTTTGCGCTCGATGCAATGGCGTCTTTGGCGTTGACTGCACCTGGGCTCATAACATTAACACAGAATTAGTTCAGAATCAATCACCAAAAGAATCAGTTCGTTCTGTGTGTCGGTTTGCGTCACGCTAAATCACACATGCGCAGTATCATCAGCTCCTCGGTTCACGAATCGGACGCGTCTGACAGAAACGGTTCTTGACTCGTGAACGAGTCATTATCTGGCTCGGTGTTCATCTTCAGTTCTCTCTTCACATCAGTTCAGTCAGTGTACTGTTTGAGTCAATGAATTACTCCGGGATATTGGTTTGTTTTAACTCAGAGGGAGTGTCAGACACATTAAACAAGTTAACAGCTTAATTCATCTGTGGATTAATGCGTATTGGAGACGCGAACTGTTTAAAACGATCCGGATGGTGGACTGTTTCAAAAAGATCCGGTTACATCGAATGATTCGTTCGCGAACCAGATATCACAAACTGCTTTGTTTTTAACTGTCTTACAACAGACACGGAAGAGAAGACAATGCTGAATAAAGTCGTAGTTTTTGCTATTTTTGGACCAAAATGTATTTTCGATGCTTCAAAAAATTCTAAATGACCCTCTGATGTCTTACGGGTTTGAAACAACATGAGGGTAAGTTATTAATGACATCGTTTTGCAAATTGGGCTAACTAACCCTAGTAACCAAAGTTACAGTCAAAGGAATTGTGATTGTCCTTTAGGTTAATCATTTGAAATAGTAAAAACAATTACTATTTTGAACAAAAATGTTCAAACTTTTGACTACTTTCTTTAATAACTACATAACACAATACTTCTACTTTTACTTTCAGTACTTGAGTAGTAAATTTTAAAATAGACTACTTGCAATACTTAAGTACAAAAAATGTTGAATACTTTAGTACTTCTACTTAAGTGTTGTGCTTAAAGAGCACTTCTACTTCTACTCAAGTCACTTTTTTGATAGAGCACTTGTACTTTTACTCAAGTATGGGTCTCTAGTACTTTATACATCTCTGCATAAGCCTAAATGATTAGATGAGCTGGATCAGGTGTGTTTAATTAGGTTTTTATCTAAACTGTGCAGGACTGTGAACCTCCAGGAACTGAGTTTGACACCCTTGGCCTGTCCCATTTTTGCCTCCCTCCCACTGTTAAAATGTAACTAAGTAATTTTTACTCTGAGTACATTTTAAATGAGCTACTTTTTACTTCTACTTGAGTAGATTTTTAGACTGGTACTTTTACTTGTACTTAAGTAAAATTTTATTAATGTAATGGTACTTTTGCTTGAGTAGAATATTTTTGTAGTCTTTCCACTTCTGCCGCTAGTCAAAATAGAGCTGTGCATTAAGTGATTTAGACTAACAAAACTACAGCAACAAGTCTGTGTTGGATAAAACTTCCTGCACTTGCTATATGTTATGCTTCAGTATGATAAAGTACTAAATTTATTATATTTTGTAACAATATACAAACTTTATAATCACGAGGAGGAGGCGGCGGGATCCGGCGGACATTCAAATCAAACTTTTAATAATCAAAGAAACACAAAACAGTGCGACAGCTCCTTGCGGACGACAAACAAACAAAAACCCAACACAAAATAAAGCCCAGGCCTGGTCCTCTCTCATCCTTCACTGTCGTTGCTCCTCTTTTGTATCCTTCCAATCTCCTCCGTGGGACTAGAGACCGGTGAGTGGATCATATTTGGATCATACCCGCCCCACTCGTCACATATTTATTTTATAATAAAGGCGGGTGTACATGGTGCGAATTCGAATGGTCGGAAGATTGTATGTCCACGCACACGGCACAAGTGAGTTTATCTGAAAATCATACGGACGAGATGATATACGACATGATTTTACAACCCACGAATTCCAGAAGCAATCGCACGAAGTTGATAGATGCGTTCGACTTGAAGAACCGCTGCACGGACAGAAGGTATGACATTAAAGTACCGCGAAAAAGCGATAAGAGAGAACACATATCCAATGCATTCAAATCGCTCTCACGGTACTTTGATGTCATACAGGTGATCATTCTGTGCAGCGCTGCTTCAAGTGGAACGCGCCTAATATAACTGCTCTCCCTCTCTCATAACTGCATATAAAATATTGATACGAGCTGTGACTGTTTCCTACACGTACAGGTTATTTTTCAGCAATAGGAAACCGGGACGTTTGGTCACCCTGTGTGTGTGTGCTCTTGTATATAGTTTATAAATATCTGAAATAGGTATTCAGTGGTGGACAGTAACGGAGTAGCTTTACTTCGTTACTGTACTTAAGTACATTTTTCAAGTATCTGTACTTTACTGGAGTAGTTTTATTTTGAGCAACTTTTACTTTTACTTCACTACATTCCAAATAATAAAATCGTACTTTTTACTTCACTACATTTCATAAAACATATCGTTACTCCCTATAATATCACGTGCTCCGACACGCAGAAGCGGTGTCTGATTCATCATGAACGAACTGAATCTTTTCAAAATAAACTTTTAAATCGGATCGCGAATCACACCAAACGATTCGTTTACGAATTAGAATGATCCGATTGCAGCTGTTCTGGAGTCGACCACTCACTGATTCAAATGAACCGTTTAGTGCGAGTCACCAGAAGTAAGAACCGGGAGATCTTGAGCGCGCGTGCGTCTGATGCTGCTAAAAGTAAGTTATTAATGTCGAAATTTTGGATTAATTATTGTAACTGAAAATCATATTTAGGTCAAAACTGTCAGTTGTTTGGAAACTAAATCCGTTGTAAAGAGTGATCTATTTAAGCCCACTGAAATGCTCGAGTGCAGACGATGCAGACACATAAATTCTAGGTAAAAAACAACAACAACAAAAAAACCATAAAATAACACAGATTAAATACAATAACTCGTGCACGTTCAAATTCACCGCTGCCGTAATGTTAACAGTTTTATTAAAATGTCCTATGTTACGTCTGTTTTTATATTGTTTATCGACAGTAACGTTATACATATGTATATTGTTTGGATTAACTAGACGAGTAGACAGACATGAATGTTCATCGTACTGAAAATAAGTAAATATTGTTAGCTGATGCTAACTCTCTAGCTAACAAGCTTGTTAGTGCTAAGTTGATGTAATTTTTATAAATAATGTCCAAATATTTTTATTCAGCCACCTCTCTCTCTCTCTCTCTCTCTCTCTCTCTCTCTCTCTCTCTCTCTCTCTCTCTCTCTCTCTCTATATATATATATATATATATATATAAAATATAGATTACATCTGGTTAGAAAAGAAAGGATGTGATGTTCAGAAC
Organism: Carassius gibelio; assembly: GCF_023724105.1. Classification (NCBI taxonomy): domain Eukaryota; kingdom Metazoa; phylum Chordata; class Actinopteri; order Cypriniformes; family Cyprinidae; genus Carassius; species Carassius gibelio. The sequence continues at coordinate 8,014,056 of NC_068409.1, forward strand.
ACGGTAACTACAGTAATTATCAGTGGGAAGAGATGCACCCCGTTTGGCCAGGGGTGTTTTTAAACCACAGACAAGATTTGAGAAGGAAAAAATCATTATCTTGATTTACATTTTTTTTTTTTTTTTCTGTAAAATGTTCTTCCTAACTTCAGGCCTTATTATCATGTCATATATACAGTACAGACCAAAAGTTTGGACACACCTTCTCATTCAAAGAGTTTTCTTTATTTTCATGACTATGAAAATTGTAGAGTCACACTGAAGGCATCAAAACTATGAATTAACACATGTGGAATTATATATGGAATTATATACATTTCAAAAAAGTGTGAAACAACTGAAAATATGTCATATTGTAGGTTCTTCTTTAGCTTTGATTACTGCTTTGCTCACTCTTGGCTTTCTCTTGATGAGCTTCAAGAGGTAGTCACCTGAAATGGTCTTCAACAGTCTTGAAGGAGTTCCCCGAGAGATGCTTAGCACGTGTTGGCCCTTTTACCTTCTGTCTGCGGTCCAGCTCACCCCTAAACCATCTGGATTGGGTTCAGGTCCGGTGACTGTGGAGGCCAGGTCATCACTCTCCTTCTTGGTCAAATAGCCCTTGATGCCTTCAGTGTGACTCTACAATTTTCATAGTCATGAAAATAAAGGAAACTCTTTGAATGAGAAGGTGTGTCCAAACTTTTGGTCTGTACTGTAACTTTGATGTTCTGTGAAACAACAAACTTTAAAATACTTTGTTATTACTGGTGAAGATCAGATGGTCATCTCTGTTTTCTCTCAGGTAAATCACAGTGTAAGCTTCACAGTTAACATTACTCTCATCAGCGTAGTCCATATCAACAACAAAAATATATCTTGACTCCATATAGTGGTTATTTTGAAAAAACCCAAGTTATTTTGAGCAGTACGATTATAAAAAGAATATGTGCTAATATAAAATTAAATTAAGTAGCCTATATAAAATTGCAAACATCTATCTTGCAGTACTTTTTTACTTAAGTACATAAAAACTCGAGTACTTTTGTACTTTCACTTGAGTAAAATTGAAAAAGGAGTACTTTTACTTTTACTGGAGTAATATTTTACCATATGTATCTGTACTTTTACTCAAGTACTTGATTTGTGTACTTCGTCCACCACTGTAGGTATTACAATGTAAACATGGTTTGTGAGGAAATTCCTGTGCCCTGGTAAACCAAATGGCTTTAAAAAATACTATACGGTGTTTAATAGAAATTTTAAACATGCATTTTCCGTGATGGATAGAGGTAGTGTATGGGGATATACAGTATAGAATACCGTTATGTCTATGTAAACTACATATGCGTGTGTGTGTGTGTGTGTGTGAGAGAAAAAAAAAATTGCATGCAAACTCCTACGACAGCAAAAATCGCACCGTGTATGCCCTCCTTAAATCAAAAGACGTGAAAAAAAAAATAGGGTGTTGATATGGCAGCTGCAGCCAATGAGTGATCCTCTGCTGCCATATCATGGTTATAATGGTAATTTCATTTTCATCTTAAAATGTCTTTATTTTCCGCCGAGACATGTTTTTTGACTCATGAACGTAATTTATTGATTATCGAATGTACCATTACAATGTTGTTTAAGAGATTAGCCTAATCGCCTAAACCGTTACGATACTGTTTATTTGTCAGCATTCAAATATACAGTTACCTGGGATTAGCAAACTCTGCATATAAAATAATTATTACTGCTATCATTATTTAAGGGGTTGCAATTGTTCTGTTTCTCAGTTTCTGATAAGAACGAGGAGGAGATATTTCTGTGAGAGTCACTACCTATAATATAGCACATATAAAATGAGATTCATCAGAAGATTACGAGCGGGCTTATCTTTACCTGGAAGTTTGAAATAGTGCTCCGTGCATATGGTCAAATCAAGAGAGAATCGTCATGCATTCTGATAATCTCAGAATTGTTGCAGAATAACAACTCAATTTGAAATGCATCGATTTATTGTCACAGCCCTAATAATTAGGGATCCGGAAATATATATGTTTGTGTATATATATATATATATATATATATATATATATATATATATATATATATTTATTAGGGGTGTAACGATACGCGTATTCATATTGAACCGTTCGGTACGAGGCTTTCGGTTTGGTACGCGGTACGCATTATGTACCGAACGGTTCGTTGGACTAATTAATTATATGTGAAAAAAAAAAAAGAGAAATATAATGATATGCGTTCAACAAGGTAGTCCAATAACCCAAACGACGTAACAGGCAACGACCCTGGACACTCCCGAAGAAGAAAAAAAACACCAACTTATAGTTATGTGTTTATGTTATGCTACTCTGCACGATATGTGAACGGTCCCTAAGGCGCTCGCTCACTCAGTACACGCTGAAGGCTCGTTGCAAAATGGCCAATGCGTTTAACAGACCAGAAATAGAAGATCCTCCAATAACCAACAGGTTTGGTTTTTGGGTGCACTTTGGATTCCCTTTAAGCTATAATGGTGATGGCAAGAGAGTGGTGGATAAAACAACAACGGTATGTCGGATCTGCTACACCAGCGGGAATAAAAAAAAAAAAAAAAAACACCAGCGGAAATAATTGAAACATGTCAACTCATTTACGCCGACATCACCTTATTGTGTCAGTATCTGGGAAAAGACGAAAGAAAGGAGAAACATACATGCAACAAACTATCCCCGCAGCATTTAGACACCGGTACACCCTTATAGCTTACAGGGAATCCAAAGTGCACCCAAACACCAGACCTGTTGGTTATTGGAGGATCTTCTTTTTCTGGTCTGTTAAATGCATTAGACATTTTGCAACGAGCCTTCAGCGCGTACTGAGTGAGCGAGCGCCTTAGGGGCCGTTCACATATCACGCCTAAAAACGCATGGAAAAACGCTAGGCGTGTCTTTCTCCTCCTTTCCAAAGCGCTCGGGCAGAAGCGCTCATGAGGCGTCTGTCTTTGCTAAGCAACAATGACGTGCTCTCTCCATGAGACGCGGAAATTTCAGCAAAGGATAAATGGATTTGCAGCTCTAAAAATTGCTTGCAGTAGCTCTGCTACTAAATTTATTTCAAAATGGCAATCCATATACAGCTATGAACAGCTGTTCCTTCATCTTGGCTGAGCTCTCAACCTTGTTACGGGAAAGGATGAAGCTGATTGGTTAGTTCTTGTCACATGACCCGCGGGGCGCTTGCGGCATTCTGAAAAGTTGAGATGTTTTTAAATTTTGCTGTATCTAAAACGTACCGAACCGAACCGTGACATCAGTGTATCGTATCGAACCGAACTGTGAATTTTGTGAACCGTTATATATATTTATATATATATTATTATTATTTTTTTTACATTTTCAACTGGCTTATTATACTATTACAAACTGTTATGTATGAACGTGTTTTTTGTTCTCATGTGTTTTTAACCTTTTAGCCTTGATAGACAGAGGAGGGTGTCCGTGAGTTATGTGTGTGTGTGTGTGTGTGTATATATATATTCTTCTGTTAATTATTTTCTGCTCCTTAACTATTTGTAAACCCCCACTCTTGTATTTCTGAGCAATAAAAGCACTTATTAAAGGATTATTCTTATCTACGCCTATAAATATTATCTCCCTTGGTCCTTAACGTGTTACTCTAGTCAAGGCTGAGCCACAGAAAAGTTATTGAGTTCAATGCTGTGCAGTTGCTATAGTGTTCTAGATCAAATTAGGGAGACATACAAAATTGTGCAGAGGACAGGAGTTAAGAAATACTGTATTTTGGTGGTTGGCAGAGCATTGCTTCAGTCTTTTGAAAGGTTTTTAGTGCACTGTTGTGTGGTTGCTTACTGTCCACCCCCAGGCATCTATAATATCTTTTCTGGTCTCTAGACAAGATAAATCCATCTGTGTTATCAGCCAGGTGACGATCATGAGTCCGAACAACATTCACATACCTCTCGTAAACAAGCCACATGATTTGAGATATTATTCATGACAAACGTAATTAGTGTTAAGTGTTTGGTCATTATTCTACAGTTAATAAAAGTCAAGTTTTCAACACATATTGCTAATTAAGAGAATGCACTGACCATATAAGTCTGTTTACAAGAGTGAGCTTAAACACATTTGAACAGTATCAAATGTGGAACTTTTCGCTAAGTTGATATAAAACATTTTCTCAACCACTTTTACAAGCAGGTCTCCCGAGCTCATCACAATAAAGCATCTTATTAACACAATCGCACACCTCCCATAGTACTTGCCTGACTCAGAAATACATTGACACACACTGTGCTGCCGTCCCTCTGTAGAGCCACCACAATCCTGAGCATCAACACGGGCATCCAGAGCCGCAGAGCGATCTTTATCCTCTGCCGTGGGATTCTCATGAGCGCCAGCCACGCAAACACGCTGCCACAGAGAGCGTGTGTTTCCAAGCAGGAGAGACAGATGTACACCAGCGCAGAAACACTTCACTAATGACTGTGTGTAAGTGAAAGACAACTGTGTGTGTATGAGAGAGAGAATGTGAAAAAGAGACAGAACGAATGAACGAGAGAAAGGGAGGGAATGGATGAGAAAATGTTGGTGTGGAAAACTACATGATCTAGTGCCGCCCAGCCTCCAGTTCTGTTTCACACCGCTAGTTCACTCTAAATTCATCTTCTGCCTGGCATTAGAAAAAAAGCTCCAATAACGGGTCATTTCAATGGGCTTATGCTTTGGGAATGTGGTGAAGGCTGCAGAGTTATTTTTGGACGCGAGATCATGTTGGAGAAACTGGCACACACACAGATTGTGAGGGTGAACTAGTCCGTGAGTATGTGGGTGAACACCACACTCATCGCTCTTCCTCTCTGTGTGGGTGTGTGGGGACATCAGCGGCTCTATGTCATCACAACATTGTGCTCTGCATGCTGTGCATATCTACACAAACTCTGAAATGTACTGTTTGGCAGAAAAGAAAGAGTGAAGTTCTGTCAGATGCCTGCTTTTGTTTAAGAGTTCATCTTAAACCCCACAATCAGAATTGATTCCTTGATTTTTTTTTAATTATTTTCAGATGAGAACAAATCTTGAACTGAAATAAGCTGGACAATGACAGTATTGTCTTTGACTATCAATTGAAACATCTGTTCAAAATGATAACTGTTGCATTTGGTGTTTAGATCATGTTTCAGACAGCAGTTCCCACTGAACATGAACTAACTGCACCACTTACACTCAAACACCACGTTTCACATCTGACATTATGTCTGCAGACTCTTGTAAAGCAGGTTTTGTTTTAACTGTAGTTTTTTTTTCTTCGATTTGATTCAATTAAACCTATCTGAATGTGTTTCATCAATGCTGTAAATATCAGAATTTGTTTATTGAGTGACTGTGTCTGTATTATTCTCTCTTACAGTGATGTAGGTATTTACCTGGAGCATCATAATGAAATATGAATCACGTTTTGTACTACAACACTGAATGATTGCACAATCAAATAGACAGTGAAATCATCAGTAACTAGTTAGTGTATGTGATCTGAATGAATGTTTGTGTGGTAAACATGACTGCGGTGAGTTTAGTGGTAAATTAAATCAGTGTTATGAAAATAGTGCCAAAGTGACTTTAAACAAAGTGCATCAGTCTACAAACAAAGTATAGTACAAAATATTATAATGTCTATAAAGGTGTCAGATACACATTGTCCCACCATTAGTGCAGTCAACATGAGAACACATGGGAACTGATTATTGCTGGATTTACTCAGCTACCCAGCAAACTAGCAAATAACTTATAGTCTACAATAATATTGTAACTGTGTGATTTAGTCTATTATAGTTAACATGACACAACGACTGACATGTGATATTGATTTTATAAAACAGTCCAATAAACTATAGGTAAATCTGAAGTCCATATTTAAAAACAGTTCTTGTTTTTGCTGCATTTCAAGAAAAATAGTTCAGACCAATCCACAGCAGAACTGTGTTGTGACTCTGAGTAACACACGACAGTGTTTCGTTACTGAATGAATCGACCGACTAAACGAATCAGTTGAATGAATGACTCATTTATGCAGTGATTTAAAGTTTATATTTAAAGTATTTTTTCTCTTTTTCCCCCAAATCAATTCAAATATTAGTACTCAACATTTATTTTTTAAACATCAAAACATTATGAACACTTGTGCTCGTAAGTGTACATACCCCTTGCAAAATGTGCACTGTAAAGTAAAAAATAAACAAAAATCCTGAGCCGGATGTTTTTTACCAGAGGTGGGGCAGGGGGGTCCTTTCTTTAAGATTTGAAACGATACCATGACAAAGTTATCGCTTTCCTTATTCAAACTGATTTTCTTTTTCATGAATACACGATTGACCTGAAGAATGAAGTATTAAATAATAATAATAATAATAATAATAATAATAATAATGATAATAATAACACAAATAATAAATAACATGCTATTTTCATGATCCCTCTTATTATGTTAAGGTAATTAACATTTTCTATATTCTGAAAGGGGTATGTAAGCTTATGAGCACAACTGTGTGCATCTGTAACTGCTGGTTAACTGCATTCATGTTCTGCATTTAACAGTTTAAACGGTTCCGTTTAGCTTCATCTCTCATAAAAACTCACCTTCCTGTATCTATCTAGTAATCGTGAAAACACTGATTGCCTTGTTCAGGTGTGTTTAATTAGGGTTGGAGCTAAACTCTGCAGGACAGTGGCCCTCCAGGACTGAAGTTGCCTATCCCTGGTCTAAATGCATCTAAATGACTCTTCAGGTGCAGATTCTGTGCAACCTCTGCACCGCAAACACTAATTGTGTTGACACTGATTATATATCATTATTAACAGCCTTATAGTATCTTACTATTTAAGTGTATTGATTAAATTAAATTTAGATTAATTTATAAAAGATGCTTCCAATTTAATTAGGTAAAAAATAAAAGGTAAAAATCAATTTAAACTTATTGGAAAAGTAAATTTGTGCAACTCCTGCAAACTGACCACCTGACAGAATATGAAGAATATCAAAAGCTTGTCCATAGCAGTCCTAAACCTGCCAAAATACCAGCACAATATCACATGCAGCAAAATATTCTCTAAATGTTGTTTTCGACCAAATTCCAGAAAATATGGAGATATCATTTTACGTAATTATCGCACACCCCCTACTATCATGTCCCAAAAATGTGCCATGTGGAGAGTGAAAGCTAATGTGAATGTGCACACAGATGATGACAGTTCAAACTCGCAACAGCAGAGAAACATTCCCAATGCTACAACTGTACACTTATTAAACCTTATTTATTAGTGGTGTGCAATGTGGCAGGAATGTAAAGAATACTCACATGACTGGGCAGGTAGAGATCGAAGGGTGTCCCCGAGTCCACGTCGATAGCATGAAACCCAAACTGAGAGCCGTAGATGACCTTTAACCTCTGTCCATTCTCCACCGTCAGGTCGACCGAGAGGGGCTTCTGAGGCAGTGAGCTGAACGCCTGACACACACGCACAACAACACGCTTAGTCCACTGCATCAATACCAGCCTATTTGTGTTGTTTTTATTTAAATATTCATTATTCAGCTGTTTTCTGACACTGACAGGTGGCTTTATTTCAGCTACATTCTATAACCCACACCCACAGATGCTCTGGAAGTGTGCAGTTTGTTTGTGACGTGTGAACAGTCAGGAGTTACTCTGCACACACACACACACACAGCTCATGTGAGAACACTGATTTATACTGTAGTGACTCCAGTGCTGTGAACAGGAGTCACTGCTCATAAATACAGCTGTCAAGCTGCGGGAACAGCCTTTGAGGATCTCAGAGGTGCTTTTGTGGTTCAATGAATGGACTGCACAAGACGTTATAAGATCTGAACGTAACTCTTTCAAGAAAAAACTGAAAGGTCATAATTATGCATGCGTATTTTTATATATCATGAATATACAGTGTTCATTTTTTAGCATGGTTCATAACCATTATTAGGGTAAGTAGCCTGTGACTGCAAACAGGGCTCGAGTCTTTAAATAATATATATAAACTTTTAACCACATTTAGTCATTAAACCCTAACATGCAATCTTTGTATTTCCATAAGAATATGCGGGACGACAATCTGAGTAAATGCTGTAAGTCTAAACGATATCAGAAGTAGAGTAAGTCTCTCAGGACCGCAGTGAAGTAGGACACGTTCTCAAAAATGACCCATTTCCAAAAACACCCCACTCACATTACCTATCATTACAGCGTCCTGTTTCTTACAATGGAAGAATATATAAACATGAGTAGCAGGTCATTAGAAATATCACATTAGAAAGAATGCTAGTTGTGACTCCTCAGCCATGATCCAAAGCAACTGGTACGGTGAATCTCTGAAACCACATTATTAGAGCTTTATATTTCAATCCACTGGACTCAGTACTGCTAAACTACAGAAACACACCTATACATGCATCTCACTGCAGTCCAGCTGAAATAAACACCATCAGCTTTTGTTGCTTTTTACACAGTTATGATTACAGTGGCTTATTATTTAATTAATGAAGACTTATTCTTGGGTGGTTACTCACACAACACTGTTATGAGCTCAAAACACTTTTATCATAGAGCATCATTTGTAAACTAATACAGTTGGATGTTTGTACACATAACCAGCTCCATATGTGTGCACAGGAGGAGGATAACATTGCCATGATTGCTTCAGCTTTCTTTTTTCTCACATTTGTGTTTATTAACAATAACGGTTATCAGTTCTTGGATTAGGGTTAAGTGCAGGTGCTACATTGTTTTTGTCAATGTGATAAATTAATATCCAAGACTTACTTTGAAAGCCATGAACTTGTGATATGGTTTGGGAGCCCAGGCGTAGACCTCCACCGCGCTCCTCAAGGCGATGACCAGGAACTTGATTTTCTCATAGCGAACTGAAATCATTGGCATGATGTGAGTAAGGAGTACAAGATCATCGAAAACACTGACTTACAGACATCTGAATCAGTATTGCAGTATTATCATGGGTCTACACTTGATAGATGTTTTTTATCCAGAGTTTCTGCTCATCAGGCAGTCAATCTGCATTCTACTCTGGTTTGTTAGATTAAGTTCACTAGGTGTTTCCATGCAGTCTATTAAAATTATAATGTTTAGTATGTTTTTAAAGAGTTTAGAGTAAAGCAGCTTGAGACGCAGCACACTGATGTCTGTTGGTGAACGTGAAACAGGTGACTGTTGTCTTGTTCTGGACTCACCCACTTTATAGCTCACACATCCCTCCAGTTCCCCCACTGAGGTCCAGCCCTGTTTCTTCTCCACCTCGGGATCATTGCGCAGGATCTTATTCCTCAGCCAGGACAGGTAGTACAGCCGCAGCTTGTTTTTCTTACCTTTTCAAAAAAATCATGAAGAGATGACACACATATACTTCCTCGTCTTCTCACCTTATCGCAAAATCATCAGATAAACACATGTATGATCGACAGAGCCTTTTGGAAATCGGCAGTATGCACAAACAACAGCTCTTGCCAGAAACTACTGTGAAGCTACGAAGCCTTTGTCTGCTGCTGAAGCCGAACCCCGAGACCATGGCCTTGCCTACTGACTACCCTTAAAATACTGCGATGCCAGCGGTGTGAGAGGGGACAGAAGCACGGCAAGCGTGGAGGCACACGAGCTAGGCTAAGGGCTAACCCCACTAGACCAGCGATTCCATCACTCATGCTCTTAAACATTCCTCTCTGGAAAATAAACTGGACATAATCCAACTCAGTCAGTCTATACAGCTGAGACAAGGGATTGTTGTGTGTTTGTTTTCACCGAAACATGGCTAAACGACAACGTTCCCGACCCGCTATTCAGCTACATGGACTTGCCTGTTATTGATCATACAGAGACAAAGCATTGTCTGTTCAGTCTTGCAGAGGTGGATTGTGTATAAATGTTAACAAACAGTGGTGTAATAGTGCTGTGTTAGTGATAAAACACTGTTTATCGCTGGTGGAGTTTATGTTTGTGAAGTGTCGACAGTTTTATCTACACACGGGAGTTCATTGCCATTGTTATTGCCACAGTTTACATCCCATCGCGTGCTAATGTGAAGGATGTGCTTCACGAGCTGAACAGCGCCATCAGTGAACAACAAACAAATGTCTGTTTTCTCAAAATGCCTTTCACACAGACTTTATTTCTAAATCATTTAATACTGATTATGCATCAGTGAATCAAGCCAGTGACTAAACGATCAACTCCACGTTGTTTTTCTTAGTAGCTCACTTTATATTGTTCAGAGCTGTCAATCACACATCGCGAGTACTTTCTGCACACTTGCCAAAACTGCCGTTACAATGAATGACGCTGTTATGCTGCACAACAAAGCTCTTGCTGTATTCATGTCGTGTATTCATGTGTTTGCTGTGAGAGAAAACGCGTTGCAATGACGAGATCACTGCATTCACACGATGAACAGACTCGGTCTGCTCAGTGATCATCACTGCAGCCTTTCATGTGATGGGAAAAGATCAAAAAAATAATGCTATAATCAACACTTCCATGATTCGTCAATCTCGACAGCTGTAATAGTAAAACAAAAACGTAGTAAAAGTATTTGAGAAGGGTTACAGATGTAATGCACATTTCGAATGCAAAAATGTCAGCCAATCACAACAGTTGTCGTTTACTCTGAGATTCACAGCAGACACACCCCTTCAAACAAAGCATTCAAGCCAGAGGACTAAATCTAAATTTTAAATGTTTAAACAAAGAAATTAATCCATGTCATGGGACCTTTAACAATTCTCTCTCCAATTGGATCCTGGAGTTTCTAACTGGAAGACCTCAGTCAGTCTGTGTCAGCTGCAACACCTCAAGCACTACCACACTGAGCACAGGTGCCCCACAAGGCTGTGTGCTCAGCCCGCTGCTCTTCAGGCTGCTGACCCAAGACTGCACTGCCAAGTTCCGCTCCAACCACATCATCATGTTTGCAGATGACACTGACCATGGACAGCTGGAATGTGGAGAGAGTCCGCAGCACTAAATTCCTGGAGGTGCACATCACAGATGACCTCACCTGGACCACCAACACTACATCACTCTCCAAGAAGACACAACAGCACCTACACTTTCTCCCCCGGCTGAAAAGAGCAAGTCTCCCTCCACCCATCCTGACCACATTCTACAGAGGAACCATAGAGAGTGTGCTGACCAGCTGCATCACTGTCTGGTAAAGGAACTGTAGTGCTGCTGACCGTAAGACCCTCCAGAGGACAGTGAACACAGCTGCAAAGATCATCAATTCCCCCTCTCCCCTCCATCCTGGACATTTTCACCAAAGCCACCAGCACCGTGAAGGACCTCACCCAATCCCTCCCACAGTCTCTTCCAGCTCCTACCATCAGCGAGAAGGTACCAGCGCATCAGAGCCCGCTCCGCCAGACTGATCCACAGCTTTTTCCCCAGGCAGAGAGAGCCCTGAACTCAAATCACCCTGCCCTCCTCTGAAACCCCACACAAACCCCTCCTCCTGAAACATGAACCTCACCTCCTCCACCCCCCAAACACCCCCTAACCTTACCACATCAGAGAAAAACTGTCTGAAATATTATTTTTTTCATCTTGTTGTGCAATTCTCCTCTATGTGCACTAGACACTTTTCACAAACACTGCTGTGTGTACTTAATCCCACAAAAGACTTAAATATGTGCATTATTCCTCAGTCAGGTGCTTGACTCACAAGGTTTCTCTTTGCTAATGTACAATATTATGTTAAGCATTTGTATAGTCTATATATTTTTGTATAGGTAAACATTTATATGTAGTTTATTCATATTCAAATCTGTAGGTTAGTTTGTGTATAGGTACAATGTTTATGTGTAGCATGTGTATAGTTTGTATTTTGTTATTAGTTTATGCATAGGTTAACATTTATATATAGTATTTAAAGTTAAAATCTGTCATTAGGTTAGTATTGCATAAGTATAGTATTATGTGAAGCATTTGTGTAGTCTGTATTTTTTTAGCTTATGTATAGGTAAACATTTATATATAGTATATTTATAGTCAATATCTGTCAGTAGGTTAGTTGTGTATAGGTTTATACTGTTTTACTTCATTGTTGTCTGTATTTATGTAGCACCGTGGTCCTGTGTGGCACAGCATTTCATTCCACTGTATGTCACACATGTAGCGGAATGACAATAAAGATCAACCTGAACTTGATACACACTACCGGTTAGAAGATTAGAATAATTAAGGTTTGCAGATGGACAAATAACATTGTATAGTAAAGATGACAATATTGTGGTAAGAGATGACAATGATAGCGTTCATGCAATTATAATCAGTATAAATATAGCTGCAAGCAGCGATGGCGGGCTCAAGCCACCAATGCCATCACCACCCCGGTGGCATCAGGTAAACTGTGCCCAGCGGGCACATGCATTCACAATATCCCTCTGGCAGTGAGGTTTTAAAGGATATGGCGGTTAAAGGGTTAATCCGAATCATCTAGACTTTAAAATCACATTCACAGAACAATATATATATATATATATATGTATGTATATATATATGTATGTATATATATATATATATATATATATATATATATATATATATATATATATATATATATTTAGTAACACTTTACAATAAGATTTCATTTATAAACATTATGTTAACATGAATAATATTTATATAGCATTCATTCATGTCAGTTAATATTCCAAACTTAAACATTAAAACATTGTTTTATTGTGATTTTTTTCCAAGCACATTTTACCAATTCCAAACCATATCAATCTTAATAACTACCATTATTTTGTATTTAATCATTTATGATTAAAAGAAAAACTCCTTATATTCATGTGTGCAGAATCATTAGGCATGTTTTCTTTTACAGATGAAATGCGCTAAAAAAGAGTTTTAACTCAAACTGTTTTAACTCAAAGTCGAAAATTATGAAATACCCATGAGAAATATCAAACACAAATGCAATACAGAAATGGATAAGTTAAGACTTGACCATTGTACAAAAATGCTGACTGGGTCATGAGGTCAGAAAAGAAGAAGAAAAAAAAAAACAGGTCAAGAAGAACTGACAAAAATAATTGCAAAATAATTAGGAATTAATGTGAAGATTAATTTTTAGTCAATTCTGCAAGACAGACTTTCAGGAAAGGAGGTGGAATAAAAATGAGCTCCTAAATCTTAATCCCGGATTCTGGAAGATATATTCCTCAAACCATCGGACAAGAGGAGGTGGTGCTGGTCCTTCACGAGTCACTCTAATCTGTTCATAAAGCCTATATATAAAGTCTTAATATATAGTATTTCACAATACTTCATGGTATTCTAATTAAATCATTTTTTGGAATCTTTGATTTCTCAGAACCTGACACCGAGTAATTCTGGAGACTCCAGGAAAGTGGCAGTTCTGTAAAATGTTGGCACTGGAGACTAAATGCTCCCTGATAGTTTCACACCTAATTCACTTAACACACTTACAAACACACACACACACATTACCCACAGTGACAGAGGGACAGAGTGACATCAGATCTATGATAGTTTTTTAATTTTCTATCATCCATATAATGTTGTATAGTCATGCAACTATGCATATTTCCTCAGAATGACTTGTCTTCTATGTGTACATTTTTTTGAAGTGTTTAGAAGCTGCACTTAAAAAAATAAAATACATTTACTGGTTACTTTTTTACTGTTATTTCAAAAAATCACCACGACAAAACCATTCAAGCCATTCAAAATTCATCCGCACCTGTACTGTAAGATACATTCTTTAAACAGTGGTAAAAGAGGATGTGGTGCTGATCCTTCAAGAGTCACTCAAAATGTATCTGTCCATAAAGCCTATAAAGAATTATTCTTAATATACAGTTCACAATACTTCAGCTTGTTATTCTAATAAAGTGAGGGTCATTTTATCAGTATTTTTCTTTGAAAGATTTCTATAAATGATTTAAATCATACTCGTTTCTCCAATAATTATTTAAAAGTGATCCTATAGCTCCATCTGGTGGCCATTATTGGTACTAAGAATTGCAAGCTTCATTTATAAGTTATGATAGTTTTAATTTTATGCTGGCTCTTGAAAATGATAAAGCTATGAAACTTACTGTGCTTCCTTCAAATGATGACTTCTAGGTATATAAAAATTTATGAAGAGTTGGAATTAAAAATTTTAAAGATATAGTAAAATAACTATGGTATTTTTTTATGTTACTTTAATAAATCTCTATGGCCACACCATTTAAGGTATCCTAAACCCATTCGCAATTTAACATCTTCAGTATATGGCTTCATGTTAAAAAAGTTTGGTGTGAACTACTTGTGTCTTCTTGGAGGAGAATGAATTCATTTACAGGCTGAGTTTATCATAAATCCACAATAACATTTCTGAGTTCTGTATCAATCAGTGTTGTTGTTTGTTTATTTTTATTTTTTTTTATTTTTCATAGGAAGATAACTGACCCTTTACTCTCCTTTTTAATAAATGAGCTATTTATAGCTGTATTTATAAACTGCTTACTACTGACTATTAATATTGGGACAAGGCTTTATGAAGCATGAACTGACTATTTACTAATGAGTGCAGTTATTATAAAGTGTTATCGATGCATTTGCTAATGTTAACAAATTAGACATTATTTTACAGTGTTATCAAACCCCTTAAATGATTTGTAAGTGTTTTGTAATGATTTTATTGACCTACAAGCATTTGTGAAAGTTCTGCTTGCATTACAGCTTAGTCTTGATCTGTGAGCTGAACAGATTTACTGTTACATCCATGAGATTATGTAAATTCAAATAAATATCATGTCACAGGATGTCAGAGGTCAGTATCAAATTAGTTTGAAATTATTATTTGCAGCACAAATAAGGTTTTTTAGGATTTTTAAAAATCCCTAAAACTGTCAGAAAAGGATAAGGCCTAAGATTTCTATGTGAGTGGCTAAATTTGTTTGTTTTTATAACTATAATGCATAAACTATGAAACTATACAAAATGTATAAAAAAGTACAAGTTATTCTTTTCCAATGTTTTTTATTTATTTACAATTTTTTTTTTTTTTTTGGGATTTACATTTTTAAAAATTTGCCTACGGCAATCATTCTACACAGCTTGAATAAAACCTGTCAATATTTATTATAGACCACTATAACTGTGTATAATCTAACAAACAAGTTTATTATGAAAATAAAAGCGTGTACACCAGATAAATTGGACGATAAAGAAATTGCTAACAATAGTATATAGAGCATGTTTTATGTTTTTAGGCGTTTAGATGCAGAAATGGAAAAATCAAATGTAAAATCAAATGTAATTGATTTAATTAAATATAGATTAAGTCTTGTTAGAGCAAAATAATAAATAAATACGTACACACATTAAAAAAGCAGCCAAGATGAATGAGTTTAATTTTTTTATATAGATTAAAATTGAAGACAGAAGCAGCTGGTATATGCGGTCACTTAATATTAAAATCCAGTAGATCCACTTCAGATTTATTTCTCAACAGTTTATGTTCACGTGGCTGTTTTCGTTTATATTCGCCAAGCTATTATGTATTTTGAAATAATCTTGTCCGTGATGTGTTCGTTCTTACGACGAAAGGCAGAATCCTGCAGCTCGAGATACATGTTATTCTGCCAGTCCCGCTTTCAAATAGTCTTGCGCACTTAAACGGGTCACAAACACCTGCATTTAGCTCGTGTTGTGTTATAATGGATGTATTGTGTGCATTTATGGCAATAATTTATTTTGAAAAGCTCTTAAACAAGAATAAATTCGTTAGTTTTGAACTTGTGACACTGTGCGCGCTGATCGGAGGCAGTGATTTCAGATAGGCAGCCGCAAATATTTCATTTTCACACAAACAGTTCAAAAACATTTTAATTTAGCTCTTGGTGTGCTCTAATTGGTGAATTGTGTGATATCGCTGCAATACTTTATTTTAAATAGCTATAAAACAAGAATAAACTCGTTTTTTTCTGAGCTCATCATTCCACACGCTGGTGCTCAGAGCGGTGACTCATCTCTCGTGTTTCTCACGTATCACTGACCACACATCAATTATTAATGAGCCCTGACCTGATAATAATCATATATGTTGGTTTAGCTTGTCAGTGTGAATTAAATCCAAGTATTTATTTGTATTTTAACCGATTTAAAATCGAAACCAAAAGACAGTCTCCTCCCTTTTTTAGTCCGGTAACTGCACCTGTAGGGGCGCTATTTCTCTCAGACAATGGAAGTCTAAGCACACACACTCAAACAGATGGACAGAGTGAGATGAGATGTCTGACAGTTTTTTAATTTTCTGTTATCCATACAGTGTTGTAAAGTCATGAAACTATGCATATTTACTCAGAATAACTTTTTTTCTGTATGAAAAAAGGTTTTGAAGTGTTTGGAATTTAAAAATGCAGGAAAATTAATAATTCCATCTTTATTGTCATTTAAAAAAATCCCCACGACAACACCATCCAAGCTATCCAAAACCCATTCACAATTTAAGTTCCTCAATGTTTTTTCAACATGTACACCAAGTTTGGTGTGTATAGTGTTACTCTCCTCTGAGCAGTATGCATTAATTCACAGCTAAATGTAAAAAACAATCCACATTCAAATCAAAATAGCCGACTTCCTGTTGGTCGTAGCTGATGACTGTGAATTAGAAAGTTGTCCGTCTTGATAAGAACAATTTTTGTACTGAGTTTGGTGTCTGTAGCTAAAACTAACCCCCCCACTTTTGACAAAAGGTGGCGCTATAGAGTGCCTCTTCCACGCCCTCTTATGAACTTTTGCCAGTGTCTAGTTATCATAAATACTGATATGTGTTCTGAGTTTGATGAAATTCTAAGTATGTTATATGCCTCAAAATCACCTGAGAAGTATTCCAGTTTGACATGTTGCCACGGCAACAATATTTTTAGATATCAATATCCCCCCAGCAGATTTATATCGGCTGTGTTTTAACATTATTCTGATGAAGTTTGAAGCAAATCGAGTAAAAATAAGATGCTGAATTCAAAGCATTTTGAAAATGACACACTTCCTGCTGCCACTTGGTGGCGCTATAACTTTGACTCCTAATAGTCACATATATGCGATCGACATCATACAATGAATAATCTGATGAAGTTTGATTAAAATTAGGAAATGTATGTGGATGGTATTAGACACTTCCTGTTTCTCAATTCTCGCCATAATTTCAACGCCTCGCCACGAGCAAACCGTTCGAGATATCAAAAATCCCCTGGCAATTTTTCATCCCCAATGTCTTGAGATCATGTTGACCGAGTTTGGCGGCAATCGAGTAAAAAACCTATGACAAGTATTTCAAATTCCAGAGCATGCGCTTTTTACATAACTCTAAATAGCTGACTTCCTGTTGGGCGGAGCCTATGATATTCAATACGAAAGTTGTTCGGCACAATGAGATCTATATGTGTACTGAGTTTCATATGAATATTGGCAAATATGTGTGAGCTATACATCAACATTTCTGACTGTGATCCAGGGGGCGCCGTAGAGCCCTTGTGCCACGCCCGGGTCCCAGATTCTGCAGGCTCCTAAAGGCCACAGATTCCAAAGTGTGTGCAAATTTTCAAGAGTTTTTGAGTATGTTAAGGACCCCAAAAGCCCCCACAACTTTGACGAAAAATATGACTACTAAACCCAAAATAGCCAACTTCCTGTTGGGCGGAGCCTATGACATGCAGTACGAAAGTTGTTTGGTTTGATGAGATCTACATGTGTACCGAGTTTCGTGTGTCTACGTGCAAGTATGTATGATATATGGCCCTCCATATTCCAGGGGGCGCTGTAGAGCCCCTGTGCCACGCCCGTGTATCAGTCTCTGCCCGGCCCTAATGGCCGCAGGTTCCAATGTGTGTGCCAATTTTCAAGACTTTTTAAGCATGTTAAGGGCCCCAAAAGCCCCCGAAACCTTGAAGAAAAATAATAATAATAAATAATAATAATAATAATAATAATAATAATAATAATAATAATAACAAATAATCCTAAGGAAAAAAATAGGGCTCTCGCCCTCCAGGCTTGAGCCCTAATTAACATGTTCAGCAGAGTATATGAGTGAGTACACTTTCATGACAGATTGTCTATATGAAGTGAATAATATTGCTGCTTGCGCATGACACTAATCATTATAATGCATGAGTGATTTCAAGTAAAGAGGGAGAACGTGATATGCTTCAAGAAATGTGTGGTCAATTCTTCAAGGATTCCTGCAGGATTTGTTCATTCATCTGCTAGTGCAAGTGTACGAATACTCAGTGTTGTGCTGAAGTGAAGTGAAGTGTACCTGATATAGTGATGAGCACGTTCAGCCCCTCCAGCACGTCCATCTGCTGGAAGCGTCTGCGGCTGATGAGAGAGTAAACCTTACCCTGACCACTGCGGTCCAGCAGCCACAGACCACTCTCGGTGCCCACCAGCAGATTCACTCCTACACACACACACAGAGAGAGCACACACACAGAGCACATACGCACAGACACACATACACACACACACACACACACACACACACACACACACACACACACACACGCACGCACACACACACACACACACACACATATACACACACAGCACAGAAACACACACACACACACACACACACGCACACACACACACGCACGCACACACACACACACAGCACAGAAATACACATACATACCACAGACACACACACACAGAGAAACAGAGCACATACGCACACACACACACACACACACACACACACAAACATTAGATGAAGGTCAAAATAAATCTTTTATCATCTTTTATCTGGAGTTGACCCTAGCTCTCAGAGGACCTCTGATTTAGATGAAACAATATACTCTAATTTCATACAACATAGTGTCAGCTGCCTTCAGTGATAATCAAATAAAGCGTACATTAAAGGCACAATATGTAAGGTTCTCGCTAGAGGTCGCATTTCCTAAACAATAACAAAGATGAAGCTTGACGACGCTAGGAGGGAGCATGTGTGTGGATGAGGTATTCATTCATTTATATTAATTGCCTATACCTTCCACAGTTATTCAAACAGTGAATAAATTATACAGAGAAAGTGAAAAAACAAAACAAAAAAAAAAGCATTTACATTGTCAAAGAACATTATCACTGACTTCGGTCTAGTTTAAGCACTCTTGAAGAACTCCCTTATAATCAGTAAAGCTGTCTCTACACAGTTTGAGGAATGAATCTCTAACATCATACGCACAGTACATCTGCACTTTGTTGTTTATGATGACAGAATTCAGTCAGCCAGTGAAAAACTAATCTGAGCGCCTCTGATTGGCCAGTATATACTTAAGCTCAACAGATTCATCTGTGATTGGTTATAATGCGCAACACTGTAAAACAGGTAAAACATCATGGCGCAGCATTGAGCAGGTCTAAATTTAATGCTGTGGTCAACACTTCTCACTTCATTTACATTGTATTCACGACAGCCATTATGTATTTAGTTTAAATGTAAAGCAGCATTTGTGTCCGTGTGTTGCCATACTTTCTACAAGCAGAAACTGAGGATTTGTGGATATTACATCACTGATAGACAATGAGGAACAGGGATAAGCCATTTTATACATTTACAAATGCTGCAACGACGCATCGACGTTATAGATTACATCGACTACAAAAATACATTGTGAAATACGTCGACGCGACACTTTACATCTCGCGTAATGCCGGCTTCTGCTCCTGGGAATGGAGAAAGTTGCATTCTATCACAAGAACAGAGACCATGGTTATCAAAAGTATGGGAACACTTTAAACATAGGCCAAATAAAATGGTCCTTTGTTCCCTTTGCAAAAACTAATATGGTGTACCACAGCAGCACAACTGTGATGCACGAGCACCTCAGAGGAAAACATACTGGCGCTCTCCGGTGTTACGGTTTAACTTGTTACCATGTTATCTAGTCACCAAGTTAGTAGGATGAATAAAAAATAAAGTAAGTCTGTGTTGGCGCAGATTTCGAACAAGCATTAAAAGATGGCGCACCAGGAGACAACAGTCACAAACCACCCAGCTACCAATCTACACCGAATCATCTTCAGATCTCTGGATTCAAGACAGGACCAGAGAATGTCTAATATGGCGAGAAGTTTCACTCTTACACTTCCGGCTTCTGAACTGGTTGCAGTTCCATTTTGATTCCATATGAGGGCGCTCACAGGAATGAATGGAGGTCAATGGCGGTATAACCCTCAAAATACACTTTTCTCAAGATATAATTTTTTGTCTAGTAATTTGAATGTTGTATTCGAAAGGAGAGAAATTACACATTGCTGGGTGTTAGATTTTTTAGAGTCACTTATTTGCTTTAAAAAGTCTTTTAAAATGTCAATGACGTCATACACATTCACATTCATTAGCAGAATGCTAGCGTGTTCTGGGCAACAACAACTCAACCTGTAAGAAATTGAAAGGACATAAGTACTCGTTCATTCAACTTTCGACCT
The DNA here is from genome assembly GCF_023724105.1 of Carassius gibelio. Lineage (NCBI taxonomy): Eukaryota > Metazoa > Chordata > Actinopteri > Cypriniformes > Cyprinidae > Carassius > Carassius gibelio. Next base: position 8,034,574 of record NC_068409.1, read on the forward strand.
ATAACCCATGTTGAACTTGCACAACCTACAATCAGATCTGAGATTTCTCAACGGCAATCTGGTGAAAGGGACAAATTTTGCCGTCTAGCCCCATAGACTCCCATTCATTTTGCACTCATGGCGTGGAACTCTGGTGGTACTGCAACCAAAATTCGGTACAATAGGACTTAATAGGGAGTGGGAAGGCTCTCGTAGACAGGCTCTGACAGGACTCTGTGCAGCTGCTGAATCAAGGAAATGTGATCGTGTTAACTTGTGACCTGTGTTTATCTATTATGAAAATAAACCATAGCAGAACACTGACTACATTTTATGGTTTGTGATGCTAAAGAACATTTCATGACGTCTCAGACAACTATACATTTGTGGCCACTGTGTTTAATTATAAACGCAATTGTTAACTCATATTTAACATAGTAAAATAATTTTCTTTGCCTCTTTATTTTTGTATACTGTAAAAACCACATTGAAGTATTTTTTGGAAAAAAAATAATAAAGGTTTAAATATTACATTAGAAGTTGTACTTATATTTTTTTGTAAAGTTATCCAAAGGATTCATTAGCTAATCAAAAAAAGAACATTACATTAATAATTTATTTTAATAAAAATAATCTTTAGAGTAGTCGTATACTTGAAAAAATAATCGTTAGATTAGCCGATGTAAAAAATTATCGTTAGCTGCAGTTCTAGTAAGTACACAACTGCATGAAATATATTGCACTGTCCAAGTAGTTTTGGAATATTTTATTATAAAAATCTTACATATTGTGCCTTTAAAGCTGAGTAGATTTCATAACTTGGATATGTCAAGTTAATTTCTTATTACTGAGATTTCTTGTTTTGTTGATTAGTGCAGGAAGATGCAGGTGGTCTTTATTAATATCTCACCCCACAGACTGGCACAGAGGATTTCAGCGTTGAACTTCTTCTTGTACTTGCGTATCTCCGGTGCGTCGCTCTGAGGACGGATATTGGTGGGGTTAACGTTCACCACCGAGCCCTTCCTGTGAGGCTGTCTGAAACATGGCTCGCACCTGCCGTTCACTGACACACACACACACACACACACACACACACACACACACACACACACACACACACACAAACAGAGGGAGAGAGAGAGAGGGAGAGTTTGTACATCACAGAGTGGGAAAGGTGAGAACATTGTGCGGATCAAGGGCATGATCCACAGGGATCTGGGGATTTCTTGTAAAGATATTGCTTTAAATGATAATTTGTAGATACTTTAAGGTATTTTGAAAAAATATTTTTTATTCCCTTATATGTTCAAAACTATTTGTGTGTGTGTGTGTATGTGTCAGGTGTGTGACTCACATTGGACGTATCCCTGTGGACTCGGAGGTGGAGAGATCTGCAGCAAACGCGGGTCAATGAAAGGTGAGAATGATGAAGAGGAAGATGATGTGCTTTTTCCTGCCTGGTTAATGAATAAATTCTGTAAATGCAGAACAACAACACAAACATCATTCATGAGTGCAGTTTTACATCATAACACAAGAACAATTTGATTAAGTGAATGACTGATGTGAATTCAGAAAGATATCTAGAATATTTTGCATCTACAGTAGGTGGACAACCAGAATGGGTAATACCGCCGCATGTACCGCCGCGTTAAGTGCAAGTCAGTCACGTGTTAAAGTTATCCGTGAAACTACCGCCAGGTGGCGCAAAGGGACAGGTTGCGAACTGAATATATTTGTAAAATGTTGGTTTGTAAACGGAGATGAAAGGAAGACATAAAACAACAATAACATTATAATATACTTTATAATATACTTTACACAAAGGCTCTTATGCATGCTATTGTTATTAAAACAGTCATTACACGCACTTCAGTTCATTCTTGGCAAAAATAAATCCTTTAGGTTTCATATGCAGAGCGAAATGAGAATGGTCTGGCATTTAGAAATAATTCTTATTAACTCTGCTATTATTCTTGATTTTTCAAACTGAATTATGCCTTTACTGTGTGACCAAAAATGTAGCATTATCTGTTTCAGCTGTTTGATTGCACTGGTGCCTCATATTCACTGGAAACAGCAGCCGTTCACCGAGCCATCAGGCACGAGCAGCGGTCCTTTGGGATATGTTTTACTAATTATGATTTTTTTTTCCGTTGATACTGAAACATGCATGAACTACAAAGCCTATTTTACCTAATGAATAAGAGTTTAGCTTCAAATGGGCAACATAACGAATATGGAAAAGTTTGGATTTCTCTTGAATGAGAGGTACGTCCAACCTTATGTGTCACTTTAAATTATTATTATTATTTTTGGTTTTGTTTATATCTAAGCCTACATTATTATATACTGTAATTATATTTATCCATTAGAATTATATATTTTTAATTCTTTTTTATGATCTGATGAATTTACACACTATTAGGCCTGCCGTTATTATTTCTGAATGTAATAAAATGTGACTTCTACATGACTTATTTTTTTTCCCTCTCAAAAACGTAATTTATTTTTAGAGTGTTTTTAAAAAACCTGACCCTAACCCTAATGAAAATAAGCAAATAATCGGTTACATTTTGTAACTATGGGTTAATCTAGGCAATGTTGTTAACTATTCACAAGGTTTGTGTTTTTCTCGTTTTATTTTTTCATTGCATCTGAAAATTACTTTAAGAAACAAAAAAGCCTCCTCCCCACTAAAAAAATGTGCAAGCCCATTCACTTTATGCGCTCTGGTGCAGAACCTGCCTGTTACTCATCTGTGGATGTTTAACATAAATGTTGTTGTCCCATTTTATACAGGAACTGATCATTTAAAAAACGATCAAATTATATTGTTAGTTTCATGGTAACATGCAATCAAGGTCTTCAGTTACTATACAAGATACAAGTTCATTAACATGCACTGTGACATTTTCACCCATTTCATCTTATGAACTCCTTGAGATTTTAAACTCATTTTAATAACATTGAGATTAAAGTTGAATCTAGTGTAAAAAAAAAATGAAAGTCTATGAAACGTCAGTAAATAAAGCATTTTTTTAAACAACGGCACTTACAATTTTGAATTAAAATATTATTTTGACCATATAGCCTTATGGCTCTGAGTCAATGAATATAAATGCATAATTTTCAATGAAAGAACACTTAGAGAGTGTAGGTTGCTTCTGGTGTTTGGATTGATACTTCAATATAATGATCTCCACGTTTAAGAAAGCCTACATAATTTTTTTTTCTTCAGTGTATTATTTTCCTCTTCTCTATTTAACATCATGAACTTGAAATGAAATACATCTTCCTTCTGGTAGACTGAATGTTTTCCTGCCTTGCTAAATGTTGGGCTCATGATCAATAAGTTGTATTCGCCTCAAACTGATTTAGTAATATTAAACCGTGGACAGTGAAGCTGGATCAGTTAGAGCTCGCAGCTGCGGAAGATGGCTGCATCTCATTGCTAGTTTTACTTGATCTTAGTGCTGTGTTCAAAACCATAGATCATGACATACTCATAGATCAATTACAGAACTATACAGGTATTCAAGGGCAGGCTCTAAGATGGTTTAGATCCTACCTGTCTGATCGCTACCATTTTATTTATTTAAATGGGGATTCATCTCATTTATCACCAGTAAAATATGGAGTGCCACAAGGATCCGTCCTAGGTCCCCTTCTATTTTCAATATACATGTTGCCCCTTGGTAATATTATTAGAAAATACGGAATTAGCTTCCACTATTATGCTGATGATACTCAGCTATATATCTCAACGAGACCAGATTCAACTTTTAAATTATCTAAGCTAACAGAGTGTGTTAAAAATGTAAAAGATTGGATGACCAATAATTTTCTCCTATTAAATTTGGATAAGACAAAGATATTAATTATTGGACCAAAAAACACTACACAGAATCTTGTAGATTACAATTTGCAACTAGACTGATGTACTGTTACTTCCTCTACAGTCAAAATTCTGGGTGTTATATTAGACAGCAATTTGTCTTTTGAAAATTATATTTCCCATGTTACAAAAACTGCATTTTTCCATCTTAGAGACATTGCTTCTAAGATGGTAGAGACTGATAATGTTCGGGGTTCAGACACACTCTCTCTCGTTAAATCTAGATTAAAAACACATATCTTTCGCCAAGCATTCAAATAATGTATCTCTTAAATTGTGAATGTAGTTGCATCTGATCAAATGCACATTCTTATTCTTTAGCTTGGGTTAAACTAATTAATTTTATTTTGTTGAAACAGCAGCTATGCTAATGATGTCTCTGTTTCTATGTTTTACCACAGGATTTACATATCGTGGTAACTAGGATTTATACAAGCTCTAGTCTGGATCCAGAACACATGAGAAGAGATGATGCTGACCTCAGATGATAACCCTGAATCAACAAACAGAACTAACCAATTTTGCTACAAGTTTGACTGTATCATATAATAATTGCTGTTAATAATGTTCTCTGGCTGACTACGTCTTGTATTATTTTTTTCTGAAAAATCCTGTCATACTTGCACAAACTGACAGTCACCACTTAAGCTACTACTAAATATTGTAGAAACTTAATTTTCTGTAAAGTTGCTTTGTATTGTAAAAAGCGCTATACAAATAAACTTGAATTTAATTGAATTTAAAGATGAATGAAGAGCGTGTCTGGAAAAGGGAAGTTTAGTTTATCAAGTTAGTCAGTGATTTTAGCAACACAGGTTCACATTCCACATTCACATTCGTTTTTTTTTTTTTTTATAATAAAATAATATATACAATTATTAATACAAATGTGTGTATTCTGCAGTTCGCTGGTTTATGTTACATATATATAGTATATTTTAAGGAACAGAATACACTGCAATTTGTTTTTGTTTTTTTACTTAAATTGTAAAGATGATAATAAAGAAGTAATTCTTTGTTTTTAATAGTTTTGTATTCTTGGGGATACAGGCAATCAGTAGTCTAATAAAGAGTTTGACTGGCAAAAGGTATTATATGTATTTTACATATACTAATACAAAAATACTAATATTAAAATTTCATATTAGTATTTTTGTAGTTTAAAAATACATAAAATACCTTTTGCCAGTGTGTGTGTGTTTGCGTGAGTGTGTGTGCGCTCTTGTTTTTGTGTCATATGAGGACATAACTGTATACATACATGGGTATGACACAGGTATTACAAGGAGAGGGTGACTTATGTGGAAATAACCCATGTCCCCATTTTTCAAAATGCTTATACAGAATGAGTTTCCTGTGAGGGTTAGGGTTAGGTGTAGGGTTGGTGAAGGGCCATAGAATATACAGTTTGTACAGTATAAAAACCATTACACCTATGGGAAGAACACACTTTTCACAAAAAAGTGTGTTTAAATGGCTGCCCACTGCTCCGGGTGTGTGCTCACAGTGTGTGTGTGTGTGTGTGTGTGTGTTCACTGCTCTGTGTGTGTGCATTTCAGATGGGTTAAATGCAGAGCACAAATTCTGATTATGGGTCACCATACTTGGCTGAATATCACTTCACTAAAAACAAATGTGTGTGTGTGTGTGATCAGGGTCATACATGGACTGTGGTCTGCTGGTATGTATGTGTGTGTGTGTGTGTGATCAGGGTCATACCTGGACTGTGGTCTGCTGGGGTGTGTGTTTGTGTGTGAGTGTGTGTCTGTACCTGGACTGTGGTCTGCTGGTGTGAGGGGCTCTGGTGCAGCAGGTCGGGCAGGAAGCAGCTGTCGCTGGACTGAGGTCCTGTAGGCCTCTGATGGACTCTGTGTGCTGGCTTTGCTGCACTCTGCTGGAGAAACAGCAACATCTCAATTAAGCTCTGAAACACTGCACTAACAGCACTATCACACACTCTCAGATCCGTCACCTGCTGCTGTGTGACGCTGTGATGGGGCTGGAGGATGATCTCAGCAGACTGTCCTCTGGATAACTGCGGCCTGCCGTTACTCAGCGGAGACCTGGAACAAGCACAGAAAAGGTTTAATGACACAGAAGAAAACACTGAGCAGGTCATGAAGACAGACTCCAGCACTTGAATCACCTGAATCAGATTACAGTGTGTGTGTGAAACACCTCCAGGTCGTCTCGATTCTCACATTTGTGTAAATCTGACTAGATTTTGCTGCTAAATGATGGCATGAGGAATGAGAATCTTCACACAAATTTTCCTTCATTTTTCCATCAACATACAGACTTTACCCTTACAAAAACCCCAAAACAAGTATACATCCAGTTCATTTTATGAAGTATATGTATATATTCCAAGTATGCAGCAGGTATAGTGAGATCATTGTGCTAGCATACTTAAATGAGTACTACTTCAAAACATCTTGGGACTAAACTGGCCCACTCATTAGTTTATAATAGTTTACATATTGTACTTGTCACACAAGAGAGTTTCAATATAGTATGTTAAATGCTGAAACACTACCTGAAAGAAGCCAGCACGTGTGAGAAAGGCTTTTATCAGGCTACTCTATCAAAAGAGTAAATGACTACAAGCCAAATAATCAACTACTTTGACTTCTGTATATCTGTCAGTATGAGCCAAGTGTAGTGTACTATAAGTGCACAATGAGTGCACTAAGTTTGATGAAATGAAAGTTTCATTAAAATTCATTAAAACTCCCCCAGAGTTCCCCCAAGCGGAGGCATTTGAAAGAGATGGGCAGTTTAGCACCACTCAGCTGCAAGACCCTAACCTCGAACATGCTTAAAAAAGAAGGCTGTGGATGACCAGTTACTAGAGGGGGTGAGTGAACTAACTTATCCACATTTTGCTGTTAAAAATAACTTACTGTACCAAGTCACTGAGATTGATGGGGAGGTTGTTGAGTAGCTCTTGGTACCTAAACCATATGTCTCTAGAGTGTTGTATTTTGCTCACTCCCATATCTTGGGGGCCCACCTGGGAACGGAGAAGACATACGAACGCATCCTGAAGAGGTTTTACTGGCCAGTAGGGTGACCAGATGAGATTGGCTTAAATTTGCGATGGTGGGGTTGGGGGGGCTTATGATATTAGACTTCATAGCCTATAATAAAAGATAATGAATTTCAAACCTTAACTAAACACATTTTATTCAAAGATCAACCGTCTGTCATTAGTCTTTAGTCTGCCACAAAAAACAACAACATTAAAATCATGAACTCAAATATCATAAAAAATACAATAAAAAAATTACTGTTGTAACAGTGCGTAAATCAGAACTTTCATTAACGCTAAATAACGAAAATAACGAAATTATTGTGTAGCGGAGTATTTTTTTGTACACAGTGCCGCGAACTGTCAATCACTCCTGTACGCGTGCATCACTGTCCTCCTTGCAGCTGCATTAAGCTGTAAAACAAAAAGGGGACAAAAAGCTCAAATTGTCTTTATGCATATAGATTAATTAGATGAATGAATATCTAAATTCGTGCCTATGGTATTTTTTTTTAGATTTTAGAGAAAAGATGCTGCAGCCAATGAGCAGCCGGCGGGGGCTGGTTGCAGGACGACTCAACCTCCAAAGACAGTTTTTAATGTTTATCAGACAATAACTACTCAAGATTTTGCTTTAGTATAATTTTCGGGACAATTAGGGCCAGATTCTGGATTCAGGACAACAGTTTAGATTTCGGGACTGTCCCGAATTTTTCGGGACGTCTGGTCACCCTACTGGCCAGGGGTGAAGAGAGCATTTGAAGAGTACTGCATACAGTGTGCAACTTGCCAGAAAACCAGCCCCAAGATCAACTATCGCAACCCATTGGTTCCTTTACCCATTATTGAGACTCGCCTCCACAGAATAGCAATAGACATCATGGGGCCACTGCCCAAATCCAGCCGGGGCCATCGATACATTTTGGTAATCCTGGATTATGCTACTCGATATCCAGAGGCCATACCCCTACGAGCAGCAACTGCTAAAGCAGTGGCCAGAGAGACATTCGTAAAATATGGACATGTGGAAGAGATTCTAACAGACCAGGGTACCTGCTTCATGTCCAAAGTCATGAAAGAGATGTGTAAACTCCTGAAGGTGAGCCAGATTCGTACCTCTGTGTATCATCCTCAGACAGACAGGTTGGTAGAGAGGTTTAATCAGACCTTAAAGCAAATGTTGAGAAAAGTGATTGAGGTGGATGGGAAAAACTGGGATCAGTTATTTCCTTACGTGCTGTTCTCCATAAGGGAAGTGCCCCAGAGCACCACTGGATTATCCCCATTTGAACTCCTCTATGGGCGATGGCCAAGACGGATGATGGATATTGACAAAGAGGTCTGGGAGAATCAACCGTCGCCACATCACTCTGTAGTGGAACATGTGGAACAGATGCACCAACGGATGACTCGGGTATGGCCAATTGTTCGAGAACACATGAAATGGGCACAAGAGGCCCAGGAATGAGTCTACAACAGAGGGGCTTCAGCTGAGAGAGTTTCAACCAGGAGAAAAGGTAATGGTGTTGGTCCCTACACAGGAATGCAAGTTTCTCGCCAAGTGGCATGGGCTGTTTGAAGTTGTTGAATGAGTGGGTCCGGTGAACTATAAGATTAAGCAGCTCGGTTGGCGCCGGGCCCACCAGATTTATCACATAAATTTACTCAAGAAATGGTATGAGCCAGAACATTGTTTGCTGTCCACACTGTCATGCCAAGTCTGCTCCCAGGAACCTGTGGAACTGGGAATTGGGAGCACACCTGAGCCCAGCCCAGGAACAAGACGGGAGATGGTAAGCCAACATTCAGATGTATTCTCCCTACTACCAGGACGGACCACAGTGGTCTACCATGAGATAGTCACAGAACCTGGGAGGAAAGATTTTAGAAAATTGAATGAAATCTCACAATTTGATGCTTATCCAATGCCCAGAGTGGATGAGCTCACTGAGTGCCTGGGGCCAGCCCGCTTTGTATCCACCCTGGAACTGACTAAGGGGTACTGGCAGGTCCCCTTAACAAACAAGGCCAGGAAAAAAACAGCATTTTCCACTCCTGATGGGTTATTTAAATACCGGGTTTTACTGTTTGTGGTCCACGGGGCACCGCCAACCTTCCAAAGAATGATGGATAAGATCCTTTGACCCCATCAAGAGTATGCTGCCGCCTACCTGGATGACATTGTGGTTCACAGTGCTGATAACTCCAGACTTCCAACAACCTTTCATTGTCCAAACTGATGCCTCAGAGACGGGCTTGGGAGCAGTCCTTTCACAGCAAAGAAATGGAGAGGAACATCCCATTACGTTCATCAGCCGTAAGTTACTCAAACATGAACGCAATTATTCCACAGTTGAGAATGAATGTTTGGCCATTAGGTGGGCTCTCAAAAAGCTGAGATATTATCTGCTGGGTAGGGAATTCACTGCAAAAGTGGATGTCTACTGCAAAAGACTCTAATGCTCGTGTCATTGTTGGTTCCTGGATTTACAGGACTTCTGCTTCAGAGTAGAGCATCGAGGCATAAAATTGCAAGGAAATATGGATGCCCTGTCACGGAGGGAGGAGTGCCTTTGCTCAGTTGCTCCTGGTAATAGCCTGGAGCTGAGGGGGGGGGGGGGGTGTGGCAAGCCAATGTGGGAAGGAGAAACCCCAAACCAGAGGAGCAGGCCCCGGCTAGGAAAAGTCATCAATCATGAGTACTTACACCTGCTTACCACCCTCTAGACCTAACGATAGGTGGTCATCATAAAGGTAGGATCTCTGCTTCAGTTTGGGTAAGTGGCCCGAGGAGAATGGTCTAGACAAGTGAAAGCATAACTGAAGACAACTGGCTGAAGAGCAAAGCAGGTGAATTTTGTCACATGTTGCTTACTGACCTGCCTTTTCTATGCTCTGTCTACCATTTTAAGGTGGCCCTGTTTGGAACGGACATAGTGAACACCAACAACAAAGATAACGAAGATACCCCAGACTGGGAAGAACTTAAGTTTCCATTTAGATTTCTTTTTGGACCCTCAATATTTCTTGGCTGAATAAAAGCCTCAGTTTGGTTAACTCTCCATCTGCCTCTCTCATGGTTTTGTTTAGTGGCAACTAAAACCTAATTTCACCCTAGGAGCTCACAATATATATATATATATATATATATATATATATATATATATATATATATATATATATATAATATGTATATACATAGAACATTTTATATAACAAAATGTAAAAACATTTTCTGTACATTCATGTGAACAGGTTAGGACACTGTATTGAATTCAGTGGTTTTCTGTATCAGGAGATGATAAAAAATGTTCTGGTCCTCATAAAGCCTCAGATGAACAATATCACATGAGATAATATCACACCGGGTCATTACTAGATGAACAGAAACACGTGTGAGGAGGTTAGGACACCCAGTGATTCAGCTGTAGGTGCTCTGCATGGCTCTATCATCTTCATCTCACTCTTCTTCACAGCCTCGCTCAGGTTTACTGAGTTCATCCACCATTCTCCTCACTTTACTTCAGTCAGGACTATCACTGGACCCAGCTTCAGCTGCAGACAGATGTTCATCAAACATCTCCACTCTGTACTCATCTGTTCACAGGACACTGTTCTACAACACTTATGGTTTGTTCAGATGCAGCTTTGCAAATCTAAACCATGCTGCCATGCTTTTTTCAGATAGAAGCAGCTTTCAAACATGTCATACCTTTCCCAACAGTACTGTCATGAACTCATGAAATCAGAAAACATGTTAACCGAGGCTGCTGGGTGTTACACAGTCTGATCTTGGGGTGATGTCACTCCTGGGAGGACTGCTGTCTGTTCCTCTTGTGAATAATCTTCCTCACTGTAGAATGAAGTGCTTCAGATTGTTCAGAGATGACCGTTGTACACTGATGACAGATTCTCTGAGATCATGGCTGATGTCCTTCCTCGTTGGTATTGTGTTAACACACACCTGTAACTTCTGCTGTTATAGAGGCACACTGCTGATGATCAGTTAATCAGAGGACTGGTCGTTACTCTGTGTTAATACAGTGATGGTGTCCTAACTGTGTGACCCATGGCTTTTCCATCTTGGCTTTATGTTTGTGAAATAAACACTTAAACTGTGTAATAAGTCATGTGTTACTGTTCATCTGAGATGTTATTGATAACTGATAACCCCGTGTGAGGAGGAGATCACCTGGTCCTCTCGTCTTCTTCATCACTGGAGGAAGAATACTCTGCAAGCTTCATTAACGGACTGAACGGAGACTTCATTCCCAAACCCTGAAAGAGGAGCAGAGCTCCAGTTACTGTCAGTCATGTCCTGTCTTCTACAGTCAAACCAACATCTGTTCACACACCTTCTACACATTTATTCACTATAGCTGAGAAAACACCAAAGATTATATAATATAGTCTTATATTAATGAACTATAGTGTCCTGCACACAATGATGTCTGGTGTCTGAATGATTTTTGGTTTGACTGTATATTTGAAATTGAAAGTAAACATGTAAAAGCATAGTAGAAGTGTTCATCCTGACCTGGTTCTGCGGTGACATCGGAGATGGACTGTCCAGCACACAGTGACCTGCACAAAACAGAGCATCTGGATAACAGTGCACACACACACACACACTGAATGACTGTGCTGACTCGGACAGATCTCAGACCTGACTGTGAGCTGCTGCTGGAGCTGAAGGACATGTTGACGGCAGAAGGAGCTTCAGCACTGAACACATGAGGAGACACACACACACACACACACAGATCTGTGGTCAGAGGCAGCTTCACACCAGGAGCTCTCAAACAGCACTGAGCTCACCTGGACCCCGCTCGGTGAGGAACCAACATTTCTCTCAGCCTCGACGTGGTGCGCTCTGGAATCTGTTCAGGAGGTCAACAGAAGATCATTCATTCTTCTTCTACATCGGTGTGTTTGTGTAAGCATGGGTTATTTAATAGAGCTATGTTAGGTGTGCGTCAGACACTGGATGAGATGATGATGATGATGATGAAGAGTCGCTGTATTATAATGTTTCTCATCTCTCAGTAGATGCAGCACTGCTGTGTTCACTCCAGATATTACAGAAACAGAGAACATCAATGCAGAGAAGATCTGGTTTACATCGAAACCAAGCCGTTCACACAGAACACGTTTATCATAGTTTCTAGAGGGACATCTATCACCGCTGCACTCGTCTCTCACAACAGAGACACATGTTCAGAGACACATGTTCAGAGACACATGTTCAGAAAGACATGGAAAATTAATATAAGCTCAACTTTCAGAAAAAAATGTCTTGAGTCGAGACTTTTCCCATCCCACTGCATCTCATGTCTTTAAATGAAAAGTACTCTTTGTGATTGGTTTTCAGTCCTTCTGATTGTTTCTAATTGTTTAAGCATGCATTAGTGATATTTTGCTGGATGCGCCCTCTTGTGGCCTCAATAGAGAAGCCACAAGCTTTTTTCCCATTAACTGAAACTATGCCTTTTTGAATTTGAAACCACTTTTTGAATTTGAATATTGATAATAATTAAGTGTTTTTCAGCTGTTTTGAAAGCTCTATTATTTCCTGGCATTAGTTCAGGCTCATAAAGCTGATTATTCTCCCCAGTTCTCTTTTCTGAACACCTCTGACCTACATTCTGGGTTCCTGTGGCATCCTCACAGTTATTTTTGTGTGCTAACCGTTGGTCTGCTGTGAATGTGTGTGTCACATTAGAGGAAGGAAGCAAGGCACCTCCCTTGGGGAGAGGAAGCTGTCTTAACCACAGTTGAGCAGCTGTCACCTACACAGATGTTTCTGACGCAGCTCAGCTCTCAGCTGTGGGTGACTCTCCAGACCAATGCTGTAATGAGTGTGAACAGAAGGCTTGTCTCACCCTGGGCGGCTGCTCGTCCAGACTGAAGAAGACTTCATCGAGCGCTGGAGACAGAGGAGCAGACGAGACGTCCGTCATGGAGCTGCTGTGATGAAGCTCTGGACCGGGACACACACTCACGCTCTGAAACCACACAGTCACAGCTCAACACATTCAGCAGGATCACACGCTTCTTCAGCTCATGCATGCTCCAAACATGGCCAGGGAATCATTTTATGAAAGAACTCAATTCAATTTGTGTGGATGTGTGAGTGAAAAAAAAAATCAGATATAACCCCTTTTTAATAGCTAATATTTTCATAATTAAACAAAAAAATTTATCAGTAACTAACTGATTGCAATATCTTTTTTGTAATTAAGTAATGTAACTGGTCTAGTCCCTCCCACACAGTACACAAGCACACATGTTAGAGTGTGTATGAGCAGAGAGCGAGGGCTGTGGTGTGTGTGTGTGTGTACCGGTGGTCTGGCCGCTCTCTGCAGCGCTGGAGTACACGGACTGGAGCTGCTCCCTGACCCCAGACGAGACTGGACATGAGGAGCCCTCACCGCTAGATTGTTCAGATTGACCAGATGAGCTTCCAGCGACTGCAGTTTACCTGCCAGCTGAACATCATCATCATCATCTTCATCGTCATGGGTCAGGTGGTTCAGGTCACATGTGCTGCTGTGTTTTACCCCGTCGTGCCGTGTGTCTCGAGGCTGGTCTCTCCGCTCCTGCTGGACATCAGCAGCAAACAAGCACAATCACATCAGTGAGGACGCTGGAGCCTACATGTATCCAGCTTACAGCTCCCTCACTGACAGATCACTTTCTACATAAACTGGATACAGATAGTTAGATATATTATCTGTGCTGTCCATTGCTGTGATCGAAAAGCTGTAAATCACAAAGTTATGTGATAATCAATTCAATCCTCAACGCTTCTAACTTCAACAGTAATTCTAACTGATAATAAGCAGAAAATATAAAACAAGCAGATATATCTGTGATCAACATTGCTCAACGCTCCAGAAACTGATCTCCTGGAGCACTGGACATCTTACACTAGTGTGTGTGTGTGTGTGTGTGTGTGTGTGTGTGTGTGCAGATGTTCAGTGTTAATGAAGCTCTTCACCTGCTCAGCAAACACACTCACTGCCGCTGGTCCAGGATCACCGTCTCTGGGCTGAAACACACACACACACACACACACACAGCAGATCATTACACCAGCGCTGGGGAATCTAAACAACACCAATCACCATAAAAATACTGAATTATCATATCTTCTGGAAAACAAGACGCATGAATATGAGCCACACCTGATCAAACACACTGCTAAGAGGAACACTGATCATTTCAGTATTATTCATTACAGGTATATATATATTTAATGTAAAAATTAAGTAAATTAGCACTAAATAAACAGCATGCATGTATTTTAGCCCTCTCAAACCACAGAAACACTTTAATAAACAAGAATAAACCATATAAGTGCAAATAAACTAATTATAGCAGCATTCATATAAAACCTCCAAACCTAAACAAATTTAACCCTGTGAGGCTTGCACACGATAAGAACTGTAGACTAGAAATCATGACAGATATATTCAGATTCAGAAGTGCTAAGTGAAGTCATTATCTCGAACCTGTTTGTTGTGGTTTCTTCTGGTTTTCTCAGTAAGGTCGGTCTCTTCCTGCCATATCATCTCCTGGAGCTCGGGCCACTGGAGTCCGGTCTGGTGTACGAGCCGTTCCTGCTTCTTCACACACACACACACAGACACACACACACACTCTTCATCTGCTCTGCTGTACACACCACAGCCTGAGACTCAGACTGGCATTAGGCTGATTTTACTACACTGCTTCAACAATTTGTAAAAGAGAGTGATAGTTTTGTTCAGAGATTCATATGTTGGCACAGTTTTGATTCATCTGCAGAAGTCAAGCACAAGCTTTTCAGACACAAAGCTTTAGAGAAACACATCTGAATACTGGACTGATGGAGCACGTTTATACAGATTGAAAGAGTGATTCCCATTCCACTGAAGCACGCAGCGACTGACACGACACACATCACATTCACACACTAAACCTGATGAAGCATCAGTCAAATCATTCACACGTGTCCCTGCAGCACAGAAGCAGTCATCAGTAGCTCAGAGATATTTGTAGCAATAGACAATAATACATTGTATGAGTCACAATTATACATTTCTCTCTTATGTCAAAAATCTTTAGGATGTTAAATAAAGATCATGATCCATAAAAATATTTAGTAAATTTCCAACTGTAAATATATCAAAACTTAATTTTTGATTAGTAATATGCATTGCTAAGAGCTTCATTTGAACAACTTTAAAGAAGATTTTCTAAATATTAAGATTTTTTGAGATTGAGATTTCCCAATATCCAGATTTTCAAATAGTTGTGTCTCAGCCAAATATTGTCCTATCCTAACAAACCATACATCAATGGAAGACTTAATTATTTAGCTTTCAGATGATGTATGAATCTCAGAATGGGCTCTCATGACTCTCGTGCTGCCGGGTCTGAAGAGGGTTGATGCGTACGTCTTCGAGGCGGCGGCGCTCCTCCTGCTGCTGCTGGATCCTCTTCTGTCTGTCGGCCAGCAGCTGTCTCTTGTAGTTGTCCTGGTTGTGTGTTTGCTGGAGCAGGTGTGTTTGGGTGTGTGTCTCCTGCTGCAGACGCAGGAACTCCCGTCTCAACAGGGACTCTCCGGGAAGATTGACTATAGAGCTGTGTGAGCACAAACACAAGAGCCACGGTCAGTTCTCAAACCATCTGCCATATGGAGACATCCTCGCTGACATCTGCTCATCACTCAGAGACAGAGTGAGGCCATTCATGCTTACACAACACCTTCAGCTTCATCCTGATGCACTGCTTTATTCTGATTGACCTCTCTGTAGCTGTGGCACAAACATCATAAACCAGCTTCACTCTCAGTGATGTACTGCTTCACTAATTCAGATCTCACCTCTCGGGTTTAACAACCAGTTCAAACGGATTCAGTGTCCTAATGCACTTTCCTGGTCTGATATTATCAGTCCAAAGTAGGGCTAAAATGATTAGTCAACATTATTGACAACGTCGACAATAAAAAAAGAAATATTTTTGTTGTCGAGTAGTCATTTGATCTCATATGATCTCATGTAACATCCTGCAATAAAGCGGTTTGACCAGTGTGGCGCTGTAGAGCAAGACTGTTATTCAGAGCGCTGCTGAGCTGCGTTTGGATGAATATGTAAATATATGCTACACTTTCCTCTCAATAACGAAATAAAAACAACAAACACTGAAAGTGGTGAGAAAGCAGCAGTTCAGAAAGCATCTGATTACAACAATGTGGATGTTTGTTCAGTACTCCAGTAAAGTCCAGTCACGTCATGTTTATTTATATAGTACTTTATGCAATAGATAGCCTTAAATAAAGCAGCTTTACAGCATTAAACATTGAAAACCAGAGTCAGTGTCCCTTTCAGTTAGAATTACTACTATAAAGCAGCTCTCATGTGTGTGGAGCTAGCAAATGATAGAATCTGTTTATTACTGGAAAAAAAAAATATTAAAGTGATAGTTTGGTTTGCAGAGATCCAGGCTTGATCTAGCTCATGACTCTTTTGATTATCATAACCTTTTAAGTTATTTTAACTTTCCCAGCCAAGTGTTTCTGTGCTTTCACTGTTATAGGCTCAGGGGCGCTATTACGCATCTCCTGATTAAGTGTAGAAAGTTCTGATCAAAAACACAGGTGATGAAGCTGCAGAAACAAGTGATCTCACATGTTGTGTTTCCACCACTGGAACTTTACGCAGGATCTAGGGACTTTGGGCTGGTACTCTGTGAGCTTCCCCCGCTGGAAACGGGAACTAAATAAAGTTCAGTGTAAATAAATGCCCCTCAGAAAGTCCCTGCTGGAGAGGTAGTACTTTTTCAAAGTTCTGGAACTTTCTTAACTCAAATGTGCTGTTTATTTATAAAGACGTGTATTAAAAAAATATGTTTAGCTGATTTCGGAGATGATCAGCTCCATTTGATCAGCGGGATCTAAGAGCTCATGTTACCAATGAGAGCAGTCTCACCTCGGCTAGTCCTTCTGACACTCACCGCTGGCTCTGGTGTCTCTTTAGTGGTTAATCATAAAATATAATTTGTTTTGAGTAAATCTAACAGGTAATCTTTAGTCTTTATTCAATGAATCTATTAATATGTTAAAATGAAAATGAAAGTCTGCTGTTTGCAGACTTGCGTCATCCGTCTGCAGTACATCACACTCCTGGGTCGAACTCACAAAGTCTAAACTACAGATGAAGTCCAAAATTTGAGTACTTTGTATTGAGAAATGCACAAAGAACTACGTCACCAGACTACATTAGCCTAATCTTCGCGGTACTTTAGACCACGGTGGAAATGCATTAAAATTTTTCTCAGCTTTCTGCTCAAAGTGTTTTTAATAAAACCTACCAACATTCAAGTGTTGATAAAAAAATAATTTGTATTTATTTTATTTATTTGTTAGAATATGTATAACTCAGTTTTTTAACTAATTTCAAAAGCTGAATAATCACTCAATGAGGATTAGTTGATTAATCGTTCAAATAATCGTAAGATTAATCGATTATCAAAATCGTTTGTTGCAGCCCTAGTCCAAAGAGAGTGGGGCGAGGATCACTTCCTGTTTTATTTCCTCTAGAATTTTGTCCATGTACGCATTTAAATTCATATTTAGCCGTAATGTTCTTCATGGCTAGTCTAGAACAGTTACTGCTCTGTACGGCGAGAGCTTCCTCCGTTCTTGATCTTGATCTCATAAGAACGTAATGTAAGAACTGGATCAGATCAGCAGTTTTGCAGCTGAAGGTGGGAAAGAGTCTAGTTTGTCATTTTAATCTTTCATCAAAGTGTAAACAGTTGCAATCAAACCCTCTTTGTTTTCAAGCACTCGTGGATAAGATGAAGCCCTGCCCTTCATCTACAGAAGTGAAATCAGTCATGAACTGTTGTCTGACGACTCTACTGTCTGAACTGAGAAAGAACGGCAAGTAAAGATGTTTCAAAGTGTCTATTAAGCTTTCTTACTGAGATTGGAATAGTAATACATACCTGGGTTCACCTTCTTCTTCATTCATGGTATCTTCTTCATCTTCACTGCCACTGTATTCATATTCCGTCCCCTCTGTTCACAGTGATCATAGATAGTTTGAGGCTAATCAGGCCAAACAGTTTAATGTTCATCTTCTCAAAGCACAGAACATTAGAGATTCCGCTCATCACCTTTCTCTGGCCTCCTCTTCCTGGTTCTGTCCAGGTGGTCTTTGAGCGTGATGCGCACCTGCCGCTCGTTGGGAAGGTCTTTAATGAAGGAGTGGCGCAGGAGCGTCTCTGTGGACGGCCGCTGGAGGTAGTTCTTCACCAGACAGCTGTCCACAAACATCTGAAACTTCTTAGACCTTCAGAAGCAGTGAAACACATTACTGTTTTTACAATCGCTAGGATACATTTCTAATGTTTACTTTTCTTTAAAGACGTTTAGGAGAACTGTGTGAAGACGTATGAAAACATAACTCTAGAATTTAGAAATGTGTCCTATCGACTGTTTCAAATGTGTCGGGTTACACATGTAACCCATGGTTCCCCTTCTAGGGAAGCTTGAGCTACGTCCTCTAGTGGACACTACGGGGTGTCTGAAACACGTGCCAAAACTTCAATCCCAGTAATAACGGCATTCTCTTACCATTTCTTGGACTTGAGTTTGGGAGGAGGGTTTCGTGGAATGAGGAACAGCGCTCTCATGGGATGCATGTCACACAAGGCTGCAGAGACATACAGGAATCACACCCAAACACTGGATCTTGTGTAACTCTTAGAGAGTGTTTCTGTGTATGTGAACTCACGTGGTACTCCCTCGGCCATCTCTAAAGCAGTGATTCCCAGAGACCAGACGTCGCTCTGAAACATGCGTTAACACAGTCACTAATGGAAACATGTTCACTCACTGATAGGGATGTAACGATGAACCACGAGCCGGACGAATATCAATTTAAATATGTGATGATTCAAATCGGTTGAGATGCTAAACAAATCATTATTCAATTAGTGGTAGGAGTTTATATGAATGTATGTCCGAGGGGAACTTACTGTCTTTAGAAAAGTTTAGATGATATTTTTTCTTTTCATCTTGCTTCTGTATGAAGCATATTAAAGTTCATAAGTGCAGCACTGCTTTGTTTACAGCGGTAACCAAGGAAACGCTCTAAGCTCCACCTGCTGGCAGAGAGTGGATCTGCGTCTTGTTCAGCTCTCCTGCTGTTTCTGTTTCATAAAGATATCTTTCAGAAGCTACATCCATAGAATTTACAAATGGCGGCGCCCATTTTCACGTCAGGAAAAAGGTGGATAGTTTCACACAACTGAAGTTAAACCATTCTGTTTTGCTTCAAATTTCGAATTGATAAATCTAATTTTTATTAAAAACTGAGCATGTTGCATGTATGCAGCATCTTTGTTTGAATCGTGATTAAAATGCAGCGATTGCCTTTAATTTTAAATGAAAAGAGCACAGACAAAGATATATTTTGTTTATATTAAGAGATTTATTTTATGTGTGTTCCTTATTTATTTGATTTGGGGCTTTGATTTTTGAGTTGTGTTATTTACATTTACGTTATATTTAAATGTAGTCTTTTAGCAGATGCTTTTATCCAAAGCAACTTACAGATGAAGACAATAAGCAATCAAATCAACAAAAGAGCAATAATATGCAAGATGCTATATTAATATTATTATAGTGTTTTATTTCAATTTCAAAAAGAAATGTGCACTATTTTGTCCAAGCAATAATAAAAGGAAACATTTAATTTATAATTGGTCTAAAATCTCATTTAGTAAAAAATAAAATAATAACTGGTGAATGGAATGTAATGGTGAGTTGAGTGAGTGGTGATGTTCAGTGATGTAGAGTAGTGTACTCACTCTGTAGTCATACGTGGAGTCAGGGTTTTCATCGCACGCGATCACCTCCGGTGCCATCCAGTACGGCGTCCCGATGAACGTGTTTCTTCTGCCAATCGTCCTGTCCAACTGAGCGCTGACACCAAAATCCACTGGAAAACACACACTATTTATTTACCAGAATATGATTCTTCTGTACATGCATAATGTTCTGTTTCAATACAAAACGTATGTATTTTAGTGGATTCTCATTTATGTGTAGTTTAAATATTAAAATAACAACAAAAAAAAAAAAAACAGAACGAATACACCAAACTTTAAAGCTGCAGTCTGTAAGAAATTCAAATCTGGCATATAGAAAAATGAAAAGTACCACAGTAAATAAAGAAACAATAATAGTGAAGCGACGAGCTTGCATTGATTCTCAGTGAACCCTGCTCATGATCAGATCTAGTATTTCTGATACGCTCTTACCCAGCTTGATCTCAGCGTTCTCCGTCAGCAGCACGTTCTGTCCTTTAATATCTCGATGAATCACATGATGTGAGTGCAGGTGTAACAGACCCTGACAAACCACACAAACACAGTCAGAAATCAACAGCTGCGTTTCATCAAGTTTGCACTTAGATACTTTAACTTTAGTCTTTCTTTTAAAGATGTGCATGCCCTCATCAACTCAACAGTAATCAATGCCTTTATTAGCTGCTAAATTACCACTAAACAGTTTCTTACCTCAAATAACAGAACAGTTAACAGAAGGGTTTTTTTTTTTGCAACATATTTGCAACATATTTCACAATTCTGTTGATTCATCAATATCCCTTTAATTTGTCATGTTTGACTGTGAATAGAGCACTTCTACAAGTAATGTCATGTATTATAATCAGGGTTATAAAATCAGTGAAAGCACCAGCTTTATATTTCTGTTAGACCAGATGAAATAAAGCATTTGATGAAATGCTGAGGAGTGAAAAGCATGAAGTATAAAACACGTCATGTACAGAATGCATTTCATAACACAAGTAGCTCCTGTCATGGATGAAATGTGTCTCATTCACTGATTTCTGTGAATAAACTGCTTTTGGGACATGCTCAGAGGTTTCATTGATCTTTCTGTTTTCTGCTGTCCACATTCACTTTCTTTTCTTGTTTTCTCTATGTTTGATGTTTTCTGTTATCCATGTAAACTTCAGTGTACTAAATGAAGAACATTGATTTTGATCTTTCTGGGTATTATACACATTAACACATAACTGCATCTCTATAAACATATTACCATCCTTATGTGCCTATCATATTGGAAAAATGTCATTTACTGAATGTGGATGTAACGGTCTCAAAATCTCAAAATACGTTATTATTGCGATACAAAGTCCATGATGCGGTATTTACTGAGATACTTAAAAATTAAAAAGACAAATGAAGAATTAGGAGAAGAAATGAAACTATTCTTCATTTTAAAGTTAAGTTATTCTATCTAATGTACTTTGAGTTCATTAAGAGCCCAACCCATGTTTGAACTGAACTCATCAGAAGTCATTCAGTGAAGTGATCAGAATATAATAATAATAATACCAATGACAGTAATAGTCATATACTGTAAAACATCTGCACTGTAAAATAAATGAAAATGAATATTTCATAGGTATATTATTTCTGCTTTACACTACAGGAGGGAAATGACAACACTTCTCTCCTCATTTCTACACTTGAGAGAGATTGTGATTAAACCTCTTCAGACTGTACTTTAAGCTTCAGTGAAAACAGGTTTACAGAAACACACTCAGTACACATCTAGAGAAGCGCTGCGATCACACACACACACACACACTAAACTCACAGCTCCATCGTCTGAACTAAGTGTGTGCTTCACTGTGAAACAGACTTGATGAAGTCATACTGTCAGTGTATTTCAGAAACCTTGATAATATCAGACAGTTTAGCTGATATTGACAGGGAGTCCCATGCCTCAGACTGAACACATGACTTGTCTCCCACACACACACACACACACACACACACACACACACACAGTCTGAGGTGTACAGTAATGCTGGAGGAGGACGGGTGGTGTTGGACTCACTCTCAGAACCTCTCTGCAGATGTAGGAGATCCAGTCCTCCTTCAGACAGCTTCCTTTGGTCTTCTTCAGCAGATCTGTGACGGAGCCGGCGCCGCAGTACTCCATCACCAGCTGAACACACACACACACACACACACACACACACAGAGAGACACACACACACACACACACACACACACACACATCTTCATCAGTTATCAGAAGATGACTGCTGTATCTCACTCATACAGGGTTCACTTTGTCTGTTTCACATCTCCAAACCTCTCTGTTGATTTTTAGATTGTATTTAACATAAATGGTTCATACAGCACTATTTTCAGCTTTAGATTTGGTATTATGGTATTCTTTCAGGGGTTTTTTACATTGTTTTTCTTAAAAGTCTTAAGTGACTTTTTCGTGCACACAAGAAACTATTCCAATGCACATGGGGATTTTTAACATGTGTATGCATTACAACTTCTGGTTTGTATAACCTGATTCCTTTGTGCATCACTGCTATCTTGCACATGAGTTAACCGAGATCAAACTGTGTCTCTCCTAACGTCCTCTGAGGCGTGAGAAGACTCTGTGAACACGTGTCTGTCCAGAAGCTGGTGTTTCTCACCCACAGCTGGTCGTCCTGAGCCGCAGGACTCTTCTTCACGAACGCACCGTAGTACGTGGCTATGTTCCTGTGATGGGAGTGAGTCTTCAGCATGTTGATCTCCAGCTTGATCTCCTCCTCCTCGTCCTGAGGACACACTCATGTTCAGAGGAACTTGCTAAAGGCAGGACAATCTGTTGCTTCAGAGTTGCTAAATGACGTTGTGTAGTCATTAGGTGAAGACATCATTATGCAATCACGACACACAATCAGATCGAATCAACTTTTGTGCTCTGTATATTGTGTTTTCATGCTACAACTTAACAGATAATGTCCTGGTACAACACTAGTGTGTACATTTTCCATTTTAGTTGTTTAACTGATCAGCAGGAAGTGCAGGAACAAACTACCACGCTGTTATCATACACGAACCGTTCTTAGTGACTAATGCATGTGATATCTGTGCTGTTAGACACTCCTGACTTCCTTCAGAGAAAATATGTGCAGTTTATCAACTGAGTCACAGATAATACAAGTTGCCAATACATTTTAAAAATAGCTAGGTGCTTTCTGAAGAAAGAGTTAAATCGAGCAGCACAGGAAGTGATGGAAGTGATGGTGAGGGAAAGAGATGAGTTATCTGTCTCAGACCACACACACTGAGCACACAGGGCTTTAATCACATTAATCATCAAATAAAAACATATGATAGTTGTTCATAAATATACTGTAATATATAATGAGTAAAGCTGAGGCTGTACACTAAAGAGGAAGCATCTAAACATTGGATTTAGTGAGTGCACTTGTTCAGGATTAATAACCAGTGGATTGATATCAGGAACCATTAATAACAGATGAACATGATGATCAGATGAAGCTCATACCTCCGTCACGTCCATCACCTTGATGGCTGCCAGCTGTCCTGTCTTCACATGTCGACCCTGCCTCACACACACACACACACACACAGTTAGTGTCTGGACGGATCAGGACACTGCGAGGTTCAGTTCTGATCGATCTGTGAACACTCCTCACTCATCTGAGAAAACTATCAGCACACACAGAAACTCAAGAGAACAGGAACTAATAGTGATGTTAAAACTTTATTAGGGAATATCAAACGATTTCAGGGCCTTGTTTGTCCATGTTTCCCAGGAAGCCTCTGTTGTGTTACGTGGTTTACCAGAAGAATGTAAAAGATTGATGCAATGGTTCAAATGTGATGCAGTCATTCCATTACCAATATTTTCTATAATAAAATTACAATTACAAACAAAAAACACTGGATCCAGAAAAACGCACAGGATTTCTGAAAAAAATAAAACACTGAATTGAAAAAACTGAAATACAGAAATATGTAAGTGGAGAATGCTAAATCTGGGGAATGAAGCACATTTCATAGGGTCCTCTGGGGAAGCAGTGATTGTTCAGACAGATCTGTGAGATAAGAGATGAACAGTCATCCTCAGACACAGCACGCTTGCTTCAGTGTGCCCAGCTTCACACACACACACACACGCACACACACACAATCACTCACACACACACGCACGCACACACACACACACACACGCACGCACGCACACAATCACTCACACGCACACACACACACACACACACACGCACACACACACAATCACTCACACACACACACACACACACACACGCACGCACACACACACACACACACACACACACACGCACGCACGCACGCACACACATCTTTGGTAAAGTTATTGTTTTAGTGTTTATTTTAAATATCTGGCACATTTTAACAATACCGTGATAATAATCATAGCATAGTAAGAAATGTTCATAATGAGCAATGATTCTGAGGAAGGATGTCTAATGGAAGAGTAAGTGTGCATCATCATGTTAGCGTGAGGCATTGTGGGAAGGGTTTAACACATGATCTGGACTCCAGCACACTCAGCTGAACTGATCTGAACTCAGACGTTTCATAACTATGCAGCAATAAGACTAACTTGTGTTGTAATGAATGCAGTGTAACTAAGAGTGATCAGAAATTGTTACATTTTGCAATAGATTTTTGCCTAAATGATTTTGCTTAAGGAAGTACTTTATTTGTGGGACATTTTTGCATCATTCTTACAAAACCTGGTTACAGAAGAGCTCACAGCCTTTATTAATATTAATATTAACATTAAGTTTACTCATTCCTGCTACTGTGGTCAATGATTCTGCATCGCTCAAGTCACATTCATTTCTAAAGCACTTCATCCAGTGGAGATTGTTTCACAGAAATAAACAGAAGAGAAAAGAAAAGCCCCAGTTCTGCTCTATCAACACAATCAGGGCTGGACAGTGAATCGAAGCATCACGACTCTCTCTGGAGTGATTCTGAGCTTAGACTGAACAGCAGATGGAGCTCTACTCTGTGTTTATCCACACACTCAAACACTCACGAAGAAGAGCTGAAGAGCAGTGTGTGTTTGGCAGTCAGATGGGCTCATCCCTAATACCTTCAAAGGGTTTCCTCACCGTCATCATCCTCACCTGTCCACACAGAGGCGTCGTCATCATGCAAAAAATCAGTGCAAAGGATCATGGGAGCCCTAAGGGTCCATCAGTGGTAGCCTGGTCAGTTTATTCTGAAGTGGTCAGTTGTGGGCACTTTGGTTTGGAGGGACCCTTCAATATGGCGGCTATGATTGACAGAGGGTGATAAATCCTGTTTGGAACACTCTAGGGCTGAACGATATATCGTTATCGTATCTATATCTAGATATGAACTTTCAAGATATTAATATCGAAAAAAGCAACGATATAGACGATATAGATTTCCCCTCTCCGCGCTCGCCCTGCATACAACTCTGGCAGTCACAACAAACATCAGTTTTAGGAGTGCCCTTGACTTCAGCACTAAAGCCAGCGCGCACACACCAGGGACGTGGGAACTATATTGTGCGGGGGGGCGGCGTTTCCATGGTGACGCGTCATTGCTTGTCACGTGACACACAGCATGAAATACAGTATCTGATATTCCGACTGTCAAATACATGCAAGTGGAAGTATATTGTTGTTTAAACACCTTTATAATGATCACGTTAGTTGAGCTGTATGCGCGACGGGCGCCGCCGTGTTAGTTTGTGCCGCAGACGCAGTTCAGAGAATCGGATCTGATGGATTTACAACCTCTATGTTTACAACACTTGAATTCATCCACTTCTCCCGAAATACTTAAAAGTAAGTGGCTGGTGAACTGGGAATAGAATATGTAAACACTGAAGTTACTTACACAATGTGTATCTGATATGAATAAAACGTGTTGAATTATAATGGACAGGATTATTATTACCTCTTCCATTGACATCAGTGTGTATTTTATAAACTCTAAATGTATTGTTTTTTAGTACTTATGTGAATTTATTTGTTTGAAAACTAAAATAAACAGTATGTGGTTGAAAACACTGAAAAGTTGCGACCTCTTCGTCTGGAGAGAATGATTTCAATGTAAAGTCGAGTTTACGCGCGTCCGGAGGTCTCGCGGCGCAGTAGACGAGTTATGAGTTATGAAAAGGACCATTGCAAGCTGAGAGCGACCGGCTTTTGTGGTGGAAATTGGCAGTAATACCCCCACCTTGCGCAGCTGTACCGGAGTGTCCCTGGGACATCAGTGCGGTCCGAGCGTGTCTTCTCAACAGCTGGACATATAGTGAATAAAAAACGCTCTGCTCTGGACTCCGAAAATGTTGATCGACTTGTTTTCCTGTCCAATTAATTTGTAATGGCTTTATTTTGTGCCTTTTTGCACATTACAATATGCCTGCATAGTGTCAGTTACGTTCAATAAAAAA
This sequence comes from Carassius gibelio, assembly GCF_023724105.1. NCBI lineage: Eukaryota > Metazoa > Chordata > Actinopteri > Cypriniformes > Cyprinidae > Carassius > Carassius gibelio. The sequence continues at coordinate 8,060,812 of NC_068409.1, forward strand.
ACACACATGGCCTGTTCTCAAGTCCATTTAAAGTTTCATTTTTTGAACAGTTTTTTTTTAAATAGATAATGCAGTCCCAACGGAAAAGGGTCAGGATCGTGTGTTGGAACCGCAGGCGGTGAGTAAAACTGCTTCAAATATCTCTGTGTTGTTAACTTAGCTATCGGCGCGTAAGCACATCAAGTAAACAACATGCGATGTTGTCATCAAACTGCACTTTCCACATGTACAGCTTTAAAAAAAAAAAAAAAAAAAAAAAAAAGACAACATAAAGTGGAACTTAGTCATTTTCCAAAACCGCTAACCAAAATATACAGTTTCAGTACATACCACATAGAGACGCCTTTGCTGATGCTGCTCTTGTTAAATTTCAGCCTCTGGATCTGTGTCACAGCTTCCAAACGCTCTCAACACAAAAGCCTACTGGCGCTCGTGAATCTTTAGCTCCGCCCACACGTCACGCCTCTAGGCGCTCGTGTTTTTCCGGGAAGAATCGGTACAGACTATCTTTCTCTTATAAATATAATAAAACTAAAGACTTTTGGGGCTATGAAGGATGCAGTACTACTCTATAGGTACTCAAGATTAACAGGATATTGAGTGAAAACCAGCATTTCACCCCCCCTTTAATAATCGATTCATACACGTCCATAACATACTCGCGATTAATCAATAATCGATTTTATTCACCACCCCTAGTGCTCAGATCAGCACTGTGCAGCTCGACTAGTCATCGTGTACTTGTACTATGAAGCACTGCCCAATCAGCTTTGCTATATTTGTCTGAATCTGGGCAGAGAGTATATCTCTATACACTTCAGAGTTCATCTGCTGCTTCTGTCTTTTGTCTCATCATAACTAACTAACTCTGGTGAAGTCTCTGGTGAATCTCTTGATTGTAGACTTTGACAGAGACACATCTGTCTCCAGGAGAGTATTCTTCTCTCGGCTGGATGTTGTTCATGGGCTTTTCTTCATGGAGGTCCAGGTCTTATGTTTCTGAGTTCACCAGTTCGGTCTTGTTTTCTCAGAATGTACCAAACTGTTGATTTGTCTGCTCCTGATGTTCCTGTTCTTTCTCTGATGGATCTGTTTAGTTCCTGAAGTCGTTTCTCTTGTATGGAGAGATCTTTGAACGCATGATGTGCTTCACAGCAACAGCCTCCAAATACAAATGACACACAATTAACTCCAGACCTTGAACCTGCTTAATTGATATAGGAATAATGAAGGAATAGCCCACATCTGTCCACGAAACAGCTTTTGAGTCAGCTGTCCAGTACTTATGGTCCCTTGAAAAGAGTGGAGGTACATATCTAAGAGCTTTAATTTCTTTAACTCTCCTCCAATTGTGATGAGAACACCATCAAATTAAAGATCAGAGGCTGCACTTTAAGCCCAGTCTAAGCCCTGTTAAGTGCCTGAATGTATTCATCAAATGCGTTTCCATCTCTTATTATTAGCATTAACCCTTTTCACACAAGTCAAAAACCACCTCAAGTAATCATAAAAACTTTTGGGGTTTTTTTTATTTAAAATTTGGTGTTTCCATTACTGGTTTCTGATGCGATACTTCAAAATGCACATTAAACATGGTAATGGAAACAGAGTTCTTGATGCCACAGACTGAGCCTCACGTTCCCCAGATCCATGGACATCAGATCCTCTGACCCCAGATCCCGAACATCAGATCTTCGGACATCAGATCACCGGACACCAGATCCTCTGACCCCAGATCCCCAGACTTCAGATCCTCTGACCACAGATCCCCAAACATCAGATCTTCGGACATCAGATCCCCGGACACCAGATCCTCTGACCCCAGATCCATGGACATCAGATCTTCGGACCCCAGATCCCCGGGCACCAGATCTTCGGACCGCAGATCCCTGGACATCAGATCTTCGGACATCAGATCACCGGACACCAGATCCTCTGACCCCAGATCCCCGGGCACCAGATCTTCGGACCGCAGATCCCTGGACATCAGATCCTCTGACCACAGATCCCCAGACTTCAGATCTTCGGACCCCAGATCCCCGGGCACCAGATCTTCGGACCGCAGATCCCTGGATATGTGAAGCCTCACAGACTGTCCAGGAGCTCACTGATGATCAGGAGATCCTCATCACATGGATCATCTCACCAGCAGCAAGCACAGAGGTTTACAGTCATCTGGAGGCCAACACTCACTCAGGCTTGACTTTGATATTTAGCCGTGTTTCCACTGTCGGGCTAAAAGCGTGCTAGTGTGTGCCAGGGCCAGTCGCATTTCCACTGTCACTTCCGAGGCGTGATTGTGCCTTGTTGGGGTTTCTTCAGGGCCAAAGGCCAGGGTTTTTTGGCCCGACGAAAAGGCCAGTTTTCTGCTAACTTCTCTTTGTTGGTGAAATGATGAGGTTGAGTGGCGTTGTTCTGAGAGGTGTGTAAAAGGTGTGTTTTAGTGACGTGCAGCAGAGCTTCAGGCTCGACTGTGGAAACCATGCGCTATTCTGGCCTCGGTGCTCTGGCCTGAGGATATTAGCCCCACCTGGCCCATTTTAAGCCCTGGCTCGCACTGACCCCATAGTGAAAAAGCGGCTTTTGATTTTAATTCTGGCCTATGTACATAGTAAAAGATTTTCATCTTGGATATTCCATTAATTGAGTGTCATTGTGTGATTTAAGTATTCACTTACTTTTTTTTTTTTTTTTTTGAGCAGTGTTACATGACACTTAAAGAGATTGTTCATTCAAAACCGTCATGGTTTATTCACGCTTATGCCGTTTCAAACCTGTAGACCTTCTCTCTTCTGCTGAACCAAAGGAAGATATTTTGAAGAACTGAAGCACTTTGGTGACCATTGATGTCTAATGTTTGGACAAAAAATCCTGAGATGGTTCTCAAAATACCTTTTTTATTAAAGGGGGGGTGAAATGCTATTTCATGCATACTGAGTTTTTTACACTGTTAAAGAGTTGGATTCCCATGCTAAACATGGACAAAGTTTCACAAATTAAGTTGTACGTTTGAAGGAGTATTTCTGTTCCGAAAATACTACTTCCGGTTTGTCACAAGTTTGGGAAAGTTTTTTTCGAGTATGGCTCTGTGTGACGTTAGATGGAGCGGAATTTCCTTATATGTGTCCTGAGGCACTTCTGCCGGAAGAGCGCGCTCCCGTATAGCAGAGCACTGAGAGCACAACAGACTTCACTGATCAGAGCGAGAGCGTCGCGAAAAGTCACAAAAGAAGTGTGTTTTTGGTTGCCAGGGCAACACAACCCTGCACAGATTACCAAAAGAGAAACAGCATTAAGGGACCAGTGGATGGAGTTTATTTTTACAGAGCATCAACGGAGTTGTGCAAGTGTTTTTGTTTGTTCCCTGCATTTCGAAGATGCTTGTTTTACAAACAAGGCCCAGTTTGACGACGGATTTGCACATCGTTTATTTCTTAAGGATAATGCAGTCCCAATGAAAAAGGGTCACGATCGTGTGTTGGAACCGCAGGCGGTGAGTAAAACTGCTTCAAATATCTCTGTGTTGTTAACTTAGCTATCGGTGCGTAAGCACATCAAGTAAACAACATGCGATGTTGTCATCAAACTGCACTTTCCACATGTAACGTTACAGCTTAAAAAAAAAAAAAAAAAAAAAAAAAGACGACAAAGTGGAACTTAGTAATTTTCCAAAACCGCAAATATAGCAAATATATACAGTTTCACTACATACCACATAGAGACGTCGTTGCTGCTGCTGCTCTCGTTCAGTTTCAGCCTCTGGATCTGATTCTGGATCATAAATATACGCTGAATCTGACTGTAAGCCATGGTTTGTTTTGGATGATGGTTTTTTCCTCACGGTAATGTCACAGCTTCCAAACGCTCTCAACTCAAAAGCTTACTACCGCTCGTGATTCTTTAGCTCCGCCCACACGTCACGCCTCCAGCCGGTCGTGTTTTTCCGGGAAAAATTGGTACAGACTATCTTTCTCTTATGAATATAATAAAACTAAAGAGTTTTTGGAGTTATGAAGGATGCAGTACTACTCTATAGGTACTCAAGATTAACAGGAGATTGAGTGAAAACGAGCATTTCACCCCCCCCCCCCCCCCCCCTTTAAGCAGAGGAAAGAAAGTCCTACAGGCCTGGAGAAGCATCAGTGATGCCTGAATCAACATTTTTGTGTGAACGATGTCTTTAAGACTCTGATGCTCAGATGGCTCAGAACAGGACGACTGAAAGCCAGCCATGATGTGACTGACTGGATGAGCTTCAGCAAACATCAGCAAAGGAACGGCCTCTTTAACACATGTTTACATGAGCACACAATGACCTCATCCACCAGACGCCATGCTTTGAAGAGGAGCTGAAGAAGAGCGCTGTGTGCAAGGACACGCAGCTCATCATGAGTCTGCTTCCCCAGGAACAGCCAATGAGTGCTGAATCTGGCTGATGTAGGATGGTATTTCTGTCGGAGGGGATTTCCTCGTGTTCTCCAGGATGCCTGCGAAGCGCCACATTGTTTTTAATGACTGGGACATAAACAGGAAGTGCTGTCTGAAAAGAGTGACAACGGGATTATACTCCAGACACAGCAGTTCTCTGAAAAATACTTTAAAAGTTTGTTGAAAAGCTGTGGAAACTGATCTCAGAAGCAAGCGTGGAACAAAAAAAGAATCCTATATTGTTTTTGATAAAGGACTGTTTTATTGTGTTTTACCAGTGACTGAACTGACTGAAGGAAGAAATGAAAACAGTGTAGTCATCCTAAAACCAGAAGATGGTTCATTTTCTTGTCTTCATATTTAGTTTTACTGGAAGACATGCTGCCTGGAGAGGATATAGATGTGGAGGTGAATTTAAAAAACAAATGGATGATGGATCATTTCAGAAGTGTCAAATACAATCATTTTATGTATGCTACGTGTTGTTTTTTATTATGATTTTTGTTTTTCAGGAATTATTCTATTATCTATAACTTTGAATTTGTTATAAAAAAAAAAAATACACTGCTGGACAATAATCAATCATTTGTAATCTATAACTTTTCCCAATGGCAATGTTATGATTGTTTTACATACTACAAACAATTATTTCAATGTTCTGCACAGAATAAGGTAGAACATAAACTTCATAGTTTCTGTACTGTATTAAATGATTGGATAGATAATGCCTGGCACGTCTATGAGCGTGAGATCACTTCTCTTTCAGTGCCAAAACTCATTTTCATAAAAGAAAACGCTGTAGTATTTAACTTTTCCTCTCCATCAGTGAAGGATGATTCTGAAATGTGCCAGATGTCAGTTTGGTAACACAACGAACACTACATGCTTTTAAAGATCTCTTCTTTGAGTATTTGAGTGTAAGAACCCAGATGTGATCCGTGTGCATGTATGATGTCAGAACAGAGAAGGAAGCTTCATGTTCAAAGATGCAGTAACAGTGAAAGTGCATAGTTTCCTCATACATGAAAACACATGATGAAACGATCCAATACTAGCTGTGCAATTACTACTAATAATCAGAGTGGATATTCCTCCACTTAATGACCATCATTTATGGCAAATCATCACATACTGATATATGCTTCCAAAAGCAGGTTCTGGATTCAGAACACAATTTCTCTAGATTATTAACCAAATACATAATTGCACATGATTAAAGAAATAACTTTCTTAAAGGGACAGTTCACCCAAAAATTGTATATTTTTACTAACTGTCAAGTTGCTGCAAACCTGTATGAACATCTTATAACATTACATTACATTTAATTGCATTTAATTATTTTATCCAAAGGGACTAACAAATGAGGACAATAGAAGCAACCAAAAGCAACAAAAGAGCAGTGAAATGTAATAATACGTTGATGTTGTTGTTTCAGTGGAAGAGACCGACATTCAGAATATCTTCTTTAGTGTTCAGCTGAAGAAAGAAACTCAGCTTTGGAGGAACATGAGGATGAGTAACTGATGACAGAAGGGCTGAACTGTCCTTTTAATTCATGGGTTTGATCTATGTATAACAGAACATATGTCATGCACTATCATTTATTATAACAACATGTGTGTGTACTAAACTATGATGCAGTATCTCAAACGCCTGAAATAGAAAGCCCAAGGCTGTCCTAATCTGTGTGCGTCCCACCCTACACTTTGTGCTGCATGCTTGAGAAGAACGAGGAGAAGAAATGGTTGCACAAGACGATCCACAGCGGGACGGGTGCAGATCCACCCTGACCTGAGCCAAACACACATCTCACAGGATGTCTGGCTCACTACACACTTCTTTAAAGATCTGATGTTTCTGTGAAGCACGCTCTGACCGTCATGAGGAAGTGAGCTCCACCCAAACACCAAACCACACGCGTAGGTTTCATTAGCACACTATCTATCGCATCAGTGCTGAGATCTGGCAGACCCCTGCACTTCTGCACGCCCCGAGACACACAGCATCTCTTTAATGAAACACAAGCCAAGTCTGAGTGTGCACCAACCTTGTACACCTGTCCGTACGTCCCATTGCCCACCACCTCGATGAGCTCGAAGATCCCCGCCGGATCCTGAAATCAAGAGTCACAGGGTCAAGCTCCGGGGTGGTCACTGTGAGGTCACTGTGAGGTCATTATGAGCACATCACATTGAGCATCTGTATATAACTTCATCTGTTAATGGCACATTCACACTTCTGGCTCTTCACATTTTATTTCGCTCTGTATGTCTTATTTACTGTCTATTCTCTGTGTTATTACCCACATGAAAAACTATACTATAGTAATTTACAGTAAACGTTACAGTGTTTTTGAACCATACTATAGTAAAGTGGTATACTGTATTATATTATAGTTGTTACTGAATGCTACTGTAGTGTGAACTGTAATAAATACTGTACTAGCCTATAGTAAACTGTAGTGTATTGTAATATAATATACCCTATATTTATAGAAAACTTGACATTTGTTTATATTATATTACCAAAGCAACAATAGAATTACTGCTACAACACATTAAACTAAGTACTTTACTATAGTATGACTCAGAAACACTATACATTACTGTTTTGTTTTTTTTCTGCGGGTTATAATCTTCAATGATATGTATGTTGGCACCATGTTTGCGAATTCCTTGTGAGTGTAAACACAGCTCTGATTCGGATTCGGATTCGGATTCCTAGACTGTGATTTGAGACATGCCCTGTGTCTGGACCTCAGTGTCTGTGACAGTTTAATTCCCAGATCAAACTCGAAGAGGGAAGAAAACAGCACGAATGTGTTCTCCAGATGAAACGACGCGACAGCGGACTGCTGTAAACTTCACATGACATTTAGAGCAAAGTTGATACCAGTTCTCGCTACTAAACGAGTGTGAGAGAGCGCTGACAGAAACTTTGTGCCAAGCCTCGAGCTATCGCTACAAACGAGTGAAATCGGAAACAAAGCTGCAGTTCTGCACTCACCCGTAAAGAGGCGAGGTCGATGTTACTCAGACTCGTTGTAGTGAAGTCTCTCGCCATTTTAATGAGCTCGTCTGCCAGTATCAGAGTTTCTTATCTGATCATGGTTTGAGGAACAGTATGTCTGCCCATCTGCAGCTCCTCGACAGCGCATCTAACTCTACTATAGCGAAGGATCTGGGATCTGAGCGACATAACGGAACTCTCGCCCCGCGGCGAGCAACTCAAAGTAACTGAACTATAAGTGGGCGTTTCACTAATGGCGGACTAGCCAATCACGTCACAGCGCACACTCGGCTATGTAATATTAATGAGTTCCTGTTCCAGACACTCCCGGAAAGTTCCAAGGCGACCTCATGATCTATTTAATATTCATGAGCTTCTCCTTCGCTTTAGTAGCATTGGCGTTTCTCAGGACAAACACAGGAAACCCGGAAAACCAGTCAAAAGTGAAAAGCTGCGCCTTCCTCTGCTTGCTGCAAAACAACGCTTTCCATCTCTGTGTAATACAGTTTACTCTGGACTCAACCCTGGCCTATGTTTTAATAGACATACAATATTTTTTATTGGAAACATTCTGCCACCTTTATGGTCAGTTTCATCTCATAAACACTTTAAATCCCAAATTTTCCCAGACATGAAAATATCCAAATGAGTTGTCACGAGTAACCCTTTGTAATAATAGGAATAGTTAGATAAAAAACACACACAAAAAAAAAATATTTCAAAATTGTTACTTTTTATGTAACATAGTTTCATCAAATTGTTACCAGTATTGCAACATTAATGGTGTAACTTATTTGTAACATTTAAACTTTTAATGTAGTGCAATATTTTGTTATTGCAACATTTTAGTGCAATTGTCACTTCCAACAGTTAACTGGATTTATATTGTATCCCAGTGGTCACTATAGTGAGCATCCAGATGTTTACTCATTCTGTGACCACACTCGACAAAAACTGAATATAAGTGAATTCATAAACTAACACTAGACACCTTAAAGATAATGTGTACCAAAAATCTCAGTCATATCTTTAGGTTAACATACTTTACTAGCCTTTTGTTTTGGACCTTTGATGCAGTCATCATCTTCTCAAGGTGCAAACAGGAAGTAAACTGCTCTGGTCATGTGATAATGCACATATTCAATTGAGACCCTTCTTTTTTTTTTTTCATATTCGCAGGAAATGCACTAAAACATCAGTAAGGTTGTTAGAGCTTTATAAATGCTTTTATGTGACCGGTGGGATTAAATGGGTTTTAATACAACATAAAATTATAAAGGCATCTCTCACAGCCAATACTTATATATTTATTTATTTTGTTGGTCTGATAACAATTGTTATTTCTGCAAGGTATATTACAAATAATTTATATGCTAAAACCAGAAACCTGTGAATTAGACAAGCTGCTTGGTTCGTGAATATAATAACAGCTCACATATTCATACTCTTCCACACTTGACTGTATCTGAAGAGTTAAACACATACTAGTCGTGATTATACAAAATCAAATCACCAATTTTAGTGACCTTTCATCCTAAAGGGCAGCATTGCATACAAATTCAATAAAATGATAATAAATATCAATACTGATCAAAAGTGTTTGATCATTACCAGCACAGAAATGCTTCATCTGTAGTAGCAGATACACCATATAAACCAGATGTATCTATCCATGATGAGGGAAAAACGTCAGAATACTGAGGAAGAAAACGGCCAAACGATCAGGATATAAGGCAAATGATAAGCTGTATCAAATATGTAAATACCTCCTCGACTAGCTACAAACAATATCAATGTGCTTATTAGATTTGAATAGTAATTATTTGCATAAATAACATATTCTTTAAAGCTCAGAGCTGATGTGTCTTTACATTATTGTGCTGTAACAACCGAAGTCATAATGTCAAATAAACCAGATGCAGTGCTTGATGGAATAACTGTACATATTAGAATGACCTCAAAATTCAAGTAAGATAACAATATCAGTAGCTCTTTATCTGTCTGAACAAAGTATGAAAACACTAAAGGCTGGAAGAAAGCAAGATAAACCATTATGGGCCAGTTTTACTAAACAGGTCAAATTAGTGTGAGAGCGCAATTCCAAACAGCACAGATGATTTGATGATTTAATAACAACATGCAAACTGAAGAACACAGACGCAACATCTTATTTACACATCCAACAATGCAATATACCAAGTGCAGTCGCAAATAAAGAAGAAACAAATAAAAAAGCCACAGTACGTTTGAAAGAACCAAAAAAGAGGCCAAAAAATGAAGGGTTGCAAGAAGTTTCCCTGTTTAAAAATAACACCATCACCAAATGTGTAATGGTTTTAATGGTTATAACGGGACTTTTAAAGGGGTCATATGATGTTTTTCTTTCTCTTTGGAGTGTTACAAGCTCAAGTAGATCTGTAAAGTTGCAAAGAATAACGTCTAAAATCCAAAGAGATACTCTTTATCAAATTTAAGAGTAAACTACACCCCCTAAAACGACTCGTTTAAACACGCCCAGAATGTCTACATCACTGTGTGGGAAGATCTGCATAAGGCTGACCAGATGTTCTCTCAAAGAAAGAAGGTGTACCTTTTATTCTTGTTGTAGTATTGTTGCTGCCACCGCCACCATGTCCTATAGACCCTGTGTGTTTCTCTGTGAAAGTGGAACTACTTTGTTTGGCCTTCCAAAAGAGGACACGACTATAAATCATCCTCGTTAATATCATGTTCAGAATGGGTTTCTATGTTTATGTCTCATATCTCCGGGCAGACGGGATCACAAATTGTTAAGGCGTGTAACAGTTCCACCACACGCTTGAGGTATTCGGCCAATCACAATGTACTGGATAGCTGGCCAATCAGAGCACACCTCACTTTTCAGATTGATTAATGGACGTGTTTCAGAAGGCGGGGCATAGAGGAGCAACTATAATGTACAGTATGTGGGAAATACTGTGTTTTTTGAACCTTAAACCTCATAAACACATTTTATTACACAAATACACAAAATAATGTTCTTTTTAGCAACATCATATGACTCCTTTAATGGAAACTGTAATGGTCCTGTGGATCTCTACTGGTAATTGATCAGCTTCTATTGGTGGCTTGTTTAAACAACAAAATCCTAATGAAATATGTCCCAAAACAGACTACAGAAAACCATTTTTTAATGGTTTTAATGGTTAAAAGTTGATGGTTTGTAACGTTTGTAATGGTATTTGTAATGGAATCCATTAGCATTTTCTGTGATGGTTCAATTGTTTTTCAGACCTCGTATAGCGTGGTTCCTAGTTGAGGGTTTTATCTCCTGAAGCAAATTAAAAATAGCATGGCTTGGCAAACGATATTTTCAGATAATGTGTTCTTCTGACATTCTAAATAAATTATTACACATGGAAAAATCCTCTCTCTTCTACCACACACTCTCTGTTCTCCGCAACATCAACTGCAGCCATTTCAAGAGCAAAATAGTAAGACATGCTTTTTTGGGGGGCATCAAATAATGGCGCAAACACCAGTAATTTGACGAGCGCAAACGTTAGTAAATCTCATTACGTGATTCATTTGAATACTCTCCTCCCATAAATTTAGCATCTAAAAGGGAAACTCCTACAAATGCATACTTAGTAAGGTCAGGCGCACAAATAACTGTCCACACTTTTTCAGCGTTAATTCATCACTGTGCATCTTTAGTAAATCCTGACAGTACTGTTTTAAAAACAAAAGACAGTTTGCGCTGTTAGTAAAACTGGCCCTATGTGTATTTCAATCTTAACAAGATGAACTCATGCAGATAAAAAGGAAGGAAGGATGAGATCAGCGAAGCGATGTTTGGCCGAGCCGCTCTACCAGATGTCACTGGAAAGCTCTGGTCCGGACAGCGGCACGAATGGGCTGCTCAAGTGAATGTCTTTCTTGGGTTTGCCAATGTCGTTGTGCGCCGGCCGTCCGTTCAGCAGAGTCATGGGCAGATTGCAGTACACGTGCCGTCCGCTGAGCGTGGCGATGGCAGAGCTGGGCAGCTCGTACTCATAGCTGCGGCAGAAGTGGCGCATCTGCAGGTGTCCCGGCTCGTTGTAGTCCGGGATCTCCACGTGAGCCGGCGCTAGCGACGCCGAGGTGGTGGTCATAGCCACCGTCGATACGGCCTGCAGGTCACCGAACAGCCCCTGCTCGCCCGAGTCCAGGACTTGTCGGCGGGACACGCTCTCTTTTCTCTTGGCAGGCATCTCGTAGTGCACCTGCTTCCAGAACCTGGACTTGAGCTGGCTGCTCTTGGGCCCGCACCACTTGATGAGCGACAGCACTCGGATGGTGTGCTTCAGGTCCTCCAGCTCCTGGTAGTTGATGACGCTGCGCAGGTCCGAGCATTCGATCATGATCACCTTGATCTCGCCCGTCACCAGCATGCTGTGCAGCCGCGGCTCGAACTGGAAGATGCTCCAGCCCCGGCGGGCCACGAACTCAGGGGTCAGGACGATGATGAGACGCCTGCTCTGCTCCACACTGCGCACCAGGTCCTCGATGTACGCTAGAGACACAGAGAGAGACAGTGTCTAAGGATGTCACACACAGACGCTTCAGAAATCTTTCTGTTGTTAGTGCAAAAGACAACTTAATAAAGGGTGTGCAGAGTTGGGATAAGGCACTACAAGAAACGCCATTTATGTAATCAGATTACTTTTTACCATGTAAGTAGTAAAGTAACACATTACTTTTTCCTTTACTGACTGACAGCTCTCCTGTCGAGAGGGTGAAAGAAATCAGGATTGAGTCCAGAGCGCAGTGTGTGAACATGATCTAACTGTAGTTCTAGACTAAATGTCAACATGCATTTACTCATCTCACTGCACAAAAACAGATTCAATCTTCCTCAAAATGAATTCAGAATATGACACAAACCAGCAATTTTGCATTATTGACACACTGATTTCCTATGTAATACTGTAAAGTTGCTTTGACAATCTCTATTGTTAAAAGCACTATATAAATTAAGGTGACTTGACTAAAAGGTTTGAGCTTTTTGAATCTACATTTCCCTTAGCCTGAGACTCATTCATTTTACATGTGTTGTGAAAGTGCTTTTACATTTGCCAGAAAAATACATTTTTATATTAAAAACAAGCAACCCCAGGTGAAAAAAATGTAATGCACAAGTAACATAATGCATTCCTTTCCATAAAAAGTAACTAAGTAATGCTATTAGTTATTTTTCTGGGAGTAAAGCAATATTGTAATGCATTAGTTTCTGCAACACTGGGGTGTATTTAGTGGTTCATCCTGCTCCATTTGTGCCAAAGACATGCATGATGAAACCTCAAAAATGTGCAGTTCAACTTTTCTACAAGATCTGGCATTAGATCTCTCTCTGATAGACAAAGAAACAGGCAAAACAATACCATATGATAAATGTCCAACCTAAACCATACTTTATCTGGAGATATTGGTAAACAACCTACAGTAGAGAGAGTCCAAAACATCCTTAGACATCTATGTGCTAAAACACCTTACTGCATAACACTGCTCCATCAAGAACACAGCTCAGAAACACAACCGCATGGCAACACCTCAGCAGCTGTGTCTCACACACCCATCATCCGCCCACAACACTCCAGCCCTGAGCTCATGACTTCTGAATGTGTCACTAGCTGAAGATGGGACCAAGGGGTCAATAACATCAATGGATTCATCTACAGATTTATTAATTGAAAACAATATAATAAAGCAATACAATCAAAGACTTAATACACCTCTTTTGTGATAAGCATTTTTAAATAACTGATCTGCATTAAAGGGGCCATAAAAAGCCTTTCTCTTTTCTCCTGGTGTTGGTGTAGGTTTCCTCCTGTTCAACAGAATCAGTTTCAAATGTTGTTTGCGCTGAGTAACAACACTTCCAGCATTCCTGGGGGAGTTTCTGCACCGAACACAACGGAGATGACATGCTCTCTACAGAGGAGTTTTCATGTTTTATATTCCTACACATGCTGAACGTGGGAAAACACTGCACTGCCGCTCTGGGTAAAGGATTGAGGATCCTGGATGCTGATGAATAATGCAGAAGGATTTACACCAGCTGATCAAACTAAGTATGTTCATATTTCACACAGCTCTTTGGAATATTTGACTATTATTGGTCACTTCATTCTTCATTAAAGTGTTCACATGCATGTTTATTGTGATTAAAATCTGTATACACCATATAAGATGATTAAGACAATTAGAAGTTTATTTGCATCGATGTAATGTACAATGGTTGACGTATTGTGTTTGCATGCAGTGAAGTTTAATCACAGTATTGCCTAAACATCATTATGAGGGTGTGTTTTAACATAGCTATTGATCCACATCACGGTTGTGGTATATTTTTCTGTTCAGCTATTTTCTCTCTCTTCAGCAGTTCACAAGCTTCTGTGCCCATCATATTATTTATAGCAATCCTTCATCATCATCTGAGAAGCGGGTCGCTCACAGGAAGTGAATGGCACTCTCTCTTCCTGTTTCACATGACTCTCTGTTTGCTGCAGATGTCACACATCCCTGTGCATGTGACTGTGGACTAATCACAAGCTCAGGGTCTGCCACAAGTTGACAAAAGTGTAAAATGTGGGTAGTGGTACTGTTTAAACAAAGTTGGGTTTGTTTATGTTTTGTCAAAGCAAAACCAACACTGGAATCCTGAGTTTGTTCAACTTACATTTGTGGAACAGGCCTGTCTGTGATTATTTTGCGACAGTATCCCTTACGCATGTTTCCAGCACTCTAGAATTGATTATATAATGATTGTAGAGTTGCAGTAACCAAGCAGAACACATCTATAATACTACGCTGGACGTGCACAGATCAAACACACTCATGAACCGAGAGAGTCAGTTCTTTACATCATCAACTCTGAGCACTCAAACATGTCTTCTGCTGTGTGTTTTGCTGACTGTAAGAGTGTGAATGTCAGGTGTTGTTCTTACTGCTGCTGGGAATAAGGTCCCGGTGCGGGATGAAGAGTTTATATCCATAGTGTTTCTCCAGAACGTCTGGTAAGATCTCCAGAGCGAACAGCTCCTCCTCGCTCATCTCATGCTCCACCGACTCCAGGTCCACTTTGGTGTAGGACAGGTAGGCGTCATATTCCTTGTTGTCTGTAAGGAACAGATATGTTGTATTCAACAGGTCAATTCTTTCATCATATTACACATTAAATTATGATTTTTGTGTACTGCTCAGGCTCCACTGGGGCTTTAGTTTAGGGATGCAGCTTCATGCTTACGGTTTTATTTTTCAACTGCTTACACACATTTTTAAAACTTTGTCTTTTTTTAATATGTTTTACCATTACACACAAATCCAACAATTGCTGGGGTTTTTTGGACACTGGGGCATTTGTGGTGTTGAATATAGTATTAAAAGGTACCACAGAAATGAAACATCAAGCATATGTTGTTGTGTAGATGTGTGTTTATAGGTCTGTTCTAAAGCTATGATTGGTTGGTATTCAGTGAAGTAGGTGGGGAGTTATTGTGAGGCACTAATGAATTAGTGCCATTCTGATTGGTTGTGTTTGAAAAGGGAAATAAAGATGTTAGATTTCTCTGTGTTTCTGGTTGTGGCTGACACATCTCCAAAGACGACAAGCACAATCATTGTTTTCAGTGTTTGGGTCATGCTCACACACTGAGACAGCGCTTGTGGATGGTCTGTGCCCCACTATCGATTGTTCTCCTCAGAACAATTTGGATTGGCTATGTGATTCAGTTCGACAGGCGCCCACCCAGGTTCAGGGGCATTAGGGTCACCTCAGTATGAGCTGAGAATACCACAGGTCTTTGGGCGGAAGTCACAAACCTTGTCAAGAAGGGTGCAACTGAGCCTGTCCCCCTGGCTGCAAGGAAGAAGTGGTTTTACAGTACCATACTTCATTGTACCCAAGAAGGGTAGGGGGCTCCGGCCAATCCTGGATTTGAGGACTCTGAACCAGGCCCTTCACAAGCTTATGTTCAGAATGTTAACCCTCAGGCAGAGTTAACCCTGTGACCAGAAGGAACTTAGAGACCAGCCGTGGTGAAAACCATTACTCAGGCTAGAGCCCCCTCAACAAGGCAGTTGTACCCTCCGAGATGTGGCATCGGATCTATGCTCTCCTTCCTCCATGGGGGCACGGACAGGCACCTGTATGCTTCTACACTTAAGGTATATGTGGCCGCAATTGCGGCTAACCACGACACCGTGGGAGGCAGATCGGTGGGGAGGCAGAATCTGGTTATCAGGTTCCTCAGAGGTGCACATAGGTTGAATCCTCCGACTTAAGTACTAATATGTACTTTTAAATTAATGATAATCACTGTTTAGGGGAAGATAAGGTACAAAGGTATACCTTTTTCAATAGTACTTCAATAGTACTACCCCGGTGAGAACTTTTGTACTCTTTTTTTTTTTATGAGGGTGTAGGTAACTCTTGATGTTATGATATATGTATTGTATGCATTTTGTAGAGACAAACAATTGCATTAAGGCCTTGTCAAGGCTTTCTTAGCGATGTGTTCAGAACTGATCCAACATTACAGTAGTAAAAGTTTTTTTTTTTTTTTTGCATGGCTTGCAAAAACAGCTGCATGAATTAAATCTTGCCCCAAAATATTTGTAATCAGAAGCAGAAACTTTTATTGTTCATGTCATTCTTGCATACCATCATTGGCCTCATCGCTGCCGAAGTGTCGTCGGTAGCACAGCATGATCTCCACATTATAGCACTTATAGATGGCTGTGAAGATCCCCAATATCAGCATGATGGCACCCAGTCCACCAACCAACTCCAGCCTGTACACGTCTGCACGAGGAAACAGACTTCTTTATAACTTAATTCATAAGGTACACAAGTATACATTTATCAAAAACAGTAATATTGAAATAGCATTATAATTTAAAAGAACTGTTAAAAAAGAACTTTAAAAGATAATTTAAAAGAACTGTTTTAAAATGAAATGCATTCCTGGGATGCAAACTTGCACTTTCAGCAGTTGAGCAGCTTCTTTTTTTCTCATACTGTATGTTCTTTCTTTCGTTCTTGATTCATTGTGGGAACTGTGATACTTTTTCCAGGATTTTTTTTTTTTTTTTTTTTCATTTTTTGAAGAATGGTATGTTTATTTTCAACATAATAAATGTCTTTACTATTGCTCTTGATTTGATGTGTGTTTGATCGAATAAATTCAGCCTTAGTGATTTTTTGTATAAAAAAAATAAATAATAAAATAAATACTGTAATTATTCCAAACTTTCCATTGGTAGTGTCATCATTCTTTCCCCACTTGAACTGTGATAAATAAAATGTCACGTCCAGCACATCTCACCACTACATCACCAATAGTCTGTCTAAAGGATGGATTCATATACATCTGTGATTTGTTGAGTGTTGTGGTTGATTGAGTGAGCATCATTCACAGAGTTTAATGAGCCAAAATGTATCTGTGCAATCAGACCAACAAAAGAGTACGAGTGCCGTGATGAATATTGGTTAATCTAACGCAGTACACATAGCAAGATTATTTATTGATTTATTCATTCAAATAATAAATAAAAAAGAATGACAAGCAGAGAAAATATAAATAGAATAGAGAGTGCTAGAGTTAGAGGCTAAAGTTATTGTTATTATTATTATTTTTTATAATAATTAAAAGATAATAAGAATATAAATAGAGAGAGCAAGTGTTAAAGAGTCAAGTATAGATGAAAGCAATAGTTTTTAGCCATTTCTTGAAGACTGTATGGATATGTGAAACACTGCAGAAGAATACAAAAGAAAGGATGATAATACCTTTCTTTTAAGTGCACAATGCATATGAATTTATGTCAGTGCCTGAAACACTAAGTTACTCTTATGATGTTTGTGAGAGAGATACTGGTACTGCTTGAGCAGGATAACTGATATGTGCTCAGTGTGAAGCACTTTTTAATATCTGCTCCTGGTTTATAACTGCTGTTATATGAATGAGCGAGTCAGAGTTCAGTCGTATCCATGAGAACACAGAGAGGAGCGATGAAGATGAGGAAGACAGCAAGATAATGAAACTCATCTCCAGCCGGCTACTGTGTGTTCATCTGAGCCCTTCACCTTTCTTCTGCAGGATGGCGCTCCCGCTGCCTCGGCCGATGTGGTTCTCCACGGTACAGGTGTAGTTTCCCAGGTCTGTCTCCTCCACAGCGTCAAAGATCAGCGACACCTCCACCTCCTTCTCCCCCAGAAACTCCCGCATCACCCTGAACACACACACATTAGCACACTTTCACACTAGTCGTGCAGTTTCTGCAGAATGACGCAGATATGGAAACGTTCTTCATGCATGGAGCATTACATTTGGCAGTAGAAACCAGAGCCTGCTGTGCAGATCCTGTATCCCATCATGCTCTTCTGTTCTCAGCGTGTCTAATGAACCAGAACATTATAAGCAGTTTGTCTCCTTCTTGACTCATTATCTGACAGCCAAGTGTTGAGATATTCTAACTTAATATTGGTTTGATAATGCAAAATAAATGAAACAGTTTTTTTTTTTTTTTTTTTACAATTTTATGCATTTAGTAGAAACTTTTATCCACTTCTTTTTTTTTTACCAGCATGTGTGTTCTCTGGGAATTGAACTCACAACCTTTTGCACTGCTAACATAATCCTCTATCACTAATCGACAGGAACACATTTTTCAACTGCTTACACACAGAGTCATTCCTGAAAGCAGAAGCACACTCCAAATCTGTAAAACCATACACTAATTCTCAGACTTTGACTCAGTTTTCAATTTCATAAAACACTTTTTGCAAAACACAACACACAATTCTCTATGCAGCAGACAAAAATCTATCAGCAATTAATATTATGGCAAAGGTTTTTGCAAATGTTTGCTTTTGAGGTGTGTTTGTGATATTTTGAATTTAGTGTTTCATTTTGCAAGAGAGATGTGAGGCATTTCGCTTTTTTTGTGCAATTTTGTGTGCAATTCTTGGATTGTGTATAAAGTAAAAAAAAAAAAATGAGGCAAAGTTTTGAAAATGTGTGAAAGCAGCTGAAAAAAACAATTTTCATAGGCGAAACATACAAAAGATCAAAATTACAAAAGCAGAAAGGCTTTAATGTATATACTGAACATACTGTATACTGAAGACGTCACTTCCTGTGTGTTGCTGCCGTGTGTATTGAGTTTGAGCTCCATCACATTATTTATTTTTCATCTTAAAAATCTATTTTATACACCGTAATTTGTCTTTTCTATAACTTGTGAATATAGGAGGAACGGAAGGAGGAACACGATGCCGAAGATCCCTCGCTGCTGAGGTGAATCCGCGGTGCCATTGAGCAGGGTGAGGGAGTCTGCCACCATGGATGCTTGAGGGGGTGGGCTGGAGTGAGTTGCCGGGGATGGACGAACTCATTCCAGCCCTCGCTGCATTCCCATGGCTCTCGGCCCCACCCCACTCATCACATTCATGCAGCCCTAGATTGTACTTTGTGTGTGTGTTTTATTAAAATGCAAATTTAGCTGCAGCCAAGTGACTTTGTGCAACCCACCTTGTTCCATTCTGTGACCCACGAATGGGTCGCAACCCACAGTTTGAAAACCCCTGCTCTATCCTATTCTATAACAAAAAACAATCAGAGCACCTTGTTTTCACTAGTTTTACTTTGATTTCCTGAGTCCGCTATTTAGCTTATGATTGCCGCTAATCCCGCTTGCATTGCTAATACTCTATTTACACACATTACCATTACTCACTGTTACTTGCTTTAATGGCTGATATATGTCTACCTTTGAGTGCAGGTGAGGACACACACACAGGATGCGATCTTCCCAGATGCCCCATATCCGGCACTGGGACACCACGGACCCTGGGTGTATCCACAGTGGAGGACGCGAGCCAGGCCCCGGTCAAGTCAAGTCAAGTCACCTTTATTTATATAGCGCTTTAAACAAAATACATTGCGTCAAAGCAACTGAACAACATTCATTAGGAAAACAGAGTGTAAATGATGTAAAATGACAGTTAAAAGCAGTTCATCATTGAATTCAGTAATGTCATCTCTGTTCAGTTAAATAGTGTCTGTGCATTTATTTGCAATCAAGTCAATGATATCGCTGTAGATGAAGTGACCCCAACTAAGCAAGCCAGAGGCGACAGCGGCAAGGAACCGAAACTCCATCGGTGACAGAATGGAGAAAAAAACCTTGGGAGAAACCAGGCTCAGTTGGGGGGCCAGTTCTCCTCTGACCAGACGAAACCAGTAGTTCAATTCCAGGCTGCAGCAAAGTCAGATTGTGCAGAAGAATCATCTGTTTCCTGTGGTCTTGTCCTGGTGCTCCTCTGAGACAAGGTCTTTACAGGGGATCTGTATCTGGGGCTCTAGTTGTCCTGGTCTCCGCTGTCTTTCAGGGCAGTAGAGGTCCTTTCTAGGTGCTGATCCACCATCTGGTCTGGATACGTACTGGATCCGGGCGACTGCAGTGACCCTCTGATCTGGACACAGACTGGATCTGGTGGCTACGGTGACCTCAGAATAAGAGAGAAACAGACTAATATTAGCGCAGATGCCATTCTTCTAATGATGTAGCAAGTACATTGGGTCGACGACTTCTCCCCCCGGAACCACTTCGCTCCCCTCCGCGACACAGAATGTGATGCTGTGATCATCGGAGACTCCATCGTCCGACATGCCCATGCTACACTAGCCACAGGTGAAGTTCACACTCACCGTTTCCCTGGTGCTCGTGTTCCTAAAGGCCGACGTGAGCCCCTGAGTAGTCGTGCTTCATGCCGGGGTTAACCTGATCGAGATGGTTCGCAGCACGACGCCCACGGCTACGATTATCGTGTCAGGACCACTTCCCATGTATCGATGAGTACACAAAAAGTTGACCTTTTTACTTTAAATTAATGGTTATTGTCATGGTCTAAAGAACAGAAACTGCTCTGTGTTAATAACTGGAATCTTTTCTGGGAGCATCCTAGGCTTTTTTTGCGCTGATGGCCTACACCCCAGCAGAGTGGAGCGGAACCATAGTGCGAACTACGGGGGAGCTAGGGGGAGCTCGGCTCCCCTTAATAAGACATGGGCTCCCCTGAAAACGAGAAATGTGAAATTTTGGGGGGTCTCAAAAAATACTGACAATGTGAATATTTTTAAGTGCAATTTCAGTTTTGTAATGTGATTATGATGGCAAAAATATTATTCATTCATGCATGACGGCGATTAAAACCTAATTAACTTCAATAAAGATTAAAGACGTCACAGCATCAAGGTGTGGGGGTGCTGCGCTGCAAATTCCATGTTAGTATGTCATAGGTTCGTAGAGAAAAATAAACGTTGGAGGCCATTTATCGTGCGCAAAGTCCTTCCATTATGCAGTTATAGCATCATAGCCAGGGCAAAAAGAAAACAAGGTAGTTCAATTAATTTTGGTATTATTAAGAAATTGTGTAGTGATAACGCACGACTGATTCACCTGCTGCAAGCACTGGTAAACCTCAAGCCAAGCCCACTGTGAAAACGCATGAAGCTGAAGAAAAGTAATCTCTGGGATCCTAACCCCTCTTGCTTCGAGTCCTCTCTCGCGTTAAACTGGAACAGCCAGCAGTGGAGAGACTGGAAGAGCCAATATACATGGCTGTGTGTTAAGGATGGAAGCTTGGGGTGTATCACTTTGTAACGCGTTGTGTCAGGAGGGGGAAAAAATATGGATAGCTCACAAAGTTATTAGGCCAGACAGAACTCACGGAGGCGATTGACATTTAACAACGACTCGTTTTATTTCTCCAATCGAACTCGGGCAATTGTCTGTCCCATGTTCCACCGTCCACAGCGTAACCAAAACAAAACAAACAAGATTAAAACAAAATGATTTCCAAACAGAGATTACCCGCATACATGGGCGATTCGAGTCGCGCGTGTATACATTATCATACAGAGTGCATACCGTTTTACAGGGATCGCGCAGCTCTTAAAGGGGCCACATTTTTTTCCACTCGTTACAACTTGTAAGGACGCAAAAAACCTTCTTCTGTCTGAAAAGGTACATGGCACGCACTTGTCTGAGGAGTGGATTAATGATTAATGCTCAGAACCAGTCGTGAAAAATTATATATAAATACAGGGACAGCATTGCACACAAGATGGCCATTGAAGTGGCATTGACTAAGCAAAAGGCGATTCTGGCAAATAAAGTAATTGAGTAATTGAATTCTAAATTTACGGAGGAGAGCGCAACATCATTCAAGGCTGTCTTCCTGACCTATCAATTTGTGTCGATAAAGTATAATAGTGCATATTGTGTCGATAATGTATAATAGTGCATACACTTGTAGCTGTTGTAAGTCCTTATTTGAGGCATGCGCATGTGCACGACCTCTACCCCCCCCCCCCCCCCCCAAAAAAAAAAAATGGGTTCCCCCAAAGGACACGGTATAGTTCGAACACTGAGCGGAACTCCTTTCAGACAACATCTTGTGCTGTTCATTCTATTAAGACTGTGTCTGTTACCTGCCACCAAAGACAGATTTGCAAATAACTTGCCTGATTTATCTTAATTGCTGTGTCTCTATGTGTCCCTATAAATACACATGAACTAGACGAAATGACTGGCAACATGGGCACTATTTTCTCTAATATATTAGAAGATGTTGCCCCCATCAATTTGAAAAAGTTAGAGAAAAAAGTACTGTGCCATGGTATAACAGTAATACTCACTCTCTCAAGAAAGAAACTCATAGTCTTGAGTCGTTATCTTTAGTTCACGTACCAAAACCATTCAAGATGGCGGTTATTAAGCCTCTTATTAAGAAACCACAACTAGATCACAATGAACTGGCCAATTATAAGCCCATTTCAAATCTTGCATTAATGTCTAAAATTTGTAAAAAAAAAGTTTTGTCTGCTCAATTGAGCTCCTTCCTGCAAAAAAAAAAAAAAAAAAAAAAAAAAATCTCTATTAAGAATTTCAGTCAGGTTTCAGGCCCCATCATAGCACAGAAACTGCACTTCTTAAAATTACAAATGACCTGCTTCATGCGTCAGATCAAGGCTGCATCTCATTGCTAATTTTACTTGATCTTGGTGCTGCGTTACATTATTTATTTTTCATCTTAAAAATCTATTTTATACACCATAATTTGTCTTTTCTATAACTTGTGAATATATCGTCTATCGCAGGGGTTCCCAAACTTTTCCATTCCATGACCCACCTAGACAAGTGTAATCTATTTCATGACTCACCAAAATATTTGAGAAAAAAATAAATAAATACAAAAAAAATGGTTGACATTAAGCCTAATCTTACTTAAAAGTTTGATGACAGAAATTAAGTATTTAAGAAAAATAACAATTTTATTTTAAAGTACCATAGATCATGACATACTCATAGATCAATTACAAATCCATACAGGTATTCAAGGATAGGCTCTAAGATGGTTTAGATCCTACCGGTCCAATCGCTACCACTTTTTTTTTTTTTTAAATGGGGAGTCAACTCATTTATCACCAGTAAAATATGGAGTACCACAAGGATCTGTCCTAGGTCCTCTGCTATTTTCATATACATGTTGCCATTAAATATACATATTATTAGAAAATACGGGATTAGTTTCCACTGTTATGCTGATGATACTCAGCTATATACAAACCGGATTCCAAAAAAGTTGTGACACTGTACAAATTGTGAGTAAAAAAGGAATGGAATAATTTTACAAATCTCATAAACTTGTATTTTATTCACAACAGAATATGTATAATATATCAAATGTTGAAAGTGAGACATTTTGAAATGTCATGCCAAATATTGGCTCATTTTGGATTTCATGAGAGCTACACATTCCAAAAAAGTTGGGACCAGTAGTGATAAGAGGCCAGAAAAGTTAAATGTACATATAAGGAACAGCCGGAGGACCAATTTGCAACTTATTAGGTCAATTGGCAACATGATTGGGTATAAAAAGAGCCTCTCAGAGTGGCAGTGTCTCTCAGAAGTCAAGATGGGCAGAGGATCACCAATTCCCCCAATGCTGCAGCGAAAAATAGTGGAGCAATATCAGAAAGAGTTTCTCAGAGATAAATTGAAAGAGTTTGAAGTTATCATCATCTATAGAGCATAATATCATCCAAAGATTCAGAAAATCTGGAACAATCTCTGTGCGTAAGGGTCAAGGCCGGAAAACCATACTGGATGCCTGTGATCTTCGGGCCCTTAGACAGCACTGCATCACATACAGGAATGATACTGTAATGGAAATCAAAACATGGGCTCAGGAATACTTCCAGAAAACATTGTCGGTGAACACAATCCACTGTGCCATTCGCTGTTGCGTCTGTCATACGAATTAAGTTACCCAAGTACCTATTAAGTACCTAACTAGGCTTCTACCACGTTACAACCCATCATGCTCCCTAAGGTCACAAAACGCTGGACTTTTGGTGGTTCCTAGGATAGCAAAGTCCACTAAAGGAGGTAGAGCTTTTTCATATTTGGCTCCCAAACTCTGGAATAGCCTTCCTGATAATGTTCGGGGTTCAGACACACTCTCTCTGTTTAAATCTAGATTAAAAACACATCTCTTTCGCCAAGCATTCAAATAATGTATCTAATAATTTGTGACTGCAGTTGTATCTGATCAAATGCACATTCTTATTCTTTATCTTGGGTTTAACTAAATAATTTTACTTGGTTGGAACAGCAGCTATGCTAATGATGTCTCTATGTGTTTCTCTGTTTCTGCTGGGATCTTCATCCCGTGGTAACTAGGATTTACACAAGCTCCAGTCTGGATCCAGAACACCTGAGAAGAGATGATGCTGACCCTCAGAGGACCTCAGATGATGCTGACCCTGAATCAATAACAGAACTAACAAATATTGCTACAAGTGTGACTGCATCATTTAATAATTGCTGTTAATAATGTTCATCGTCTGGCTGACTACGTCTTGTATTAATTTTTTCGAAAATTTCTGCCATATGCACATAAACTGACAGTCACCAATGATAAGCTACAGTACTACTAAATATTGTAGAAACTTAATTTTCTGTAAAGTTGCTTTGTAATGATTTGCATTGTAAAAAGCGCTATACAAAAAAACTTGAATTTAATTGAACATACTGAACAGACATGTTTCACATTTCAGTCTGAATAAATTCTGATTATTAGGTCTTTGAGGAAAATTGATCTCTTTAGATCTTGATCTCATATTTGGATTCACATAAAAAAATGGAAACGAAGAGCTGAGGCATCCATAAAATATTAGTCCTATTAAAATATTCCTAGGATACATATTGTTTAAAAATCATGATGTGTTATTCTATTCTCAAGTTTCATTTATATAAAATAAAAGCACTGAGAAAGATCAATTCCATATTCTGAAATGTCACCCTTTCAAAACGGACTAAAGTTACAATAAAAACCAGAGACAGGTCTATTATTCTCCAGTGCTTCCTGTCAGTGGTGACATTCAACCAGGCAATTTTCCTGAGTAATTCTTTATTCTTTATACTTTAGATGTGAAACATGAAGAAAGCTCCACTGTGAATACAGATCCAGCATCTCTAAGAGTAATAGAAGAGCATTATCCACCTGAAATGAAGGAGTAATTCATACAGATCAAACAGACATCAAAGGAAGATGAGCATAGATAACGGCTGACAGTGACTCAAACATGAAACACCATCAGAGCAGTTATGTGACAGATCACTGAAGCAATGCTGCATTTGATTACTGATGTTTGCTGGGCTTGGCTGATCTCATCTGTGTCAGAACACATTCTTTTAATATTTCTGGAATAAACCTCTTTAATGCTGCATTTCATTGTTTCAGAATACAATACAACATAAATATTGTGAAATATTATTAGAATTTACTCCATTTCCATCAATTTACACTATTACTCATTACTCAATTTTTTTCAGGATAATTTGATAAATATAAAGTTCAAAAGAAAAATAAGCATCTATTTTATTATTTTTTGTAACGATATAAATATCTTTACTGTCACTTTAAAGCAAGGGTTTTAATATTACTATTATTTTAACAAATGAGCATGTCCTCAGATCAAGTAATTAGCAGGTGGTTTTGGCCATCACAGCAGGACACGTGTAATGTCAAGCTACTCACTGAAATGAATTTTCCAAGAACTTATTTTCTTCTTTCACCTGGACTCTAGATGAGTCCACACTCTTTCACACCTGTAGCTCATCACTGCCTTAATACACTGTGTGTACCTGCTATTTATCACGGTATGGGTGATAATGATCAATGACAAATGTCCCCGCAGGGATAATTATACCAGTAAATCTTGACCTTGTGTGGACATTTTTTTTTATATTTGACAATCTAAAAATGCACAGTTTCCTGTGAGGGTTAGGGTTAGGTGTAGGGTTGGTGTAGGGCGATAGAATATACAGTTTGTACGTGTGTGTGTGTGTGAGTGTGTATGTGTGTATGTGTGCACGCGCTCATCTGTGTGTGTGTGTGTGTGTGTGTGTACATGTGTGTGTGCGTGTGTGTTTAGCAGATGGAATTATGAGTGTGATGGGCTCGTGCTGCTGGAGCTCTGGTTCTTGCTGAGTGTAATGGCGGTCACACTAGGATTAGATGCAGAATTACTTCAGACCATCTGTTTGTGTGGTTTTTGGGAGGGAAAAAGTTCATTCATAACTTAATTTGAAATGAGTAAACTGGAAGTAGTCCAAAGGCTTTTGTTTTTGTCACATAACTTTATCATGGGCATGATTTCCCAGCTGTGCAGCTTCATTAGACACAAAGTGAGTGTACTATACAGTCATCACTCGACAGAATATATGGACAATTACACCTACAGGGGACTAATGACATTGCCTTCTTTGCAGTTATAACAGATTCCACATGAGTTTGGGGCATTTCTGTGGGTCTTTTGCACATTCATCCAGTAGATCATTTGTGAGGTCAGACTCTGACATTGGATGAGAAGACCTGGCTCTCAATCTCTGTTCTGATGGGTTGAGGTCAGAGCCAGTCGAATTCTTCTACTCCAAACTCATCCAGCTTTTACAGAGCTTTCTTTATGTACTCAATGCTGGAAGAGAAACGGTCATCCCCAAACTAATCCCACAAAGTTGGAAGAACAGCATTGTCCAACATGTCTTGAACATATTGTGTTTTTAAGCTCATTGTCCTGCTGAAAGGTAAACCTTCTGCCCAGTCTGAGCTTCTGGATGCTCTGGACAGGGTTTTCATGAGGACTATCTCTACTGCACTGATCTGAAGGTCCTTTAGGTGCACATCACAGTGTCTCACAGGTACTGTACATATTGCATATTGTGACTGTATAGTGTATGGAGTTTTGTATATGATGCTGTACTGCACACAGTAATGTATAGTGTACAGTTGGACACTGTCTAATGCTTGTGTGTGACAGCAGATGAGCACACGTTTTGTCCACTAGAGGTCTCTGTGTGCTCATCATGCTGCTCTTCCTGTAGCCTGTGAGTGTGTGTTATACAACACCGCTCTGTTCTTCAGCTCACGCACGCTCATCTGACCACAGTTTAATGCTCTTAATTCAAGTAATGCAGTACCTGACTTCACTCTCTCGTATATGTCCTTCCAGCTCCTCCACGAACTTATCTCCCTTCATCCAGTAGATGATGGGCCGCGATTCTCCGCTGTAGCCGAAGAAAGCCCGGCAGTCCAGGACCAGACGCATTCCTGTCCAACACAAGCACAACAGACAGCCGTCAGCATTAGACAGAGCAAACCTTCTTCTGCATGGAGATCACAGAGATAATGTTCACTTCATCACTCGTCTAGCCATGACCTGGAGCCTTCACATAACACACACACACAAGCACTGCAAAGTGTGTGTGAAGGGAAACATGCAGGACTAATGCACTGTTGCACTCGAATCAGCACAAGACTTTCCTTTAAAAGCAACCAAAGGTCAAAGAAAGTGGCTGCATCTCTGCTGAGCATCAACAACACAGTAGAGGAACACAGCGAAACTACTGGCTTACAGTCCATTCTCTCTGCATTCATATCTCATAGCTAGATAACAAACTACAACAAAAGAAAAAGCATTAAATCATGTTTAATTATTCTTTCTTAAAGACTTGCCAACCATTCCTAATGAGTGTAGAGTATTAAACCAGTAGTAGAGGAGTATCAGAAGTAAATAGTTCTCACTTTAGATTAGGTCACAAGAAATACACAATTAAAGGCAATTACCTATAGATTTATTAAATATTAATTAGATTTAATATATACTAATTATTGTTATTCTTGTTCTTATCACTGTATATGATCTATCTCTTTGCATTTTTGGAACTATAATTAGTAAATTACAGTGACAGTGAATAAAGCACTCAATATTTGACATGTCATATTCATGTATTAAAAACATAGAGACTACAGTTTATAAGCTATAAATTACTTAGAAAATTAATTTAAAAGTATTTTATTACTATATATTTATTATGCTATCCAAAAATATGTAAAGAAACCAAAATAAAGTTATTGTTTATGTCATCTTTGTAGCTTATTTATGTAGGTTTCATTAGGTTTTCAAATAAAACAAATTATAACATTTTAATAATAATAATAATAATAATGTTTTATTTATATTGTGCCTTTTAAAACCCAAGGACACTTTACATAATGAATGTTTTAATTAAAATGTCAAGTGAAGCATTATTCGCAGTATTATTCTCAAGTATATTATTATTCTCAGAGGCCTAAACATCAGTGACCTGTATCTCACAGAAACACACGTGCTGCTCCTCTCTACACTCACTGCAGGAGTGAATGGGAGACACTGAATACCACTTCTTTATTTACTGCACTGATCCTCTGTTCTCACTCACTGATTATATGCAAATAATGTTTAAAAACCCTTCAGGGCTTTCAGCAGTATTAGCAGCACAGCAGTGAAGAGCTTCCTCTGCCTGCAATTACAGCTCTTAAGAGAGAGAAAGTGGCAGGAGATGCAAATGAACGAGGCCGTGGCCGGACACAATGCTTAGTGCTCACTTCAGGAATCAGACCCAGAGCTGCTGAGGATCGACTTCAGCGCTGAAGAGACTGCAGAGGACTTCCCATGCATGAATACAAGCTTACAGTAGACATCACATTCAACACTGCATCTAAACGAGCTGTGTGCAGTACGTTCTACAATGTTTACATTAGTAGAACCAAATCCTGATCTAATGGTCAGAAGGATCAAAATACTGCACACTGCAAATACTGCAAAAATAGTTCACTGTTCACAGAAAACAGAAAGCAGAAACTAAACAACTTAAAAAATCTTTCAGCCTATAACAGTGATTTATGAGCATGTGTCTAATAGTTACAGAGGAGGTTCTCATACCGCCTCCTCCTCAGCACCAGAGGGAACCGTCCCCTGAATAATAACAAACTCTGACTCCATTACCCATCATCCCTCATACCTGGGACTGATCACTCACATCACACCTGACTACAATCACACCTCATCACTCTCTACACCTGCACCTCATTCAAGGGCTTCTTCAGTGTTGGCTCTTTGTCAACAGGCAACCATTGCTATACCCCACAGATTCCAGCGGCATTGCTTTCTTTGTTCACTGCAGGCTGGAAGAGGAGTGGATTGGGCTACCGCTGTATGGAGGACTGACAGTTCATCCTTCTCCACCTTCAAAGCCATTCTCCAAACTTTCTGCAAAGTGTTCGAACACCCAGATGAGGGGAGAGCCGCGGGTGACCGTTTATTAAAGCTGACTCAAGGAAGGAGGTCGGCAGCTGAGTATGCCCTGTCATTTCACACTCTTGCACCCCAGACTGTGTGGATTGAGGACACATTAAAGCTCTTTTAAACACGTCCACCATGTGAGGTTAGCGCTGAAATGCCTTATCCAGTACAAACTCTACACCAAGGCTGAGAAATGCGAGTTCCATCAAACCAGCACTTCTTTCCTCAAGGAAATTATCAGTCAGGAGGGAGTAGCCGTGGATGAGAAAAAAGACAAAGCAGTGTTGGATTGGCCACACACTCAGACGGTGAAGGAGTTACAACATTTCCTGGGGTTTGCAAACTTCTACAGATTAATTATTAGGAACTTCAGATCAGTCACTGCCCCTCTGACTACCATGACTAAATGACACAAAAACAGACTGAGTTGGTCCCAAGAGTCTCTCCTAGCCTTCGATGAACTAAAGACTCTGTAAACCACTGCCCCGATCCTCCGACATCCAGACCCAGAATGCCCATTCATTCTGGAGGTCGATTAACTCCTGATCATGAAACTAGCATTGGATAAATGGTGGCATTGGCTGGAGGGAACAACTAGTCCATTCACTGTCTTAACCGATCACAAGAACCTGGAATATCTACATTCAGCTAAATGTCTCAATCTCAGACAGGCCAGGTGGGCACTTTTCTTCACAAGATTTTGATTCAAGATTTTGTTTCAAGATTTTGTCACATACAGGCACCTGGCTGCCAGACAATCACCAAGGCTGACACTCTCTTTGCCAGTCTGACAAAAGCGTTCGACTCCCTAATAACGACTCTATCCTTCTTGAGAATCTTCTTATGACACTGGTCCAGAGGCATATCATGACGGAGATCGAACATCTGAACCTCCAGGATCCTACAACAACAACTACTCTCACAAGTTCATGGTACACCCAGTTCAGGTCACCCTGGAATCACTGCCACAGTACTCTTGCTAAAGAATCAAACTGCCACAGTACTCTTGCTAAAGAATCAATACTGGTGGTCCACTAAGCTGGCCGACACCACTAGATTCATCCATGACTGTATCACCTGTCACATACCCAAAACACCCAGACATCTTCCAGCCAGTCTGCTGAATCCTCTGCCTATGCCACTATGACCTTGGTCTCACATCTGCATTGACTTTATCACCGACTTGCCCACTTCCCAAGGTAACACCACCATACTCACAATCACAGATCGATATCTCTATGGTCTACCTGAGGACAACATGTCGTATCGAGGACCCCAAAGTTTGACCTCCAGAGTTTGGTCTGTCATCTTCCAGAAACGTTAAGGTCAGTCTTAAAAATAGGGTTACCACCCTCAATACAACGGGCAAACTGAACGTCAGAATCAGGAGGTGATCCGATTCCACAGGTCATACTGTCAGCAACATCAAGCAGACTGGAGCAGATATTTATTCTGGGCAGTATTCGCACAAAACTCACAAACCAGCGACCGACATGACCCCGTTCAAATGCATTCTGGGTTTTCAACCACCATTGTTTCCCTGGTCTGGTGAACCCACCGACCTACCCTCAGTCACAGACTGGTTGCAACACAGCAGTGAGGTCTGGGATCGAGCTCATACTCACCTACTTCATGCTGTCAGATGACAGGAGCAGCAAGCCAATCAACATTGACGTCTCTGTCCAGAATACACCCCGGGCCAATGGGTATGGCCTTCAACCAAGGATCTCCGCCTCCAGCTACCATATAGAAATCTCAGCCCCAGGTATGTGAGTCCCTTCAAAATTTCTAGACAAATAACTCAAGTGTCATTCCATTTAGAACTGCCCTCTAATTATATCATCTTTCCTATTTTCCATGTTTCAGTCCTGAAACTCGCTGGTGCCCGAGAGGAGAGTTGGAGGGGAGATCCAGTCCACAGACCCCCTGCCTATCCTGGTTGATGGCGAGGAGGCATATCAAGTGCATGAATTGCTGGTTTCCAGACGTCGGGGCGGCACCTTCAGTATTTGGTCGATTGGGAGGGATACGGCCCGGAGGAACGATCCTGTGTAAGCTCTTAGGATATCATTGACCCCACTCTCATGGAAGAGTTTCACAGGTCACATCTGGAGAATCGGCCCCTGTCGACTATGTGAAAGACCCCAGCGTCACCCACTTCCTCACGACAGGAGCTGCTCGCAGGGGTGGGGCTCTGTTACAGAGGATGCTCCTGTACCACCTCCTCCTCACCACCAGAGGGAACCATCCACTGAAAATGAACTAACTCTGATTTGGACTCCATTACCCATCATCCCTCATACCTGGGACTGATCACTCACACCACACCTGACTACAATCACAACTCATCACTCTCCACACCTGCACCTCATTTACATGCCC
Source organism: Carassius gibelio (assembly GCF_023724105.1). Classification (NCBI taxonomy): domain Eukaryota; kingdom Metazoa; phylum Chordata; class Actinopteri; order Cypriniformes; family Cyprinidae; genus Carassius; species Carassius gibelio. The sequence goes on from NC_068409.1 coordinate 8,092,351, forward strand.
ACATACACATAAGCAGTCATTAAACGCTCAGTCACTGCGAAGTCTTGATTTGCCCCGGCTGTCTTTTCTGAGCATTATTACCTGTGTTTGTTTTCTATTGTATTAACCTTGGACTGTTTCTTGATTCCCTTATTGTTATCTGCCTGCCCCAACTCGGATTGCCTTCTCTGTCTGCTGCCTGCCCTGATCTGTCGTCTGGTTAAGGTTCTGTCCAAGCCTTGTCTCCATTGTTCTGCTTTGCCGGTATCTGACCCTGTATTGTCTGACTATTCTCAATAAAGCTGGATCTAATTGGATCTAATGCATTCTGATGTGTGACCACACTAATAGCTTTTTTTAAGGTGTATGACTATGTTATTCATTTTCAATGTTTGTGTGAAGGTCAGAAAGTCTCCAGATCTACAGAGGCCTTTTATGCTTTAAGATAAACTGATCTACTGAAAACAAAGAGACAGAATTAATAGCAGTGAATAGTGTGGTATTTGATCTGACACAGTGTGGTTCTTAAGAACATGTCAGACTATAATCCAGTTCTGAAAAAGTTGTTAATGTTATTGATTTGAAAATTTTCTCTGAGCTCATCTCATACACTGTATCACTTTATTATGTCTCCGTTTGTAACATTTTGGGCCTGAGTGCACAAGAACAACAACATTAACCACAAATATGAACAAACACAATGTGCATTGTCTCACTTTATTCAATAATAAGTGAAGTGCATGTTTGTTTGAATGGTGTCAGTTTGAAGTGAGTGTATCTGTTTGACATAAGTGCCTGACTGATGGCAAACAGGAGCAGTGCTTGAGAAACTTGCTTTTAAAATTTTATTTTGCCCCCTCTCCCAGGGGGCATCCGTCTAGCACCTCCACTGCCAAAGGAAACCCAAGGGGTCAATCAAATATTTGTATTGAATTGTTTGAGGGATATGTGTTTAAAGGAATACTTCATCCAACAATGAAAGTCATCAGCTGGTGTGCCTATGACAGCCAGCGGAGGGCACTCTTCCCAGGATCTTCAGTTCCCTTCACCCTTGCACAGATTATCATGCTTCACTGCCTTCAGCTGTTTGTCATTTTTAGCTTATCCTGATATATACCATGTTCACTGAGCATTGCACTGTGTTTTTGTCACTCTGTCTTCTGTGTGTGTTTTTTGCTGGTGTTATCTTCTGGGTGACCTTGTTCTTGTGCTTTTTTTCTTTTGCCCTGTTTTTGGATCTTTGTCTGGATTACTAATTAAAGCTACACTTGGAAATTATATGTAGTCCCAGAGTGTTCGGTGACATCCACAGGTCATCCAAGACCAGCGTGAGTTTGGTTCTTCATCAGATTTGGAGAAATGTGGCATTTCATCAGTTTCATCAATTAATGGATGCTGTCAGAATGAGAGTCCAGTCTTATTTTTGATTATAAACTCATATTTTAGCTGAAAGTAACAGTTAAAAAATGTTTTAATGCTGGATTTGTTTAATCTTTTGTCTTCTCCAGATGTTAACTGATGGACTGGAGTGGTGTGGATTATTGTGATATTTTATCAGCTGTTTGGACTCGCATTCTGACGGCACCCATTCACTGCTGAGCATCCTTTGATGAGACACTGATGCAATGCTACATTTCTACAAACCTGAGGAAGAAACAAGCTCATCCTAATCTTGGATGATGGACTGAGAGTGAGTGCATTCTCATGTTCAGGTGAAATACTCCTTTAATTCTGTACACATGCTGGCATGAATCATATCTGGAATCATATCTAGGAGGGACTGCAAGTAAAGAGCAGAGCAGAATCAACACCCTAGCAAACAACCAGAATAACCTACAGCAGCAACAAAACACATTTACTTAGCTATCTAAATGGGGATATTCCATAGCGATGGAAAATATGATTAAGTAGATGCACGCTCACACACACACACACACACACACGCACACACAGCCTCTGAACACTTAAGCAATACCCTGACAGCACCAGAAACACTCCAGCATTGTGCCGCTGCGTTCAGCACTTACATTATCCACGGAAAAGCCAACAATTGCTTTGTGTTATTTGGTTTGGTTTGGAAATGGCAAAGTTCACCTCCAGGCTCTCAGAAGTTGTGAGCATGTGGTCAGGTGTATGGAGTCGGTCAGTCCATCTGTGCTGTGAGGACAGGTGATGTGGGGCTCTGGACGGCTGCTGTGACCCGAGGTGAGCATCACTGTCATGAGCAGGTGGCAGAATGTGAGAGGAGAGAGACACTGCTCAAAGAACAGGCCTGGACCTCCTGAACTGACTTACAGCAATCAACAGGCCACACGTGACTCGTTTTTTCATCTGATTTTGGGTCAAATCTTTGACGTGGCAGTCGGATCAAACAGTGATCAGATTGGCAGAATGATTGGTTACAGTTCATCAGCTGCAGTCATTACTCCAGGTCTTCTCTACTCAAACTCAGGTCATCTCTTGCGTGCTCTGGCTCTGTGAAGCAGATGCTTCCCTACTCCTGTAAATGTCACTAGGACAGAATATGTACATATAATTTCATTGTGTAACAGACACTTCTGACCGATGCTTTAATTGCACCGCCAGCAAATGGACTTCTTGTGGAGCGCCTGCAGATCTCTAGAGCTAAAAGATTGTCTGGCATCAGTTCACTAACTGAGAAATAGTTGACATTTCAAGGACTCAAAGTCCATTTCCTGAGCTGTCAGCGCATGTAGTAATGCCTTATAATTTAGCGGGAGCTGACAGATTAAATATGAGAAAATCTCCAGCTATTTTGCTCCTGACAACAGCCCGAGGTCGGACGAGGAGCGTCACAAACGCATCCAGACAGGAGTAAACACTTTGAAAAGAAAGAGGGGGAGTTTGACAGGAACAGAGATGTGTGTGTGTGTGTGTGTTATAAATGTGCTGGACTAATTGTGTTAGAGGAGTACAGTAACACGTTGCAGAGCTCCAATCAGCAGTTAGTGTTAAACCGCACACTTTTATTTGATAGTCCACTTTAGACATTCTGCTAACTCTAAGTAACTTTACAACTACATGTCAGCTAATTCTCATTCATTTGCAGCTACATGTTTACTAACTCTCAGAGTAGACTGTTAGGCTGGGTTTAGTAGAATAAGATGACATATACTCCCAAAGTTTCTGGTAGTATGTAGTCTGCCTCAGATCTATTATAAAGCAGCACAGTGCTGGACTCACGGGTCATATTTATTCAACAGGGCAAATAAATCATTAGTTAATCCTGACAGTAGTATTTACTGCCAAAGAGCGTTGCGTTGTGTGTAAATCTGACCCGTAATGCCTTAAAACACCATCTAGACAGCTCACTGTGATCTGGAGCTGAAAACTTGTGAATATTTAGCCATTGTTTATCAGATATAGCTCTTTTACAAGGGAAGCTTACACTGTTTCAGTGTGTGTCTGCATTTTGTTGTGTTTTGCACAACTGAGGGAAAAAAGGCAAGAAATATTGGGTTCTGCTGCGCTAGTAGCTTGTTACTGATACAACTCTGACGTGAATGAGTTCAAAGAGATGGGTTCATTAAACATTAACTGAAACTCATTCAAGAGCTATTTATCAGATGAATGCAAATGTAATGTTGGCAATATTTTCTTTCCTTCCAAACTGCTTGGTTTGCTGCTTCTGTTGGCCCAGCAGAGATCTCACCGGAACATGGAAAATATTACTTTCAATCATTAAAATTAATCAAATGCATTTTACAGCACCAGAGACTATTTCCACTTCCATAATTACATTCCCACATTCGCAGCGTCCTCTCCTAATTGTCCATTTGCTAAGCACTGCTCAACATGTAGGGCAAGTAAACCAGCAGCAGCAGCTGGGTGTTAATGACAGATGTTTACATGCTGCTGACCCAAGTACAGCACATTCACCCCTTTCTCACAGTCGTGGCTCTCTATATATACGGTATATATTTCCATCAGAGGGTAGGATGGTAAAACCACCCCAGAAATGATGTCTTGAAAGCAGTGAAGACGCTTTCATCCCTCCTTCACCAGCTCCTAACTGAATCAGAGGAGAAAACTGTGGTTTATTTGATTACGGCTGACATCAGACTTCTGATGAAGGGCATGTGTGCTAATAGCAGGATGTCAGATTATTGGTTTATTACACTACGAGGCCGTTGAAAGCTTGAATCTGATTGGCTGATGAACATTCTGAGGTGTGCAATTATTTTCTGTGAAACACATGGAGATAGTAGTTCCAGGCATCTCTCTTGACCGCGTTACAGTTCATATCACTTCTCATAGTTTACTGTGATAACGGTCACACAGTTTGCACAGAAAAGTGTCAGTTAGTGTATATAGTGTAGCATCTTAAAGACTACACATGACATTTCTCACTAGCGATGTAATAACAGCACTGTTTAGAGATGTTAGACCAATTCACACAAGCTCTCTCTCTCTCTCTCTCTCTCTCTCTCTCTCTCTTCCTTTCCCTCTCTCTGTGTGTCTCTTTCGCTCTTTTTCTAATAACTTTATTAATAACTTCATTATAATCAACGGCCCAAGCCTCCAATGCCAGCTCTTAAATTAAGTTGTGGAACTAGCAAAAGAGGCACTGGATGAGATGCAGAAGAAATCCTACTCACAATAGCAATTTAAGTACAAAAACTGGATGAATCCCTTTAAATATATCTTCTGATCGATGTCTTGAGGTTTGGGACCCGTGGTATAAGTGGAATAATTTACTAATATTGCACACCACCTCGGGTTTGCATTATTTTTCTAATAATTCAATGCCCGGAGACAATTATTCCTTCCTTAAACACATATATCTGCTATAAGTTCAGGAGCACACTAGCATAAAGCTGCCAGAGATGGACGACATGCTTCAAAACCCTCATGTTGATTTCATGCACTCTTTCACTCCAGGACATGAGCATGTTAGCATTTTTATTCTGCCAAGTTCATCACGCACGACTGCAGCAGAACACTTCTGTGAAAGACAAGGGCACGTGTTGTGTGTGTGTGTGTGTGTGTGTGAGCGTGGGACTCACCGAGCTGGACGTCTATGACACTGGCCTGTCTCTCTGATGGGAACAGCACTTTCGGTGGTCTGGTCGTAAGAAGAGCTGCAAACAATAAACACACATTAGCAATACTGCACTGAATGAAACATTCATCTCAAAACTGCTTCATCTTTGCTGTCTGGCCATTTAAAAGACATTCATACAGATACTTTTTTCCAAAGCAATTTTCCATCTTATTTACATCATACAGGTAAAGTTTATAATTGTTCCTTCCCAGTTTAGGCCCCAGTGTCCATCTCTACCTTCTCTAGTGTGATTCTCTCAGCATGTGTCCGTGTGCAGCTAACACAGCTACTAAACAGGGTCCGTACTGTGAATGTGACGTCTCCAAGACTTCTTCTGTTCTGTGATGTACATCTGAGTGTAACAACAGTTAAAACACATGGGACTAGGTTCTGTGCTGTTGTTGATTCTATCTGTTAACAAACCATTAAATACAACTTTTGCCTTAACAAACTGCTTACTCGCTGCTTATTAATCGTTAGTGAGGTAGCTGTTAAGTTTATGTACTGGGCAGGATTAGGGAAGTTAAATATGCTCATGCAGACTATGTGCTTTATAAACACTAATAAACAGCCAAATATGTTATTAATACACAGTAAGTTAATAGTGAGAATTAGTCCCTATCCTAAAGTGTTTACTTGCTGTTTGCTGACAAACACAGAGGCGTTCTGTCAGTGATGCAGATATCCAGAGCTGATGGAGCTCACACACTCCTCTGACTGAAGAAATGAGTGCTCTCAGACGGGCAGAAGTGTGTGTGTGTGTGTGTGTGTGTGTGTGTGAAAGAGTCTAATGCAAAACGAAACAGAAACACATTACATTCTTCAAAGATTCGATGAACAAAACTACTCATTGTATAAGAAAGTATGTAGTGTTATCAGATAACTGTCAATAATGCTTAAAGATGATGATGAACCTGATGTCTCTAGTTTCTTCTCCTCTCTCTGCATTCGTACAGTGTCTCTGGAGCAATGTAATTAATAACAATGATGCAGAATCCACTGCACTATTTCTTTTGCTGACTCTGAATGTTTCATGGCTAAAATACTTTTATGAACAAATAAACAGGGTTGGGAGAATTAAGTCCTCGTGATTGTTGGAGAGTAACTGGCTCTGCTGGGTAGAATAAATATTTAGCCCAGATCTCAGCAGCAAGCTGCCATCTTTTCTCCTGTTCCAGCTGTAGGTAAAACCAGTCTAACTGAATGTCTTGTTCTAGATATAAAGCAGCTAACCTGACCTCAGGGGTGACACGAGAGCGGCGGACGGGTAAGAGCAGAGTCTCTATGAGTACAGCACTCTACGAGACACTAACAGACAAGTGACCGTACTAAAGCACACTAAAGAGAAATCCTTCGTTAAGTATTTTCAGAGTCAGAATCAATGGAGTGTCCTGTCCGAGGTGTTTGATAAGTACACCATTTAACCTGATTACATCATAGCATTAAATACACTGCGCCCAAAATCCATATCCAGCAACACTTCATGACAGGGATCACATACTCACTATTGACTAAGAGTTTTTCCCTCAGTAAACTCCTAATCTGCTGCTTATTAATATTTAACAAGGTAGTTGTTAAGTGTAGGTGTATTGGCATTGGTTAAGGGATATAGAATATGATCATGCAGAATAAGGCATTAATATGTGCCTAAGGAGTAATAATAAACCGCCAGTTGTCATGGAATGGTAGTCTCAAACAGTAGCCCAACGAAGGAGAACATTCAGGAGGTTACTTCAGATATAAAACAAGGTCTCAGGACTCTCAGCTTTCAGCAGATCACTAATAAATACCGTATTGTGGCTCTTTAATGACAGATTACTGTATTGACTCAGTTAAAGTGGCATGTGAACCAATCTTCTCTTCATATTTACTTGAAGCGTCAAATGAACATGAATAAACATCAGAATGTATTTCAACCGGCAAACTGAACATGTTTGGATTACATTTATAATGTATTTTTTAAAATTCAAAATACATTATAAAGTGTAATTATCTATAAAGGGAGAAAACAGAGGCAGATTCTGCAGCAACAGCACCTTTTACTCACACGATGATTCAATGTTAATATTCTAATGTTCTATATTCAAAGACTGATTATGAAATCATTAATTACATTATAAAATACACTTCATGGGCTTAATCTTAATTTATTTACCAATGCTGTGCTGCTTATGTGAGTTTTGCTGGTTTGGTTTGGATTTGCTGAAGTGAGTGTTGAGTTTGCTTCACCGTACAAATCTCTTCTTATAGCTCGTGTTGCACTGAATTTGCATTTCTTTTTCCACTTCATGCATATTTGTTACTTTCAGTGTGAATAGATCATTCATGTGCAGACTGCATCTCACTGTACTTTCTGTTTAAATAGTTCATACTAAACAAAGAGTGAGAAGGAAGATGGATTCCACTCGAAGCGAAAGCAAACCCAGTTTGAAGAGGTGTTAGTGTTTGCTTTGGTAATGTGCCGACATTTAATGCTGCTTAACTACAGGAATATGTTAATCAGTCGTCCTCAGGCAGAGCTTAAAAGAGAGTTTAAAGATCTATAAGTCTTTGCCTGCAGTTTGAAAAAGAGAGAAAAACATCTTCTCTCTACTGATAGTAGTTATATTCATACACAAGACTAACTATTGATCTGTGCTTCAGGTCTGCAGGAAGTGCATGGAGGATCTAGAAAAGATGTCCGAGCAGTGACAGTGGATCTGTGTCTCTCATTCTCAAACGAGCCCCAGCTGTCCTCAGGGTCCAGATCCATCCTGACACCTGACCCAGCGCATCTGGACCCATCACTTTCCCTCCGCACGCGAGGACATCGTGTCCCTTCACACTTTCATCACTTCTCCTTCAGTATAACTCTTCCACTCGGACCAACTTTACATTTCCACGCTTTCCGTGACACAGACATCATGAAAACACCTACCAGTAGTGAGATTAATTGATTTATATTGCTGTACAAATAAACAGCTTCATGAATCCAACATTAAAGCAACTGCTAATAATAACATACAGGACACATTTTCTTAATGTATATTAAGTGGATGACTTCTCATTATGAAGTTATTGCCCTTCACATGATCCATTAAACACTTTATGCATAATTTTTTTTTTTTACATGGATTTCAGTACAGAACAGAAGTGTGTGGAAATGAGGCCAATCGAGAGTCACATCACCGCACTAATCCAGTGATTGTAGTGTGGAGTTAGTGAGGCGGACATGAAAACAAAGCAGTGCTGGTGAAGATCCACAGTTTCTCAGAAGTTGTGTTGCTTTTCTCCGCTTTGCCTTGGGGGGAGCGTCTCTCACCCACTCTGCACCCTTCTGCTGCCCTTCACAGGCTCTCTCTCTCTCTCTCTCTCTCTCTCTCTCTCTCTCTCTCTCTCTCTCTCTCTCTCTCTCTGTCTGCTATATCCTTCTGAAGCTAAGATGGCAATACCTGAGTCATTACTAGCTTACCATGATCTTCACTTCAGAATACTGCTCTGGATCAAAAGTGATTCCTTCAGAAGGATGTAGTAACACTGGAGTCATTCATTCTTACAATAGCTAATGAAATCCTAATCCTAAAGCAGAGAATCTTCCAACCATTCATAGTAGTTTGAGATATTTAAAATAAAACTGAGGTAGAACTCATACTGTTCTAAATAAATAAATCACTGCATAGTTCCCTTTCAAGGGAACTTCGAACTGCGTCCTCTAGCGGTCGCTGTGGGGAACACCTAATCGTGACCCATGTCTGAAGCATACATTGAAAAAACAAAAGTGTGTTTGCCGGTGACAGCCCCTGACTCTCTCTTCTTCGTCTTCACTGACTATTCTATTTGAAACGTGCATCTGAAAGAACTGGTAAGATCGATCTTTCCCTGTCTATCATGGCGACTAGAAAAGTGTTTAGACAGTGCGTGCATCTGTGTCAGAGATATTTGACACCCGATGACACACAGAATCTTTACATCATTTGTTTGGGTGAAGAGCACGCATTAAATGTCTTTGAGGGGCAATCTGCATGCATTGCAAGTGTTTTTCAATGAAAAAGCTCCGCTCTTGTTTTTCTCTCTTTTTTTTGTGACATTTGCCAAGTATGGTAACCCATACTCGGATTGGGTGCTCTGGATTTAACCCATCCAAGCACACACACAGCACTGAGAAGTGATCAAACCATGAACACACCCGGAGCAGAAGGCAGCTACATATATCCAGCGCCGGGGAGCAACTGGGGATTCAGTCCCTTGCTCAAGGGAACTTCAGCCATGGGTATTGAGGGTGGAAGCTAGCGCTGTTCATTCACTCCCCCTCACCTACAACTCCTGCCTCAGGATGACGAAGAAGCTGAGGCTGAGCCTTCTCAATTCTCCTGCCCTGCGTATGTAGAGCTGTTGGAGGTTACGGATCGTGCCATGGCAAAGTTGGACTTGCCATGGAAGCGCGCCAGCAAGGTGACGCTGTGAGGTCACCTCGACGAGCGTTATCTTTCTCATCATAGCCCTCCAGCTCAGGTGAGCCTTCTATTTCTGCCTGAGTTCCATGCAGAGATTGAAAAGGAATGGAAGAGGTCAATTTCCTCTCGCATTCTTCAGCATAAGAGTTATACCAATATCGAGGAGATGAGCGAAAGCGGCTATGAGAGGATGACCCCTGTAGAAGAACTATCTTTCTGTGGGGGAGACATCTTCTCTTAATCTCCCCCCTTGCCATCTAAACCCCTTCAAGATACATCTTACTTAAAAGTCAAGGCATGCACAGCAGCAGGTCAGACTGAGGCTTCATTGCACATGGCAGTGCTTCAAGCATATCAGGCTGATCTGCTAAAAAACCTGGATAAAGGCGAGGGCCTTTCTCCTGATCAAGTAGCTGAGTTGAGCCGCACTACCCCTCTCTCCATGCTACCAAGCAGGCCACCTCTGCCATGGGCAGGTCTATGGCTGCCATGATGATAATGGAGAGACATCTGTGGGTGAACCTGGCAGACATTGGGAAGAAAGAAAAGGCTTTCTTCTCGATGCTCAGGTTTCGCCTTCAAAACTTTTTGCTACCTCCGTTGAGACTGTAGTCGAAAAGTTCAGGGAGGCAAAGGCTTGCTCAGCTGCCTTCCAATCCTTCATTCCACGACGGCCCAGTTCTGAGCCCGAACATCCTAGGGGTCCTGGTCCGTCTCGATCTGAGGATCAGAGACGGGCACAGAAGGCTAGTGTCGTGACTCACGCTCCTCCCCCACCTGTGTGCAGGGGTAAAAGGAATTGTGGGTCACGGGGAGGAAGGAAAGACCTAAGGGATGTGATCCAGATGAGGCATCAGCATTCTTGTGTGAATCAGAGTGATACTTAAGTATCTACTCGTTCACTTTGGGGTTTTTTACATCTGTCCTTATCCTCCCCTTCCTAATCCCCCTGTAACCACCAGCTCTCCATCTGACCGAGGTTAGGTGGGAACTTCTTGCATGACAGTCTCCTATGCGGGACCTATGATTTTTGGTTGGATCTATGTTCATAATAACCACTTTACTGATGGTCTGTACTAAAGGGAGTCATCACATGAGTGGGGCTCCAGCACAGGAACCAGCGTGGGTCAGTACGATCCATTCTGTATATAATTATATATGTATGAAATTGCTGGTGGTTATGTGTGTACTAATACATTTCTTTGCAGTGCTCAATTACAGTGTTGACTAAACACTCGTCGGTATTATGTCCAGCCAGTATGATAGCCCTGATTCTGGCTTTATGTTTCCGGTATCAGGCAGCCAGGTCACAGGTTTCTGCAGGAGCCTCCTTGATCATCAGGCCTGGCACGGCACTGCAAGGAATTTCAAGGATGTCCTGCCAGGTCACCCTGAGTGGCTTCCTGGTTGCTTGGATATCCCTTGTTGCTGACGCATCAAGTGGGAAGTGGAGGTGGCAATGTTCTTGTTTATGCTGCCTCTGGTGATGCTCCCCTCGCCAGAGGTTTATAAATTTGTGCCTTTTCTTGAGTTGGTAAAGCCCCGTACATCTTGGGTCCAACTCCACCTATATATCCTCGGATACCTTTTTGAACAGGGTGTTGCTACGAGGGATCTGTTGAGACAGCTCCTTCAGCAAGCTTATGCAAGAGCAAGTGGTAGCCCCTGTGTGACAGGCAAGACTTAGTATAAAATGCTAGGTTCTTTGCCGTATCCCTTTCAGGGAATCTTTTTTGATTCCAAGCCTTCAGCTCCACCCCGGGGTGAGGCCCTAACAAGTAAGTTGGGTATGTAGCCTAGGCCCTGACGTCAGGGGCTGTCGCCGACAAACTCGTTGGTGTTTTTTCAATGTATGCTTCAGACATGGATCATGATGAGGTTTTCCACATAGCGACCCCTAGAGGATGCAGTGTTACATTCGTAACCTGGGACATTTTCCATTGTTTGGCATTTATGGTATGGTTCTTTTTTTTTTTTTTTTTTTGATCCTGTGAACTGTTTAAAAATATCTCATTTATAGTTAGTAAATAGATCTGTACTATAATGATCAAATATAGAACTATAATGTAAATGTAGCACTAGTTATTATATGTATTGAATTGATTAATTGATTATTTTTTTACATTATGAAAAAAAAAACGTGGTGTTTATTATCTAATAGTGAACTCCTATATTCAACTGGCTGCTATTATTTAATTGAGATTGTTGTCAGTGAAAGGTAGTTTCCAGGATGTTAATATTGTGTTACTCATTTGTTTCTAATGATAATAACATGCTAAAGTGCTGCCCTCAAGACTAAATCTAGACCTCTTTAACAAATCCCTATCTTGCAGACATATGGAAATATCTTGCATTAACTGTTATAGCTCTCATGTAAATGTCATATTTGTCCAACAAGTGTGATATTATGTCACACTGAAGACTTTCATGACACCAGGTGCAAACTCTGAGCATGATGGGGCAACCAAACAGGGCCTTAAGGTCTCCCTGTCACGGTTCATGAATGCATTGTTTCCTGCTCGTCTTATGTCATGCTGATTGTTTGATGTGGGCGTTACCGCTGATCATTAGCGGTCAGCGGCAGCTCCACCTATTTACCACCTGCCTACTTAATGTCCTGTCTTTCGTCTCTTCTTTGTCAGATTGTTGTTTGAGGTCCTTCCTGATTCATCCTGCTCGGCAATTATTCTCGTGGTCCTGTTCCGGTTTTGTGTTTTGCGGATTTCATTGTCATCTCTGGAACCTTTCATCTTTCCTCACTAACGCACTCAACTCACCACCCGTCTTGTGCTTCCATCAAGGTCCCTGCGCCACCCACCGTCTACTGAAGCCTTCCTCATATTCACCTACTGTATTTTCCGGATTATAAGTCACACTTTTTTTCATAGTTTGGCTGGTCCTGCGACTAATAGTCAGGTGTGACTTATTTATCAACATTATAGCCGCGAGAGGGCGCTCTATGCTGCTCCGTGCTCCTGTAGTCTACCCCTGAAAACATAGAGTGCCCTCTCACGGATGTAGACGGTAATGTTTTCTCTTGGTTCTTGGTTCTAATTAAATGTGACTTGTAGTCCTGTGCGACTTATATATGTTTATATATGTATAACAGGCAGCAATGTTGAATTGGCGGGCGGGGCTAATAAACAGTAATGTAGAATCAGTGGGCGGGGCTAAACAGGCAGTGATGCAGAACTGGTGGACGGGGCTAAATAGACAGCGATGTTTAATTGATGGGCGGGGCTATGCAGGCAGTGATGTAGAATCAGTGGGTTGAGCTAATCAAGCAGCAATGTAGAATCAGTTGGCGGGGCTGAAGAGGCAGTAATGTAGAATGGGTGGGCGGGGCTAAACAGACAGCGATGTCGTCTCCTCTCCACCAGTAAGCTGGTGTGTGGTGTGTGGTGTGTGGTGGGCGTTCTGGCACACTATGGCTGCCATCGCATCATCCAGGTGGATGCTGCACACTGGTGGTGGATGAGGAGATACCCCCTTACTATGTAAGCGCTTTGAGTGCCTAAAAAAGCGCTATATAAATGTAATTAATTATTATTATTATTGTTGAATTGATGGGGGGGCTAATCAGGCAGAGATGTAGAATCAGTTGGCGGGGCTAAAGAGGCAACAATGTTGAATCGGTGGGCGGGGGTAAACAGGCAGAGATGCAGAATTAATGGGCGGGGCTAAAGTGAAACTTACAGGATGTTTTATTGCCCAGTGACCTCTTATATGTAAACAGATAAAGGGAATTTTTGGTTTCTCAATTCACAACCCCTTTAAGACAGAATCAAACTGAAGTGCTCCCATATAGTGTTGTCACAATACCAAAATTATTGTTTTGATTCCGATACCAAGCCAAGAATTGTGATTTCGATACTTTTTCTGAAAAGGGAAAATACACTCTCAGATATCATTGCTCTGCTTTATTTGTAAAACTCGACAACATTCTAATTATATAACACACTAATAAATGAAAATATTGTGACGAGTCAGCTGCCTCCCCCTAATTATCATCGTCACCCCGTCCTAAATCGCCGCCCTTCACCAGGCTCCCGACAGGAGTGGGTGTGTGAGAGGAGGGGCCCTGGACGAGACAGGGCTGGCGGCGTGTGATGGGGCACACCTGATGGAAATGGAGATTCATCACCGCTACTGTTTAAAACTCCAGTACGCCTCTCAACGGGAGATCGGTCTCTTCCCTGTGCATGCACACTGGTGTCCTCATGGGTCCAGGAAAGGTGCGCTGAGGGACTCCCGCGCCACCAGAGACGTGAGCTGCTGGACCCGCGGTCCGGACGAGAACCCCACCCGTTTATACGGCCATCCAACCATGATCAGGCCGTCGATCCCCGTTAAGCGCCTTGGGCGACGAGAAGGATGTCGCAGCTGGTAGAAGCCACTGCCCCTCGCGCCCCCTGGACTGGAGAGTGGAGCGCATGCGGCCGCCGGACTCCACCCCTTACCTGGACCCTTCCTCCATGAACACTGCCCGTCCCACACGGACCCCGCAGCACGACAAGGACACCAGATTCCCTGTTTGTTTTGGACCTTCTCCCCCTTTGGACAATTTTATTCCCTCTTGTTTTATTATATGTTAATAAAAGCCTCTCAGAGGCCTGAGGCCACGCTCACTGTGTCTGTCATTTGCTCCTCCCGAGACAATATGAACAGCAGATATATTAAACATTTGAACAAAATATGAAATATAAAAAATAAATTAGAGCAGCGACATTCAATGTAAAAATAAAAAAGGATACATTTAGCAGCATTATCTCAGTTATAAGGAACGTAAGAGTAATAACTTTATCTTGATTCTGAACTTTGAAAATACTTCCATTTCACTCCTCGCGTCATCTTTTTCTACAGTCTTTTTCTACCGGCGGCCACAGTATCACTTGTGCTCGCTCATGCAGCCATCTCGCTGTAGTGTTTGTCACATGAAAGCTGCAGCTTCTTTCCTGCTTGCGTGAGGAGAAAAAACAGACATCCATAAGGAGGCACTGGAAGCATGCGTTGCACACACCAAAATGAAATACGTCTCTTACAAATCTGCAACGTGGTCATTCTTTGAAGTATCGATACCAATAAATTTAGTAATTGTGACATTTTTTATTTCCAAGAATCACGATACTTTTGAACTATCGGTGCACCGTGCAACCATCCTCCCATATCACTAATTCTGATGCCACATGAGTGTCTTTGAAGGGAAACTTGATATATACTTCTTATTTTTTTATTTTGCATCTCAGGTAATTGTATGTTTAGTAATTATACAAAAAGACACTGATTAACACCTTTTATTTATGCATGCAATATTCTATTTTGTAGATGAGAGTTTTTTTTTCACTTTTCACTCTAACAACGACACAGGTAACAACCAAGATATTTCGTGAAAATACTGTGGGCAGATTTAAAGGAGATTTAAAGGATATCCTCATCAGTCTTGAAAATCTCTCAAACAATCTTCATCAGAAATGTCAAACTTGTCAAAGTGATTCTAAAATATCTCAGTGGAGTCAAAGCTAGGAGAATGACATTTCACTTTACTGTACCTCTGAGCTGTGACTTTTAAATATACTCAAGAAAAGTGAGGGTTACTGGCATGACTGTGTAGTCTCCATTTAGGAAAGCATTATAAGCAGACCAAACCGAAGCTCCTACGCAAGCCCTAACACTGAGTTGTGCTGCAGCAACTGAAAATAGCCTATGAAAAGCTGCTTATGCAATTGTAGATGTGTGGGGCCCTTGAGAGCATCTCCCCACCGCTTCCAAACCCTGCCCAGCCAGATGAACTATGGGTGCTTACTGGAGCATGTGTGGGAAGAACAAATCGCAGAATATACTGCAATAACACAGGAAACGCTTGTGGGATCTGGGACCCAATCATGAATCGAAATAAGATGAAAGTACAAAAACAGTACAAAAGAACTGCTGAAACATGTGAAGCGCCTGAAGAAATCATTCCAGCAGAAGAAGCAAAGACAGAGCTGAATAGGCCTGACACAAGCCGGTCCGGTGAGAAGTGGTAATAAACTGTAAGGCCAGCCGCTCACCGGATGAGCACAGAACATGACAGCGTTTATTAGCATCACCTACACGCGTGTCCGAAGGGTGCAGCTCATCTGACCTACAGTAAGACATCTACAGCACCATCAGCACAGTCTCCTTCACATGCTGGGGAATCAGTCTTTGCTTTCACCTTTTTGGATACATACAAAAAAAAGGTAATCTTTTTATATGTCTATTGCTATGCTACAAGAAGAACCAAAAATTGGGCAATGTTTATTTCAAAAACCAACATATAACAAGATTTTTTTTTTTTTTTTTTTATGTATCCAAAAAAGGTGAAAGCAAAGACTGATTCCCCAGACTGTGCTGATGGTGCTGTAGGAGACGACTTACTGTAGGTCAGATACATATATATGTAAGGCAAAATATATGTCGTAAAGAGAGAAGATTGATCAAATATATTTTTGAAGTTTAATCTTTATATTTCATCATTTTAATTCTATATATTTTCAACCTTACAGTCCACAAATTCCTTTCAAAATGTTCTTAAAATGTGACGTATATTAATGTATTTTCTTGGACTTCAATATATGGAGGGTGAAATATATTAGCAAATGCTTTTAAAAAGATTTATGTTTTTATAAATGTTTTCCAAAAAAAAAAGAATAAATAAAAAATGCTAAAAATAAATTCAAAGAAAACAATTTAGCAATTTGTTTTGCCATTTTATATGTATATATATATATATATCTATATATATATATAGATATATATATAGATATATATATATAATTACATAACAGAGTAAAAGCTTGGTGCAGAGGTTGCAAAAAAAACCCTGTGTAAACCCCTCTCGACTGTAGAAAAATCACTGTATACAATGAAAACAGCAGTAAATAGTTTAAGATTATTATCAATAATAACCTGAATAATAATTATTTGCTATCTGGACAAGAAATGTCTCATTAAACATTGATCATCATCATGGAACTGATTTTTATGACGAACTGTATTAATAACCTCATCAGCCAGATGAACTGTTTCGACTTGCACCCCAAACACTGAAAACTCCTTAATAAAGCTGGAGTCAGCAATATCAGCAAACATTTCAACACATAGGAGCTGAATACATATACAATACATAGTACATAGGAGCTGAAGGAACTGTGACGTTTTGTTGCTAAATATATCCACGTAAAATCATATTGTGAATAATATAAAAAAGGCACTTAATTAAGAGATATCTTCTTGAATCACTCAATCTGAGTATAATAAGCAGCTGGCCCAGCAGTCTTCAGTGCACTTTTAATGAATGTGAACTGTGGCTCATGCACTCGCAATAACACAAACTATCTGCTTTTCTTTCTTTCTGCCTGCCAATTTATTTGTCCCTGAGCCAGCGAATCCATCTGATGGTTCTCCAGCCGCGGCCGTCAGCACTCTCCCAGCATCATTAACACACACTTACTCTTATTCCATTACCTGTTTGTTTAAGGGAGAAAATAGTTCCCACACTCATGTCAACAAACATCAGCAGGTATTTCTGGACACACCAAATGACTTTGGGGAAGTTTTCAACAGAAACTTACAGCACATTGCTTCATGAAATATGAAATACTCACTGGATTCCGCAATATGCCGATTAAGCATTTCTCTCTCTCTCTCTCTCTCTCTCTCTCTCTCTCTCTCTCACACACACACACACACACACACACACACTTATGACTCACAGCCTAATGCATGAGAAACACACTCATCTGAAATACAACACACAGACAAAATAGAGTTCAAATCATACAAAAAAATATATTTCCTAAAATCGATTTATGCAAATTAATTTTATGCTAGTATATTTTTGGCCATTTTCTGAAGAAAAACAAAAAACATGAATTTAGCATATACTGTACCTAAAATATATATTTTTCTATTATGGCTAAATAAACAAAAATGATTGTGATTGCCCTCATCAGATTTGATCATGCTCAAATATAGCCAGAGTAATACAGACATTATTCTGAGTTCACTGTCATCACAGCAGTCAAAGAAGTCTCCGAAACAATCGAGCACATGAATCCCTAACACATAGCACAGAATTACAGTACAGGACTGTGGCCACAGAATCAGGTCAAAGAGCCTGGAGGAAGTGGATAAAACACTTCACAGCACTGAGAGCCGCAGAGATTTGGGACAAATTGGTGTAGCGCTGCGCCGTCAGTCAGACTGAGAGAACGGCTCTGGTGGAGCACTTCCAACTCCTCTGGGACCGCAGCACTTTAGCAAAGACAAGCCCAAAGAGCCTTCAAGACTGTGAGGTGAGCCACGGGCTGTGATCCAAACTCTTCAGCCGATACAACACTCTCCTGCTGACCACAGACTCCACTGAAGCACTGAGAAGAAATATGAGTCACTTTAGACTTACAATGGACTTCAAAAACTTGCTTCATAACTGTGTGTGCATTGATTAATGAATGTGAATAGACTGGGGGTACACAATATATGTGCAAGCTGTATAAGTCCATTTTATCGTTTTTTTTTTTTTTGCTCTTTTTTTCCCCAAACGTTACACACAAATCCAAGAATTGCACACACAACATGCAAAATGCCTCGCATCTCTTTCAAAAGATATATAAAGCACTGCATTCAAAATATCATGTCAGCTCTCAGAAACTGTGTGACAAGGAAAGATTTTGTGTGTAAGCAGCTGAAAATAAAAGAGATTGTAAATCTCTCAAAGATCTTACACAGCATTTGATCTGTCAGCGTTTGCGGGAGAATAACAGAGTCCTGATGCAGATGGACTGGAAAGCTTTCCATTCATTACTGGATCATCTGACCATGAGCACACATACACCTTCCTACATGTGTTTGTGTGGCCATCTTCTGTGCTTTTCTATTCAACAAGACTGTGTTAGACATTACCACAATCTTTCTTTTGTAGTTGTAATATTTGATGATCAGTTTCACAGACCGCATTTAATAAAACCAACAAAAGTCTATTCAATTTTGATCTGTTAGGTATGGCTTTCTTTCTGTCACTGAAATCATATTGAATTGCTTTTTCAGGATAACAAAACTTAAACCATTGACCCGTCTGACAGATCACACAATCAAGCTGCAATTCTGCATCAAATGGTAAAATGGTGAACAGCCCAAAGCCCTGTAAAGCCTGGAGTTGCTAAAAGCATTCAGTGTGTCCACCAGCAAACACAAGTCGATTCAGTTCCCAAAGGCTGGGCGGAGGACTGTAATGACGGCGCTTTCCATCAGAGGTGTGCAATTACTGCTCCATTAGTGCTACCTGTTGTGTCGAAGGTCACTGAGAGGCATGTCATTTTAGATTACAGCCAATGCAGCTTGACTTCAGAGCAGAAAACAACCAACGGCTTCTTTCTAGAGAAGGTCAAAACCAAATCAGCCCCAGACAAAGCTGGAGACCTTTTTTGAAGTTATAAGTTAGGAGAGGTACAGCTGTTTATTAATCTTCACTGAATCAAGACATATTCGGTTGATTTTATTGCATTTATGGTCAATGCGATTAATAAGTCTCACTTGGCTCACATCCACTGAAACACAAGTGAATGTTTGCTTCCAATATAAAACTGTGATTTTACCATAGTAAACAGGTAGACCCAAGCTTGAGCTGCAATGACAGCTAACACTAGAGTGAATTTCAGACAGTCACCGGTCTTTCTGGAGCATCATCAAATAAAGCCGTGTTCAGTAACTCTGACTGAATCCAGAGTCAGTGTCAGACTCCGAGGGGCTGTGGGATTTGACTTCCATCATCTGTAGATTAATTACATCCCCTCCTCATGTAAATTAGATGTCACGACAATAAAGTTTGTATTAATTCTCAATGGCACGCTCCCCATATAATTTATGGCCGTTATTAAAAACGAATGCCTGAGTTGTTTTCCAGAATCACTTTATTTTCTGAGAAGGTTGCAGGTTCTGCAGGTTAAAGAACCATAGATGTGAACAAACCATCAGCAAGGTTACATTAATGATCAGGAATGAATCCGGTGAAAGATAAAGAATGGTTCTGGATAAATCACGTGTCTGTTGTAGTGTTCTCTTGGTGCTAGATTATCATTAGTGGCGGCGCTGGCGGGAAGCTGGAGGTGAAGCAGACAAAGAGAGCATCAATCAGCTGTTGTTTTCTCTGCAGGAGTCCGGCTGTGTGCTGATGGCAGCGGACGCTGATGGATAGTGTTACCTCGTGGCCTACAGAGGGGGTTTATCCTCATTACATTAGCCGCTGTACACTCAGGCGCTATTCACTCAACGACTGCAGCAGTGCGGAAGGGGCTCGGGGAGAGCGTTTAGCATCAGACGCTTCACATACAGTACAGAAGAGATCTGCTGGAGGTCAGTCAGCAGCACATGAGTGATGGACTCCAGCATCCTCACGAAGGTTTTATCAGAAAATTCAAAGTTTAATTATTTAAGATTATTTCCTAATTTCTATCTGTCATTAAGAGAAAAATGAGATGGCAGGGCATCCATTAGAGCACTGTTATCAGCACACTGCAGTTCACACAGAGGGAAAGGACTCCAATTACCTGCCTCTATATATCAGCAGGCCTTCATATCATATATCTTATATATATATATATATATATATATATTAATGCTGTCAATCGATTGATAATTTAAAAAAAATCGGATTTTTTTAAAATATAATTTTATATTGCAATTTCTCTCAACTCTCTTTACCTATTCTGACCCATTTCAGTGTCTACTAATGAGTCAAATCGGGTGTGCTAGACGAGGGAGACAGCGGTAGGATGTTCCAGGTCAGTTTTGAAAACTATTTCAGAGACATTTTCTTAATGTAACTCATATATACTATATACTACATGTACGAACAGTTTTAAGGCAGCTTTAATAATCTTTTTGGTAACTCAATGCCATAACTGATACTCTGATACTGATACAGGCAATTTTAATTAATTAAAACGATTTTTTTTTCTTGCCATGCACTCAGGGACTTCATTTGGACTCGAGTTGGACTATAGGAATAGCACAGATACACTCTCTCTTCACTGGTGATTGAATGCCGTATAGCTCTTCCGTGGTTTTTAAGTTTCAGTGTTTCTAGTTTTTCTGTTTCCTTGCCTTCATGTTTTGACCTGGACTGTTTTCTTGTTTATGATGGTTTTGCTGCCTGCCCTGACCATCACCTGGTTATCTGGATTACTCTTTTGCCTTGCCACTGCCATCATTGTTTACTGATGCTGACCACACCTGGTTGACTACACTCTTATTAAAGACTTGAATTTGGATTTCCACTTGTTTGTCACGCCTCACTCGTTGCAATAACTGTCATTAATGTCATTTTTGACCAATCTATTTAAAAATAAATAAATAAACTTTTGAATGGTAATACAAACATTGTTTTGTCTACATGTTTTGGCTCAGGGAAAAATACACATTGATTGATTGGATGTCCGTAATGTCAAGACGCTTCGCAGAAGTCAGTTCTCAGGTGTGCCTGCTTGATCAGAAAAGATGTTTTCTGCTGCCAGGACTGAGCTGATGGAGGTCATCTGTGGTAGGAGTGATCAGCCCTGAGGAACCTGAGTGTTTTCAGCTGGATCAGTTAATTCTCTCACCGCTGCAGTTAACTTTTGAAGAAATCTACAGTTCCCAGTGTGTCTCTCTCTCTCTCTCTTCTGGAAGCTGAGACTGTTTCTGGGTAACATTCGAAATATGAAGCATTTGTCAAATATCTTCAGTTCAGTTTCTCTGACTGAAGGAAATCAGTAAATCAGCTAAAGTTCTGGAAGTGGTTTGGTGTTGCAGCTCTCATGAGCCGCTGCTCTCTACTGCAGTCTGAGTCATTCTTTCACAGACATACTGGAGCTCTCATCAACTTTCTCTCGCTCACTTTCAGTAATGATCAAACTATGATATTGCCTTGAATCACAATATCTCAATACTGTGTCCCAAATGCGTACTAGCACACTATATTCTATTCTTGACACAGAAAGTTGAAGTGCACAGAAAAAAAAATAACTTTAAATACTTGAATTAATGCACTTAAATAACTGAAAAAATGTAAGGTGAAAGTGTGGCAGATGGGAAATATAATTGATTAAATTGGGTGTCCATCTAGGAGATAATCACCGTATTTAAAATGAACCATCATTTTTAGAAATATCATATTTTTTATTGAAAAATTTAATGTCTCTACTCAAATTATTAAGGAGCCTCCTTCAGTGCTTTCAGAATCTTTACTTTTCCAAATAATTTTGTTTCTGTAATTTTAAAATAAAAATTTAAATGACACTATATATATTAAATAAAAAAAATAGTACAAACTTGGAAAAAAAGGGATTGTTTTGAACAAGTATTAACATGTATTATTAAAGTCTCAGGTTACGCATGTAATCATGGTTACTCGATGGAATGAGACGCTGCATCGGAGAATGCTTTAGGAATGCTTCAGTCATGTGTGTAAACAGAACATAAATGGGGAGAACACTTTGGAAATGAGAATGCTCACACGGCCAGATTTACTAATCACTGTCTAGTGTGGGAAACTGCACAGCTAGGGCCAGAGAACAAAGGAGCCTGGAGTGGATCGCATATATAGTCCATCGAACCTGACAAAGGTTAGGGGCAAGGACCAACCCGCAGCATCAAAGATGTCCCGCATAGAGACACCCCGTAGGAAGGCCTTGGAGGCCACCAAACCTCTGGTGGAGTGAGCCTTGACCCCAAGGGGTGATGGGAAATCAGAGGACACGTAGGCTGTAGAAATAGCATCTACTATCCACCGACTGAGAGTCTGCACCTCTTTCAGGGGGACCATAACAAACAAATAACTGGTCCACCCTTCTCCACAGGGCAGCTCTGTGGACGTATGTGTCCAGTGCTCACACAGGACACATACAATTGAGCTTCTTCTGGTCTGGCTCCTAAAGGGAGTAGGACTGAAGGCCTGGAATATGACAGGCCGTGATGTAGAAGAAGGGACCTTAAGGACATTTCCCACTTGAGGGTAGAGGAACACTTTGGCCAGACCAGCCGCAAAGTCTAAGGCCACACCCATAACTTCTACTTTGAAAGGAGATCCCTCCTGGTGCTATCTCTCCAGAACTCCCGGGAATAGAGCAATTGGGGGAAAAGTGTACAGATGAAGCCTCGGCTATGTCTATACCATGGCATCCACCCCGAGTGGAGCTGGATGAGCCAGAGAGTACCAGAGGGACAGTGCGACGTCTCCCAGGTCGCCAAGAGGTATCAAGTTGGACACAGCTGCCATCTGACCCAGCAATCTCTGAAACTGCTTGACAATGAGTGACTGCCTTCTCTCACTCTCGCCACTGTTGTGAGGATCAACTTGATCCAAGCAGGTGACATTTGTGCCTGCATTGTGGTCGAATCCCACACCGCGCCTAGATAAGTGGTCCTCTGTAATGGAGAAAGCACACTTCTCTTGCCGTTTAGTCTTAACCCCAGCTCTCTCATGTGGGCGAGAAATTCATCTCGTTGTTGAACCCCCATCTGCTCTGACTGAGCTAAAATTAACCATTCATCGATAAAGTTCAGTACGCGTATGCCCTGGAGCCGCAGCTGAGCCAGAGCTGCATCATCATACTTTGTGAAAGTGCAGGTTGAGAGTGCAAGACCGAAGGGAAGAACCTGATACTGGTCTGACCTGATCTGATACACGACCTGTTTGAGAGTGAGCATCCTGAACTTCAGTCGCGTGACTGAGCGGTTCAATAGACGAATATCTAAAATGGGTGCAACCATCTATCCTTCTTTGGATCTATGAAGTACCAGCTGTAGAACCCGGACTCTCGATGGTCTCCTTCCTCAGTATAGTGTGCACTTCCTGTTCCATGTCTAGAGCCTGCTCTGAACCCACCAGCCTGGGAATAACCTTGTTGAACCGAGGTGGAGGAGAACCAAACTGGATTCTGTAGCCTCTCTCTACAGTGTGCAGGACCCATTGAGACACATTTGGCAGTAGTTTCCACATTGCCAAATAGTCTACAAAGGAATCAGTCTCTCGAGACTGACCTCTAGTGTAATCAGAGCAGCTAGTTTGGTGCCCTTATAGCCGTGCTCACTCATCTCTGCTTCATTGCTGTAGTGATCAGAAGTGTGAATGAAGAGTCAGGACAAAAAGGGCATTGCCCACAATTTACACAAAAAAGGAAAAAAGGCAGGCTCCGGCGTGGAAGTGGTCGCTAAGTTCGCAGAAAGCGCTAATCTAACTTGCTCTTCTGCGGTTCAACCTTTTTCTCAGCAGGCTAATAGATACTCAAATTAGCCACAGCACGAGTAACCACCACCAACAGCTCCTCATAATGGGGTGACTGAGGGGGCGAATCCTTATCGACACCAACCATGTCAACCTCCTCGGAGGAAGACAGGTGAAGCGATGAGCCCAGTCCCCGGGGGGAAGTAGCGCCGGAGCAGTACTCACCCGTCTCCATTCTCTCTGCCAGATCCAACTGCGAACCCCAAGAGTGAGACCGCCACTACGCCTCGGTGAAAGAGGGACCAGCGCCATGGGGAACCTTAGGGAAAACTAAGAGAGCCTTCCTGGAGTAGAGAGCATGCAGGGGAAGCTGCTCGCAGTCCATGCAGTTGACTTCCTTGAGAGTCGACTCTGCATGCTCTGCTCCAAGGCAGGCAATGCACAAACTGTGTGTACACCCACTCATAATGTAACACGAGCAGGGAGGAACACACAGCTTGAAATGCTGCCTGCCCTCACCCTTTTGTTTGTGCTTAGTCTTTTGAGGTGCTTTTGACATGTTGGGGGGGACAAACAACACTAAATAAGACTCACACACGAATATGGTACAGACACACACAGATCACTTGCTGAAAGACAGAAGAATAAATACAGGCTTTTCCGCACATGCTTTTAAGCTTCCTGGTCTATGACATCACCCGCCTATGATGTATCGCCCATCCATTGGTCTGATTACACACATGATTCAGAGCCGGTCATGCTGAAGGCGTTCCAAAAGCGTTCTCTGATGCAGCTCGAGTTCCTAAGGAGGACATTATTTTATTATTAACTTCTTCATTATAAAAAAAAAAAAAAAACACAATAGTTTAGCTGGTGTGTTTGTTTAACTTTACTTCATGTGTGGTACACTTCATGACCACTTCATCAATTTATACAATATTATAAACAAAACAAACCACTTGTAAGTTTTTTTTGTTTGTTTGTTTGTTTGTTTGTTTTTTACACCAAATCTGTTGCTCCAAATCTGTCATTGCAATCATAAATTATGGAAGGTGTGCAAAGCATATTTCTTTACCTTTCTTAATTAAAATGCAACTAACTTTCTTTTGTGAAACAGAAATTATGATGTTTTGAAGAACGTTAGAAACCAGTTTTAGTGACCATTGACCTCCAGTGTATAGACAAAAGCCCTGAGACATTTACTGAGATTTTTAAAACTTTTTTTCATGTAAATTTCCTTGTATGACCATGTTCACCATCAGATCTTTTTTTAGCAGTGCGGTCGGGAAGTACTCCAGAGCTCAAAAATCCATTAAAACACTTTAATAGAGGTCACTTAATTGTACATACAGATAATTATATCCTTCTGCACAATATGCAAAGGTTATAAAAGTCATTGCAAAAGCCATTTGTCAAACTATGGTACAGTTACCTGAAGTAAAAAACTACAGAGCAGAATCCAGCTCAGTTATATAACTGAATTTACATTAAAGCAAATATGAACTTGTGAATTCATGGCTGTTGAAGGAATCTGATGTGACTTTGTCACATCACAGTGCATCTAAATCATGACTTGGAGTAAGATAGGATTTACTTGAAATATGAATGCAGCACACCATCTCATTTACATTAATTCACAAAAGAACAATATATATATGTCCTAACATTTCTCAGCAGTTCCACCAAATTATCGCCAGTGCTCTCATAACAATCAACACAACTTGTAATTGTCTTGAACAGTTAGTCTGTATTGATTTTTCATGCTCTTAATTGCACACATGTCAGATGAGCATCTGCTGAGTGAGTAATATTCACAGCACAGGAAGAGCAGTTGTCTCATCTGTTCATGGAGCAATTAAAACATAGTCAAACTGAAAGGGAATCACCATGCATTCCCAGAGCAGAGAAACATTAGTGGAAAGTGCTTTGGTCTGTCATGTGCTTCTGTTTATGATCGTATCCACTGCTGTGATGTTTCTCTCTCACACACTCACTCACACCACACAACTGTACAACATGCTGTGTAGTGTAACCTTACAGCCTAAAAATAACTCACTTAAACCAGTTCAACATGCTTTCTGTTTTATGCAACTCCTGGAAATAGTGTGTTTTTATTGTGTTGTGTATTGTGAAACCTCACTGATATAATTTAATTGTGAAATTATTACAAACATAGTGCTCATAGGATATCAATCGCCAATTAAGTCTAATTTTAGTTTGGCCAGGAGATTCAGGTAAACACACACACAAAAAAAAGTATGAGTCTTCACAGTCTATGTTTGAGTCTTTGACATTTTTTAATCATGTAAGTTAATTACATTGTTTTATATCAAACTAAAAGTAGCTGTGAAGTAATGTTAACAAGGAATGCTTCTGTGCGCTTCCCACAGGTTCACAGATTTTAAACCAACACATTAATACAGATTTTGTTATCAAAACAATACATATTTTAATGCTATAAAAGTGTGCACATTGAGAGATTCCAACAGCAGATGTTCATGTCAGCATGTTAGAAACCTTATTAACTTGAGCAAACACTGTCAATACTGCTATAGTTATTAAAACGAAACCATGCATGTTCTATTGCAAGTCAATAAAAGAAACGCTCCACCCACACGGCTCTGCTCAAACGCTCTCTTGATCATTTCCAGGACCGTTGTACATGCCCCGTCCCTCGACTTCTACACATTTCAAAACAATGCCAGAAAGTGACTGAAATGCTAAATAAAATCAGCATTGCAAATAAATTAGGAGCTATGGCAATGGAGAATATGTTGCAAAATCATTGCTTTTGCTTTATTTAGTTTATATTTTTTTTAAGTCTTTATGTTGGTTCACAAAAAGCACATTTACTTTTTCTCAATACTTTCATTTTCATTTGCCACTACTGTATGTGGCCCTGATTTAACTCCATAGACGTAAATCAATTAATAAATACATGAATAAATAGAATACTGATCACTCCTCAACTCTTTCAGATCCGTCACTCACAGCAGATCTACCACACACAGCTTCATTAGATGTTCAGGTGATTTTGTTCTGGGAGCTTGAAAGTCAGTAAACTAAAACATATTTTTCCAACTGGCATACAATCAAAGAAATGAACGCCTCCAAAGATATGAACTGTGAGTGAAAGTGAAAACTCAGTTAGTGTATCTAATGGGAGCCAGCTGAGACGCATCCAAAGCTCATTTATCTGTGACTTTGCGTTTACTCTTCACCTTTCACATCAGCGGTGGCATGAACTGCACTATCATAAAGCAATAATCTGCTCTGGGTCATGCCTTGCTCTGATTTGACCATTATTATAGGAAGTTTTTTGGCAGAAGAAGCTGGCATCCGGTCAGATCTGAGAGCTGGAACTATCCACTTCAGAAACACTTTTTGGCAGTTCCAGAGCATCTCCATCTGCTTCCCATCTCACTCAGTCAGATTACAATCAGCCAAACACTCACATTCTGCTTTGCGCTATTAACACTAATTAGGCCTATGCATACTTTTTTTTTTTTTTTTTTGCAAAAATATCTCATGAAAGAACTGAATCTGAAAAGAAGATGCATTTTGATAATTGGGGATGTCTTGTGTCTGTAAAAACAGTGTAAACTCCTTCAGTGAAATGTCCAGTGAGTGACTCTAAAGTGTGTGTTGAATAAGTGATTTTTATTACGATGATACAGACACATATTGTTGTGTTTGTATTACATTGCTTCAGGTATTGCAGCAGTTTAGAATTCAGATGTCTGGGTTCACTAAAAAATTAATGCTCTATTTTTTGGGGGGAAAATAACAAAAACCCTACACCAAACCCAACCTCAAACTCACCTGATAGTGTCAATGAATGCAAAAGTGCTACAGTATGTGTCCCTGCAGCACAGAAGCAGTCATCAGGGATATTTGGAGAAATAGACAAAAATACATTGTATGGGTCAAAATAATAGATTTTTCTTATATGGCAAAAATCATTAGGATATTAAGTAAAGATAATGTGCCATGAACATATTTTGTACATTTCCTACCATAAATATTTCAAAATGTAATTTCTGATTAGTATATGCATTGCTAAGAACTTCATTTGGACAACTTTAAAGAAGATTTTCTCAATATTCAGATTTTTTTGCTCCCTCAGATTCCAGATTTTTAAATAGTTTTATCTCAGACAAATACTGTCAGATTCTAACAAACATCAGAGATTTTACAGAATTTATACTAGAGCGCTTCAATACAAGTGCAACACTGTATCATGTGAGCTACTGAGCAAAACTACTGTGTTACAAACTTTACAATGTTCAAAAGTATCAGTTTTTAAGTCTGGAAGTATGTGAAATCATTTTGAAGCCATAACTTAATATTGTACAAGGAAGTGTGTGAAATGAAGCTTTCTTGAGAAAGAATCTCTGGCCCTGTAAATCATACTTTGTGTGACACGGAATAACATTTGTCAGAGTTTTACTGCCTCTAGTGGTCATTTCGAATGGAAACTGCAGTGATAGTGATTTGTATGTATCTGTACGCATTTTTAGTTTTACAGAAATGTATGTTAAGGACACATATTTCTATTGAGCCTGTGTATGGTAAAATTAATACTGACAAAACCCAACATAACAACAAACAAGACAGACAAAGAACTTAAAGAGAACAAACACACAGTTAAACGGAAAAAAGAAAAGAAAAAAAAAATGTCCCAGTAATCAATAAAGCAATGAGTAATTAAGGGAACCATTGGAGGATGAAGTGAAAAACCATGAAAACGAATGACTGAGAACACTGAGGTGTGTTTACATGAAAACAACATACTAATAACAGACGAGCTTGTCCTTTGTGTTTTTAAAAGTGTCACATACAGAAGAAAACATTGTCAAAGTGATCCCATTCACACGGATCTGTGTATACGACTAACACGCTGTATTATTCCTGCTGGTGACGTCACTGTGTCTGCGCACGTGTGTGTCAGTAGATCCTGCAAATAACAGTACACAATGCATTACATTTCTCCATTCTTGGTACTGTATTTTTCTGTTATTTCCGATAGCTACTGAGACAGTGATAAAGAAAGATAGATGACGCACAGGATGTTAACAGAGGCCAGAGACGCTGAGACTAGTGTGGAGAGGAGAACACACTGCAGCTGGCAGAGAACTGTTCATGATGGTTAAGATACAGGAAGAACATGGTGTGGGGTCATATTAATGGATCAATGAACGTCATGAGAAACCATTCAATGCCAATCTTATTTTCTTCTCCTCTTATCTCTGTTTATTACACGACTCTGTGGAATACTTGATTCTGATTGGTCAGTCGTGAGGTATGTTATCCCTGGATAATGACCGGTCAAAGCTGATAACACAGGCTCATCCGGGCAACAGCAGTCAGCGCTGAGCTCTAGCTTTAACTATTTTTTCTTGGTGGAAGCTTTGCATTTTTTTAAGCTTATAAATATTAAAACTGGATTCAAAATGGTGCACAATTATTTAATTATGTCTTCCTGGTATCACAGACTCACTCTCGTTTCATTCAAACGCAGGTTCTGCCATTTTGCTATGATTGTTTTGTAACAATCTGGTAAGGATTTAAAACATTTTTGTCTTAAGTCTTATTATTTTTGT
The DNA here is from genome assembly GCF_023724105.1 of Carassius gibelio. NCBI lineage: Eukaryota > Metazoa > Chordata > Actinopteri > Cypriniformes > Cyprinidae > Carassius > Carassius gibelio. The sequence goes on from NC_068409.1 coordinate 8,121,655, forward strand.
GGTGAGATGTTGTGTAATAAGTGGTTTGACTGCACCGTTTCCCTTAAATGTGATTTAGTTAACTGCTGTCTTCACGGAAACTTTGCGTTCAAGAATATTTATCGGGATAATGTATATCCAGCTGGTTGTTATCTCAGAATAAACCTCTTCAGGCTGATTCAAGAGAGCCTAGGTGTACATGAAGTGCAGCTCTGCTGTGTTTTCAGCTGGACACAAGGAAACACTATATCTCGGCTGGTTCAGAAGCGCCACCTGCTGGCAGAGAGAGTGTTCGTGCCTCATTCACACCTGCTGTTTCATGCAGAAATGTTTTATATAGCAAAAGTAAAATAAATAAATAAGGACAGCAAATAGCCAATAAATAAGTTAGGTTTAAATATCAGTATCAGAATCAGTCAATCTGCTAGTTAAAAAAGAAAAAGAAAATCTGTTTCTGAATCGCCATGATCGGTGCTCCACTAATTAAAATACTAAATAAAAGGTTTCCAAAAGGAAATACAATTTGGGATGTCTTCTTCTGTCAATTCTTCAATAGGTAGATCTAGACTTTGATAAAGCCCGGGGTCTGGGATCTTGACCATCACACTGTTTTCACAAATCCATGTTTTTGTAGTTTACACAGAGACAAACTTGCTCATTTTCTAGAGTTTGTGTTCTTGTGCCCCTGAAATGGCATTGTTGTGTGAATCACTGGCTAAACACACGAAAGCTTTCTGTTTTCAGCTAAAATGGCGTCGTGTAAACAGCCCCTGAGACTAGACCTACGCCATAAATATTTATCCACTTACAAGTGATATTCTTCATACAGTAAATCATGATTACTAAAGGAGCCAACACATTACGTGCAAACTCATGGTTTTATGACTGTGTGTGTTCATGCTAGCGGGAAACTAGCCTCACAGCTGGATGTGTGTGTCTCCATCTGGATAAGTGTGTGTGTGTGTGTGTGTTAATGAGAGTCATGAGCCGAGATGTTAATCAGAACTTCACAAAGCCGTTATTTGCACACACAGTTGTTCCCTAGAGACGGTCTAATTAAGTCTGCGCTAGTGTCACATTAGACACAACACACACGTCAACGAAAGACAATCCCAGCCTTCACAATCCACTCTATCCCTGTGTGTGAGATTACAGAGATCTCAGAATAACTCAAGAATACGGCCAGGTCATACTTCACCCCCAAATATAAAGACAACAAACATGAACAGGAAATGATATTTGGATTATTAAAATCTGTAATAGATTGTTAAAAATGGTTTTAAGGAGCTGTTCGATGTCAACATTAGTTTCAGATGATACCACATGAAGCACATGACATAATAAAAGTCATTTGCTGCCATTTGATGTGAACTACTGTAGTTTATTCGATTGGAAAACAGCTATAAAAGTGTCTTAAACATCATAAAAATGCATAAAGAAAAAAAGTTTTTCCTGATTTTAAGTAACGTCTGGCTGTGATGTATTTACACTTTCAGTAAGTCAATCACCTCAGCGTATGCTTTCTGTTCCATTTATTACACGACCAGTTAGACTAGAGAAACTATTAGCTTTTCTAATAAAGTGTGTCTGAATAATCCCACGCTTCATTACGCTCCTTGTCACTTCACATTCCTCCGTCTACTGCCAACCCGGCTGAGGAGCAATTTTCAAGACAATGGCCTTGTTGAGAATGTGATGGATGTCGGCAAAAATTAATTATCCAGCTCATTACTGAGTGAGAATAAATCTTTAGCTTTCATCTGGAGACCATCAGAGCTGATAAGAGAGCCGCAGCGGGCTTCATCAGGAAATCTGTCAGCTCATCAACGGTTTCCTGATCATAGTTCTCCAAAAGCTGCTCTATTTCTCTGGAAAAAAAATGAATTATAATAATAATAATAATTTTAATAGTAACATGCCATGCCAGGGTAAAAACCTGTTGGTTATGGTAAGTTCCCTTATTATATACAGTAAAAAAAAACTGTACAACATCAAGCAGGATATTTCATGCAAATAGATTATTATACGGTAATTACAGTAAACACTACTAAAGGCAGAGTGTTAGGAGGTGGAAAAGAAATCTACTGATGTTTACTGAATGCTTTATTGATGGAAAACCAGTTCATTTATCGGTCAGAATTCACCAAACCACGTGTTATCCAAGAAAAAGTGTGTGTGCTTCATTCATCTGTGCTTATTTATTGAACACACACTGGTTCCTTTAGTGGTGAATCATAAATCAGAAGTAAATGATTTTGACAGCGCTCTAATGTGTATTGACTGTCTGTCTGTCAGCTCACTCCACATGAGCTCAGCACACACTCGTGTTTAGCAATCTTTAGCTGTGTGTGGAAACACTCACAAAACACATCACCCTGACCCGACAGAGCACACATCTGTGAGATGAACTAACACCATCAACACACGTCACACAGACTGCAGACGAACACATGTTCACTCCTCAATCTCTACTTCCATTGTGTAGATATTTTCTCGTCTGCTAGGTTAAACTGAGGATAGTATCTTTCCCAACCACCAGCTCATATTCATGCTACTCTGATTTGTGATGCATTAACTATAATCTAGTTCTTGCATACTAAACAGGACAGATTGTTTCAGATAGATTAGGATGCACTGAAAATCTTCTGCTTTGAAATAAAAGAGTAAATCAGTTTCTTCATGAACACAGAAGAGAAGGTGGTTAGAGGAACGGATGAAACGAGTCAAACAACCAGACGAACAGATCAAACTCCACCCTCAGGAACTACACAACTAGATATTTTCCAACTACAAAAGTTATACTGTACCTCCTCAAAGAGTAAAGCTACAAACAAACTGATAATCTATATGAGAAAGGTGGATCCTTTGAGTGAATCAGCCTACAGGTGAAGCAGTGTCTGTGACTCGTCTGCATGTCTCTGTTTAAAGATCTGCGGATGCTCTTCCATGCTCACGCTCTCACCGCAGGCTGTGTATCTCAAACTGTAATGGGATCACATACATGTTTGTCTGCTCCTGTTACTGAAATATCCAGTGCAGTGATGTATTTAAATGATCCATATTATACTTAATTTTCACCCCTTCATCTTAATTCATAACTTCAGACTTCTGTGGCTCTAGAAGCTTGTGTTCTGCAAGTGAACGTCTCTTTATTGTTCATCCCAAAGAAACACAGAATCAGACTTTGAAATGAGCTGTTCCTCCCGGAGGAACTAGATCCCAGCAGCCATCACCATCTTCAAGAATCGGCTTAAAACACATCTCTTCCATCTTCATTTGACCCTCGAACTCTAGCACTCTCTATTCTAATTCTATTCTTTAAAAAATGTATTCTAGAATAATAATAATAATAATAATAATAAAAAACCTGTCTACATGTACTGTGTTAAGCTAACTGAGACCAGTTTATATCATTGCTCTTTTCTTGATTTTAATTGCTTCTATTGTTATCATCTGTAAGTTGCTTTGGATAAAAGCGTCTGCTAAATGACTAAATGTAAATTAAATTAAAGGTATAATAAAGGATTTTGTTGATATCACAACATACTTATGAATTTATTATAGAAATGCATTATTGTTAATTCATGTTTATAATTGATGTTAATGTAAAAAAAAAGAAAGAAAATGAATCTATGAAAATGTAAACAATAACCAAGAGTACTAAATGCTGTAAAATTATTATTTTGTGTTAGCTATTGTATTACAAACGAAACCTTACAATAAAGTGTTAGTTTAATTAATGTAGTGATCTTAATAAACTCTCTTAAAACCATTTACAAGAGCCAACTTTACTCGACATTTCACTTGGTGATGATGATGGTGATGATGATGATGATGATGGGGATGGTGATTATGGCGATGATGATGGTGTTGATGGCAATGATGATGATGGAGATAATGGTGATGATTGTAATTATGGCGATGATGATGATGGTGATGATGGTGATGATGGCGATGATGGTGATGATGATGATGATGATGGTGGTGATGGTGATGATGATGATGGTGATGATGGCGATGATGGTGATGGTGATGATGATGATGGCGGTGATGGTGATGATGATGATGGTGATGATGATGATGATGGTGGTGATGGTGATGATGATGCTGGTGATGATGGTGATGATGGTGATGATGATGATGGTGGTGATGGTGATGATGATGGTGATGATGATGATGATGATGGTGGTGATGGTGATGATGATGATGGCGATGATGATGATGGTGATGATGATGATGATGATAATGGCAATGATGGTGATGATGATGGTGATGATGATAATGGTGATGATGGTGATGATGGCGATGATGATGATGGTGATGATGATGATGATAATGGCAATGATGGTGATGATGGCAATGATGATGATGGTGATGATGATGGTGATGGTGATGGTGATGATGATGATGGCGATGGCGATGATGATGATGGTGATGACGATGATGATGATGGTGATGATGATGGCGATGATGATGATGGTGATGATGACGATGGTGATGATGACGATGATGATGATGAAGATGATGAAGACGATGATGATGATGATGGTGATGGTGATGATGGCGGTGATGGTGATGGTGATGATGGCGATGGTGATGATGATGATGATGTTTTAGAGCTTGAGAGCTGTGTGGTATTTGAGATCAGCAGCGTGTAAAGATTCTCTTCTTACAAAACCTTGCAAGATCTTGATGCAGATCAGCTGGGTAACTGAATTAGGTTGTTATTTCTTGATATATTCTTGAGTTTTTGAGCCCTTCAGCGTCTGAGAGAGACAAATCATCTGCCTTTGGCACTTGTGCAGAACAATAAAGGTGCGTGACAGTCTGTGCCCACACGTGCTGATGATGAGGATGATGCGTGCGGAGGATGAGAGCGACACTGAGATAAATGTGTTGTGCTGCTGTCAGAAGACGAGCAGGAACAAGCCTCTCGTTCACTGATGGTGAACGCTCGTTAGCACACTCAGCTCCCATTATCATGTGACATGGAAATAGTCCTGTCCGTTTACATCCTGGCTAGAACGCGTCAGATGGGGATTTACACAAACTTGCAGCACACAGACGCTCTTATTTTCTCTCTTACTATCTCTCTCCTCCTGCTTGACTGGGAAAAGATTTTTCGAGCAGGTTTATGCATATCCATCTATAAGAACGCATATGCAAGTGAACCTTTCTCAGATCAGCACTTTAGAGCTTTAGGTGTTCTAGTTTAGTGGTTTCTGAACATCTAACATCTGCTTCATATGGCTGTGCTGCAATCAATCATAAATGCATCAGTGACTCATTGTTGGGTGGGATTTGTACAGTGAAATGTTGAATGCACCTGCTCTGGACACATACATGTACAGTGTGCTCTTTTTCATTGGGTTTTCATGGTCATGCACCAGTAATACTGTATGATCAAGAAGTAATTAGGCTGACGTGTAAGTGTAGTTGTTTCTTATGATTGATGTATACTGTAGTAATGAGATGACATGAGTGTTGTGTATCCTTAGGGAGCGTTAGAAAGACACGGCGAGGTCACATTATCCAGACACGAGTCGTGAAAGCAGATTCTCTTCTGATTCCTCTGCTGTGTGCAGTCTGTTGGTTTATCCTGGATATGTGCACAGAAGAGGCTGAAGGCTGGAGGCTTGAACAAGAGCTGGCTCTCAAACATGGGCTCCAGGCACGAGGCTGACAGAGAAACACTTTCTGACCCTCCAGAAGCTACTGCTGCTCAAACACCACAGATCTGCTTTAGACACGTGTGTGTGGAACACAGAGCAGAGCTAGGTCATCTGAGGCCACATTACAGACACAAGATCACAGGTTACAAGAGTACAAATAATGGCCATGTCAGCCCTAAACTTAGGACTCATAAATCTTTGCTCTAAGAGTATTTTACACAGTGTTTTAACACTAAATCTAGCTCCTGAATCTGTGAAAGGTTAGGAAAGTGAAGAGGAGTCCTGAGTCACTAAGACTAAACCACAAACGATCCTAAACTAGCTGTTTCCAGAAATCTGCCTCGCAACGTAAACATTTGAGAAACACATTGCATTTATTTGCACACATATATCTTCTCATGCAGCTTTTTTGGTTTTGGAGGTTATCCCAACTACAGATTCTTCTTTGATTAAATCCTTTTTTAATTAACAGCTGGGCAATAAGTAACAGCTGTTCTTGTGTCCAGTTTGGTTTTCTTTAATGTTTGCATGTCTTACTATCAGCCAGGATTATTCTACTCTGTTAATTAAAAGGCTGTTTATATGAATATCTAATAATTATTTTTGAGAAGCACACGTGTAATAGGCAAAGGCTGACAATTAGCTGAACATTTACTAGTTTAATTAGTGACACTTAGTCTGCATTTTCTAATATTTTTTTGAATATGGCAACATAATATTGCGCTCTACAATATTTCTATGAATAAATCTCTGAGAGAGACTATCAGCCAATCACTGTGTGTTTAGTTAATAAGCATGCTGACATCATCCATATCAACGAGCTCGACCCCGCCCCCTTACTCTGAGCTGAAGACCTCTCTCTATTGCTTAGTAAAAGTTTTAAGAGAAACTCTTCCAAACCTTCGCTGGCGCCGATACAGGATGGCTGCCTCCGTGACGAGCTCCGCATATGTTTTTGTGTTTTTGTTAGTTTGTCCTGTCTTTAGTTATATTCCTGCCATCAGTTTCACCAGGGAAGAACTGCTGAACATTCGGCAGAACGCACCACAAGATGTTTTACCGGATTTCAATTATTCAGACGTTTTACTGAACGTTGTTATCGGAGGAGCGGCGGCGCTGATCAAGCGCTTCAGGACGCGCAGACGGGGGAAGCGAGCGGGAGCGCTCGTCAGACTCAGGAAGCGCGGATTTCGAACGCCGTTGCCTAGCATCCATCTGGCAAATCTCCGCTCTCTACCCAACAAAACGGACGAACTCCTTCTGCTCTCTCGGACAAATAAGGATTTCACACGCTCTGCTGCTCTGTGTTTCACGGAAACCTGGCTGAATGACACCATACCGGACAGCGCGCTCCATCTGCCGGGATTTCAGCTGTTTAGAGCGGATCGTGAATCAGAATCCACGGGGAAATCGCGCGGCGGCGGGACATGCTTTTACATCAATGAACGGTGGTGTACAGATGTAACTGTGTTAAAGAAGACGTGCTGCTCAAATCTCGAAACACTCTTCATTAACTGCAAGCCGTTCTATTCGCCGCGGGAGTTTCACTCGTTCATTCTGGTCAGTGTTTACATCCATCCTCAAGCGCATGTGAGCTCAGCTTTACAGAAACTCGCTGATCAGATCACAGAGACAGAACAACAACACCCTGACTCTGTTTTAATCATTCTCGGGGACTTTAATAAAGCCAATCTGTCCCGTGAACTGCCAAAATACAGACAGCATGTTACATGTCCCACAAGAGACAGTAATATATTGGATCACTGTTACACCACAATAAAGGATGCATTTCACTCTGTTCCACGAGCAGCTTTGGGACGTTCTGATCACCTTCTGGTTCATCTTATACCGTCCTACAGGCAGAAACTAAAATCAGCTAAACCTGTATCAAGGACTGTATAAAGATGGACTAATGAAGCAGAGCAGGATTTACAATCTTGTTTTGACCTCACTGATTGGAGTGTTTTTGAAGCTGCTGCCACCGATCTGGACGAACTCACAGAGACCGTAACATCATATATCAGTTTCTGTGAGGATATGTGTATTCCTACAAAGACTCAACTAATTTACAATAATGACAAACCGTGGTTCACTGCAAAACTCAGACAGCTCCGTCAGGCCAAAGAAGATGCTTACGTGAAGGGGGACAATGTCTTGTATAAACAGGCTAAATACACATTGGAAAAGGAGATCAAAGTGGCAAAGAGGAATTATTCTGAAAAAATAAGGACTCAGTTCACTTCCAACGACTCCGCATCAGTGTGGAAAAGTCTAAAGAAGATCACCAATTACAAGACACCACCCCCCAGCACCGTAGAGAATCAACGACTGGCAGACGATCTGAACGAGTTTTACTGCAGGTTTGAAAGAACACCCATCACCTGCCCTGAACGCCTCCCCACAAAACCATTTACACCCTTCACAACTCCTGCAACCAGCCCTGAATGCCTCTCCAAACTACCGTTCACACCATTAACAGCTCCTGCAACCCATCCTGAACACCTCTCCAATCAAGCACTCTCACCATTCTCACCTCCTGCATCCCCCCTCTCCCCCACACCTGCAATTCAGATCAGCGAGGATGCGGTGCGCCAGGTCTTCCGGAAGCAGAAAAGGAAAAAAGCACCAGGCCCAGATTGTGTTACACCAGCCTGTCTGAAATCCTGTGCTGACCAGCTGGCCCCCATCTTCACACAGATCTTCAACAGATCGCTGGAGCTGTGCGAAGTCCCTTCATCCTTCAAACGTTCCACCATCATCCCCATCCCTAAGAAACCCAAAATTACAGGACTAAATGACTACAGGCCTGTGGCTCTAACGTCTGTAGTCATGAAGTCATTTGAAAAACTGGTGCTGGCCCACCTGAAGGACATCACTGGACCCTTGCTGGATCCTCTTCAGTTTGCCTACAGAGCAAACAGGTCTGTGGACGATGCAGTAAACATTGGACTGCATTATGTTCTGCAACACCTAGACAGACCGGGGACTTATGTGAGGATCCTGTTTGTGGACTTCAGCTCGGCCTTCAACACGATCATCCCAAACCTCCTCCTGCCCAAACTAAATCAGCTCTCCGTGCCCACCTCCATCTGTCAGTGGATCAACAGGTTCCTGACAGACAGGCAGCAGCTAGTGAGGTTGGGAAAATACACATCCAGCACCCGTACAATCAGCACCGGAGCTCCCCAGGGCTGCGTTCTCTCCCCACTGCTCTTCTCCCTGTACACTAATGATTGCACATCTAAGGACCCCTCTGTCAAGCTCCTGAAGTTTGCAGACGACACCACACTCATCGGCCTCATTCAGGACGGTGACGAGTCTGCTTACAGACAGGAGGTAAAAGAGCTGGCTGTCTGGTGCAGTCTCAACAACCTGGAGCTTAACACCCTAAAAACAGTGGAGATGATCGTGGACTTCAGGAGAGACCCCCCTGCACTCCCCCCACTCACCATCATGAACAGCACTGTGACTGCAGTGGAGTCATTCAGGTTCCTGGGAACCACCATCTCTCAGGACCTGAAGTGGGACATTCACATTGACTCCATCGTAAAAAAGGCCCAGCAGAGGTTGTACTTTCTCCGCCAGCTGAGGAAGTTTAACCTGCCACAGGAGCTGCTGAAACAGTTCTACTCCACCATCATTGAATCCATCCTCTGCACTTCAGTAACTGTCTGGTTCAGCTCAGCTTCTAAATCTGACCTCAGAAGACTACAGAGGGTAGTCCGGACTGCTGAGCGAATCATCGGTTCAACCCTCTCTTCTATTCAAGAACTGTACTTATCCAGAGTGAGAAAAAGGGCTGTCAAAATCACTCTGGACCCCTCACATCCAGCACACTCCCTCTTTGAACTGTTGCCATCTGGTCGACGCTACAGAGCACTGAGCACTAGAACGACCAGACACAGGACCAGTTTCTTCCCTCAGGCAATCCATCTTATGAACAGCTGACAATAATGGCGAACACACTACACTTTATATTTATATACACACACACTTTATTTATCTAACACACATACTTAGTATACACTTAAATTTTTGCACACAATATATATGTACATACATAACTTCACTTTGTAACATACCTGCCTACAATTGTCATTTGTATATTGTCATTCACTGTCTACATATTTGTATTTTTTATTCTTTTATTATGTGTTTTATGTTCTGTCGCTGTCATTCTGTTGTACTGTGGAGCTTCTGTCACGAAAACAAATTCCTCGTATGTGTAAACATACCTGGCAATAAAGCTCATTCTGATTCTGATTCTGATTCTGATTCTCTTAGCTAAAAACTTTCACTGTTATTTAGGAGAACTCTTCGTGGAGTTATAATGTTTTGTGAAAGCGGTTCCTGATGTGTGAAAAACTAATTCAAATAAAGCCACAGCAGTGTAAAAAGGTTAGAAAAACTAGCAGAAATGTGTACAGACCTGTCTTGCCTTTCTGTATAAATTGCATTGAACTCATCTGTTTGAGTCTGTCTGCACTGGACGAGTCCAGGCCAACGCTCCAGACCCAGTGATGGTTTCGTGACGTAGCACAAGCACATTCACATCCGGTGTAGACACTGACTCTCAGATCTGAAGGAGGTTGAACACGTACCTGTGACTTTGAGCTCTGTGGTCCGTCTCACTACTCTGCTGCCGTATTTGAGTTCACAGGTGTAGTTCCCTCCGTCGTCCTTCTGCACCTCCGGGATCCAGAGGCTGGTGGTGTTGATGATGATGGAGCTCCTCCACTCTTTCCTCTCACACTCCTGTGGAAACACACCACCCTTCACAGCTCACACTCACACAGTGTTGATCCTAGAACACTACAGACCAATGTCATGTAGACGTCACAGTTACATCTCTCGCAGCTCTGCGATCATTGTGACAGAAACACACGGTAACAAGTGGAGTGAAACTGGAAACATCCACAGAATGAGAGATACTAAAAACTGTACAAAATGTCCAACTGTGCCTTTGGATGTCAGAATCGAAATGCACTATGTCATGAAATAATGTCTGTGTACATGTGTGTAAAACAACAAACTGAAGATTTATATGTTTAATCATGTGTAATTGTATTTCCATTGTAATGAGTAATTATTAAGCAGTAGTTGCCTGCTGAAATTGGAATCTCTATTACATCTTAATGACTAGATAAACAGTGAGCTTGTCTTTACTGTACATGTTAGATGTGAGACAGTCAGCTGGAGGTAACAGTCAGATGTGAGTACAGGTGAGTACAGGTCGGCCAGTCGGGGCTCGTCCGTTAAAGTTAACCTTTCAAATCACGCGGTCCGGACAGTGAGTGACCGAACATGTGCAGGTAAAATCTGAATCTCTCCAGTTACTGTTAGAAAAACAAGCTAACAGACTTCATAGCTCTGGTTAGTGAAGCGGTCAGAGGAATCTTCCTGCCTCCACCTAAGCTCCGCCCACAGAAAAACATCACAATGTGTACTAACAGGAAAAGGGTCTGTTCTTCTCAAACCTGCAGAGTTTAGCTCAAAACCTTTTAAAACACACCAGATCATTCTCTTCAGACAGACTAGAAACCTCCAGGTAAGTGTGTTACATCTGGTTTGAACCAAACTCTTCGGGTTTGGATTAGATCATGTTTATGGCGAAAACAATTATCATGAATTTAACTGTAAAAGACTGTAAAAATTCTACAGTAAAAACCTGTTAAAGGATTAACAGTAAGTTGCCCTGCTATATTCAGTGAAAACTGCATTGGACGTAATTTTATGGTGGTATACTGTTTTTGGAAGTGGAACAGAATACTATCAGTTAATGAAATGAAGGTGCTCAAATGTAAATTAAAGTTAAAACCGTAAAACAATTCTGGCAGCCACAGCAGCTGGTTCTATACTGTAAGGTTTTACAGTGTAGGAGACACAGGACCCAAAGCATCCGTCACGTTCCTCTGGTGCGGTGTGAGATGAGAGTCTGTACCTTGTACCAGGTCATGATGGGCTGCTTGTAGGGCGCCAGATAGTCCTCGATGTCCGGGCAGCTGATCATCTTGCTCTTGGTGACCTCGGCGTTCTCCTGATAGCGTATCCGGCTGCTGAAGCACAGTCCCTCCTCGCTCTCCTCCACCGTCAGAGACATGGACACCTTCATACAGTACGTGGAGTTTCTGTCGACACACAGCATCAGACAGGTCATGACCCCACCACATCTGTGACCCAGTCTCAAGGGTCCATCTTTAAAACTGAGATGTATGCATCATCTGAAGCTGAAGAAATGATCTCTCCAGTGATGTCTGGTTTGTTCGGAGGACAATATTTGGCTGAGACACAACTATTAGAAAATCTGGAATCTGAGGGAGCAAAAAATTCAAACAAAAAAGAGATGCTGTGACTGAAATTCACCACTAAAACAGTGTTTTTGTCAGAATGAGGGTTGAAAATAGCTACATTTTGTAAACTCACAAGCTCAAGGAACATATTAAAATAAAATAAAGAACCCTTTTAATATTTACTCCAAAACTCCTCTGCTGTTTTACTCATAATTTCCCTGAGCGTGAGGTGAAGTGGACGCTGATGTGTTGTTGTAATGTCCATCACCATCTGGAGGAGGTATGGAGCTCCTGGTTTCGGCGGCTGGGTTTTTATCAATGCTTGCTGAGCTCTTTAGCAGATCTTGGTAGAGTACGGTTTGAAGATGTTTCTCTGTTTGCATGTATGAGGGAGAAGTGTGTAATGTAGGTTCTATTACAGTATCTGTAACCACTTCTTATGGGATTTTCTTTGCTATTGTAAAAATAAGTAGTCTCTGTGGGCTTCTGTGCATTTGGAAGCACTTAATGACATGAGTGTGAACATGAGATGATCCTGGATTCTCCCTGTTCATGTAGCTCTGACTCTAGAAACCTCTATCTCTTCCCACACATTCCTCTAGCCTTCTGCATTGATCTTCTTGTATTCTGTGCAGTATCAGACGCACAAGGCTTGGCCACGGCGGTAAAACAGAGCAATTACTGGTACGCTCGATATAAAGAGTTTAGTCATTATTAACATCCTTGTCTTCTCCTGTGTCCCACAACGACACCGGCTGGATTAATTGAGAGCTGTGTTGTGTGATTCTGTTATGAAAGAATCAGATAACTCCTGTCGTAATGTTCAAAGGGAATCAATTAATGATGAAAAATACAGTGGATCTGAAAATGAGAATACATCTCCACGCTGAGATGAAACACAGCGTATCCCACACACAGGAAACATCTCATTAAACACGCACATATACACATCAGTCAAATATGTGAAACTGTCTTCCCTAGAGCACAGCTTTTCCACAGGAAGTCCCTCCATCAGCCATCAGCAGTGAGGAATACTCCAAACAATTCACAAAACCTGGATATAAAGCGTTCTGAAGCACTCCAGAAATCAACACTAACTGATTTATTTCTGGGCCAGTGCAGAGCGTCAGACATCGCTGCTATTACTAGTAACAGTGAAAGACATGTGTGCCGACTGATCAATAGAGCTGAGTGATTGCATCTCGTGTGACGTGGATCAATGTTATCTGAAGCTGAGTCTCCTCCTGCCCCAGACGTCACTGAGAGTGGTCAGAGGACGCTCGAAGCTGCTGACCGCTTCAGACGATGTGTTGGTGGTCTCTGAGCCGTCTTCAGACTGAAGAGAGGAGAAGATGCTCACACGTCCAGCAGCGTTCCTCCCTTCAGATGCTAATTAGGACATTAGGCTAGTGTTTGAGCACTAATGAGTCTTCATCGTCAGTGATGCTGGAGTGTGATCCTTCTGACACATCACAGATACTACAAACTCAAGACTGGAGCTAATCCAACACCGTTCACAACACCTCACATCTCTCTCTCTCTTTTTAACTCAGTTAAATGTAATAAAGCCAGCCCATTAGAACAGATGTAGTATTAACCCCTGTGCTGCAGGTCCAGACTGAAGCTCTATCACCGCTGCTGTGTATGCTGTGCTCATTAGCCGCTGCTGTGTAATGGGTTAAACTGTATTGAACCGGGCTGTATTGATTGTTGACTGAGAAAGGCGTCCTGCTGTTCTGGCTGTGTCTCTATGCATTCTTCTGTATTACTGCTGCATCGATGAGAGCAGCGCTGGAACAGTACGTGTCAGTCTGGGCTAATTCATTTTCATATTGACTGTGTGTCTTTATTTTCCCGCTAATGGAGAAGTGGGCCATCTAAACAGACCACAGATGCTGATGTGGTCTTCTGCAGGCTGATGTCCTGAAGACCTCGACCGGATGCTTGAGGTCTGTCTCATTAGGACGAGAGATGAACTCTCAGTCTGTCAGAGAATAACCTTTAAAAACTCACTCCAAACTTTCACTTTTTAAAACATAGCTCCAAAGCTATATCTGAGCCCTGGTGCTGAACTCAAGAATCCTGCACAGACGGCACTGATTAACCCATAGTTTGATTGTGTTCCTGTAGCATCCGTGCTAGGGGTGATTGAACGAGGTCTGTCTTGTGTTGGGCATCTGTGTCCCTGACCTAAGACTGATCTTCACACACAAGGATGTCGATGGATGCTCAGACGAACATCACATACCTGCACATCTGCAAAGTGACAAGTGAAGCAGCAATTTCATATGTATTTATCTGGGTTTACAGTGTATTCATCCACCAGGTGTTGGTGCATCAAGAGAAGCATCATCTGTTTGTCATGGGGAGACTCCTGACCGCTGCTCGGTGATGCTTCATCTCCTGGAGATCGTGTCCCAGACCCTAACGCTTCACTTCAGTTCTCTTCAGTTCTCTTCATTAACATCTTGTGAAGAGGCTTTACAACAGGGCTTCACTCCATTATCAACTTCTCCCACTGTGGCAGGGTTTTTATTTATTTATTATTATTATTTATTTTGCAAAGATGAAAGATGGTGGTTTACATGCCTGCACTGACTTCAGGTGTTTGAAAGCCATCACCAAGTTCTCTTCTCTGATAACCCTGGTTCACACAGACACTGAACAGGTCAGAGAAGCTCACTTTTTTACTGGATTTACATTGTGCATAGTGCAGCGAAGACAATATTTGGATAAAACCGGAAGCAGGCGGAGCTTTGTAAAGTTATTTGATAAGACCGTAAAGTCCAGAGTCTGTGAGAGGAGTGATGTAGTTCTGAGTTTCACTCCACCGCTCCATCACGAGTACGATTCATGACACTGGCTCGTAATATAACTGCATATTCAGCAATAATTCATGTTCACAGATTTAGCTAGCTTGATAGAGAAGGATCACTCAAATCATGAAGGATGTGAAGCTATGATGAGGTGACGGACATGAGCAGAGAGTTATAGTTCTCAAGGAATGTGTTGGTTTCTTCTAGAAATAGATATTAGAAGATATTAGAAGATTTCTACAACACTGTAAACCCAGATAAGTTGAATTTACTTAAAAAAAACTGAAGTAACTCGTTGCCTTAAAAAAGTTAAGTAATGAAGCATTAGTTGAATAAGTGAAGTACTACACTTATTCACACGCAGTGGCTCTCTCAATAATGCATTCTTCAACAAATCTAATCTTACAGTGCTTCTTCATTTGTGTGTGTCTGATTCTGAATGAACAGAAATCTGTAAGAAATGCAGTGATCTGTGTTAAAATAACTGATGAAAACATACTGTCATCTTCATCACAAATAAACTCACCGCTTTCAGACGTACACTGTATTCATTTACTAGCGGCTTGTTAAAAATATATATATATGTGTGTGTATATATTTTAACATTTATTTTATTTTCAAAAGCAAAAAGTGACTCTAACACGAGCTTGCTCTATTGTTTTTCTTTTCCATCAGTTTTCCTTTTATTACATAATAAAATAATAATAATAAAATAGCCTTGCTGCATGTTGTGTGTAAAGCTAACTGAGAGTTGTTCTAGCACTTGTATATCACTGCTCTTTTGTTGATTTTAATAGCTTTCACTCTCCTCATTTGTGAGTCACTTTGGATAAAAGTGTTTGCTGAATGACTAACAATAATAAAATAATGATAATAATTTCCCAGGACTGTTATGCCTGTTTTTTAACCACACACTGCTCATGGCTCATCTTGTGTTTCGTAGGTTGGGTGTGTTTGCTCTCCTTGTGTTTGGTGGAGTTTACTGTAGCTCTGTCAATGATCTTTTAGGTGTTTTCTCTGTCTCTAATTTGAGTGAAACCAGGAGCATAAGGACAGGAGTGTGTATCTGTGAGACCTGTAGGAACATCTCTGCCCCGTGAAACAGAAGAACAGAACAACTTTCAGATGAATACTCGGGCTCAGATTTACTGACAGCATGCACCGGTGCTAACTGCTTGTGTTAGGAGCTTACTACAGACACGCAGTGATAAATTAACTATGAAAAGATGTAGACACCGTTATTTTGTGGCTGATCTTATTGCATATGTTTTTGTAGGGGTTTCCATTTCAGACACAACAATCATGGGAGGAGAGGATATAAACGAAAGATGCTATTTGATTTTTTAAGGTCCATGATAGTCAGTTTACTGGTATTAATGATATTATTTTACATCCAAAACAGCACGTCTGAACCCTAATTGTGACCACTGAGACGTTCCTCTCCCATCAGCACTTGTGTGGGAGGTTAACCTCCGTCATCTCACAGTCGCTGTAATCATACAATGATTAGCCAAATTCAGTCATACATGGCTTTCAATTTTACATTTCGCAGCCCATCAAAGAGTGCTGAATGATTCCTACACTAATTGAATATGAATTTAGTTCCTCTTATACAGTAATCCAGTTTAAAAGCCAGGTTATAAATGCCCTAATACCTGCTTCCTCCAGTGTAGAGAAATTTTCAGATTAATGTTGAGACGGGTACAGCAGGCCAATGATAGCATGAGGATTCGTTATCTGATTAAAACTGTATTTTATACTAGAACTGGAAGGCATGCTAAAGATGACTGAATTAGAAAGAAAAACAACAGCATGAGTTAAAGTGATATGAGATGACATGTGATCTCGACCTCCCATAAACCTTTGGAAAGAGATGTAGGTTTCTATCTATTAATGGGTATTAACACCAATCTGTCATTCTGTCATCTATCATTGCATGTGAGGGTCTAAGAATATACCAGAGTTCACTGGCTTAATTAACTAATCACTTCATTAAAGTACTTTAATAAATGTGTCACTTTTAGCTATGCAAGTCTTTTCCATCCATTGTCCCTGTAGGCAAATTAACAAGAGATATAAGGCTAAAAGTACCACAGGCATCATTTAAGTGAATAAATGAGCGAGCGGCGTTTGAGGCACTCGGACCCTTCCCATCTTAAATAGCTCAATTATGCTGGTCATATTAGGAGCGTCTCTGTCAGTGCTGATCAAGAGTGTGTCAGTTTCATCTGTGAAGCTGTGCTTGTTTGATGGTGTGTCGCGGATGATAATGTCAGCGATGGGCTCTGATTGTAGACACACATATCATTAGAGATCGAGTGCCAGCAGATGCACGAAACAAACTACTGTGTGTTGCTATTCATAATCAGTGATTCAATATATATAATATATTGTCCTGAAGGAAGATCCAAACATATTCCATTATAAGATTTACAGATCCAGTCAGGTTCAGAGTTTGTATCTGTTGTATTTGATAGAATCCATGATGTATCTGAACAAGACGTCCAGGACCTCCAGCAGAAACACAGGCCACAACATTATAGATCCAGAAGTGTATTTAACCCTGGACATGGACTAGTTTTATCCCCGTCTGTACTAAACCCAGCAGGGGTGTATTCCAGAAAGCAGGGTTAACTCACCGTGAACTAAACCCTGATCTCTCGGTTGATTAACCCAAACCTTGCTGACTCGAGGTATGTCCGGGAGTCAGTTCACTCAGCTCAGAGTATGTTCCTGGATAAGACTCAACTCATTCTCAACAGAGCGACGAATCGACGAGTCACTATAGAAAATAGAAATTTATACAGATAATTCTTATATGCTAATAAAATAAATAATCCTTTTAAGAATAATATATTACCTTACATATTTCTTAAATTAGTGCTTCCTCATTAACATATCAAATATATATATATATATTATTTAATTTAAATTTTTTCTCTCTATATATATAATAGGCTATATTACATATTGATATATTATATAATGTTGTGCGGTATCTGAAGGCTCGCTGAAGTGAACTAAAAGAACCGAACGTTGAGGTTATCCGCTTGCTAACTCCTAAACACACCCGGGTCTGTCCCATAACCTGCTTTCTGGAATCCCCCCCCCCCCGGTGGGTTTGCTGCCGTGACACTCTCTGTAGTGTCTCATCTGAGCACAGAAGCCAGTGCTGGTCCAGTGAAGATGCTGGAGATGAGTGACACTGAGTCTGAACAACACCGAACATCTTCTCTCTGCAGTTCTTCAGCTGTGATCCTCAGAGAGGCTTTGGTCACTAAACTCTCTCCTCACCACGCTTTAGGACAATACAGACACACGTCCTCTTCCAGAGAGATTCAGAACATCTTCAGTTGAGTCTAACTTCTCAGTTATTGCCCTGATGGTGGAAATGCTTCAGCTCTTCTCTTCTCTTTCTATTCTCAACAATCTTCTCCTCCACATCAGAGTTATTAGTTTTTTCTCTTTGTTGTGGATGATTAAGATAATGAATATTCCACTTTACTTGATGAACCATAAATAATTTTAGATAATCAATTGCATCATTTTAATGCGTTTTATTACTTTTTCACTTGTTCACGACCTTACATTAGTAGTAGTAGATAATCAGAAATGAAAGCCGAGGTTGTGTTCTCCCTGCTGTGATGGGAACACACAGGGATGTGCTGAGTCTCTTCTCTTCTTCAGATCCAGATCCAGAGGTGCTTTAGGACACCCGTCATGGAGTCATGTTACTAAACAGGACAAGAACAGCTGATCTGCTGTAAACGTACAGGAATCCCATCTGAGAGTGAAATGGACAGTAGCTGGTGTACGTCTATATCTATCAGTGTTAAACAGAGCTGTGTCTGACCAGTCTGGTGCTCCGGGTCAAATCACTCTTACTGGCCTACATACAGTAATTCTGTGAGAAAACAACGCCTTTAATGACATCCCAGTATGATTTAACCTTCAGTATATAATACAGCTAATGTGATGACTGATGTGTTTAGGTTAGGAGACTGATATAATTATTTAAAATATTTCATACGAGACAGAGGTTGAAATAGTCCTGAACATTAGAATGATTTCTTTATTTTGTCTACACATGTGAACAGAACATTTTTATTGTGTTTTCTGGACACATGTTTTTGGACAAATATATAATTTCAATTTGTGTCCCTAAATATGCGGATTTCTAAATGCTGTCTAAATCTTCCTTATGCTAATAATCAGCTGTTTTAATGAACTTACAGTTCTTCTCGATTGCTAAGTAAGGGATAATGTACATCCAGAATAAACCCCGACACTTATTACACGGCTACATGCAACATGAGTAAATAATTAGAGGCGGACGTCACAGAATCAAAGAGGAAGAGGAGGGGACAGTAAAAATGAAGGGGAAGAGGTCAAAGGTTATTTGCTACGAAGCATGTTCTTCTGCACGGACTGTCCACGAGGGAAGTCATCTACAGGGTTTCAATAATACTCACACAATACATTATATTTACAATACATAGCTTTTTTACATAGGTACATTCAATACATAGGTTTTTTTAATTTCATGATTTATTGATTTCTGTATATTACAGTAACTGACAGTATATTCCAATGTGTGTTTAAGTGTGTAAGATCTGATTACAGTAGTGCAACAAAAGAAAACTTTTCTTAAAGTTTATTGCATATTGTGACAGTCAATGACTCAAAAGGATTGCTATTTCACTCACTAGTGTTCTCTAGACAGTGAAGTAGTGTGTATTTGTCAGGTGTGTGTGTCATCTTGAGTCTGACAAAAGAAAACATGTTTTTGAATAAACTATTTGATTTGGACTTGGACGTTAGTGTGTAGTTAGTGTGTAAGAATTTTAAAATCAGTTCTGGTATTTACGGGAAGCCAGTGTAATTGTGAAAGAACCGGTGTAATGTGTTCACGAGGAGAAGTACAAGTGAGCACACGAGCGGAAGAATTTTGTATATACTGAAGCTTTCCCAACGATTTAACAATTCAACAATATCCCTAGAAACAACCCCAGATTAAAGATCCTCGAGAATTACCATACTGTAAAATCTGTATGGTTTTACAGATTCGGTGTGTGCTTCTGTTTGAGTGTCAGTTCCTGGAGGACCAGAGCCCTGCAGAGTTTAGATCCAACCCTAATTAAACACACCTGATCCAGCTAATCAAGTCCTTCAGACTTATTTGAAAACTACAAGATATGTGTTGGATCTAAACTCTGCAGGGCTCCGGTCCTCCAGGAACTGAGGTTGACACCCCTGCTCTATACACTATTGTACGTCTAAACATTAATCCAATTTGTATTGTGAAGATACACAGTTCCAGCCATACACAGACCCAGGCAAAATCACGGTATCACACACACACACACACACACACACATACTGGTTTTTGTGGTTTAGCAGTACTTTGATGGCCAAACCAGTTGGATGGTGGTTTAAGGGGACACCCCTTTCCCGGTGTCCTACAGAGATGATAAAACTATCAAAAAATTTGTTTTACTCTGCAGAACACAAATATCACTTTGGATTTTCTTTACACACAATAGAATTGATAATATGACAATATGATATTTTGGTGGTACACAAGGACTGTCACGCCCCTCCTATAATGTTCCCGCCCATTACATAATTGGGATTTATGGGGTCCGATTGATTTATGAGGACACTCGTTTTACAATACACAAAACATGTCCATTCTCTGGATTACAGGGACCAATGTGTTTTACAGGTACGTGACCCCATACACAACACACAGACATGTCCCTATGCTGCATTACTAAGACTGAGGTGGTTAAAGAGTACAGGATCTTTAACACAATACACAACATTACAGACACCAATGTGTTTTAGAAGTACTTTAATAATGACTTAAATTTGTGAAATAAAAATAAACATGTTGTCAAATTCGCCAATTGATTAAATGGGTAATCTTAAAAAAAAAAAAAAGGAATGCCACACAAAACAAACATCAAATAATTAAGTGTAATTCACCAACAAAAAAAAAAAAAAAAAAAAAAAAAAAAAAAACTATAAATCAAATCAAAAGGCAATCCTCATGTTGTAAGTACCTCACTAAACACACAGTGTACATGAGATTAACTCTCTGAGCACACAATACATGCTGCAGATGTGTAGAGAAACCGATTTATCTGTAAAGGAATGGTTTTCTTCCAGAATGAAAACTGTCATCATGTACTCACCCTCCACTTGATCCAGACCTGCATCAGTTTCTTTCTTCTGTTGAACACAAAACAAGATCTGTTAGTTTATGAACAGTTGATGGGCACCGTTAACTTCTATAGTACGAAGAAAAAAAAAAAATACTATGGAAGTCAATGATGCCCATTAACTGTTCAGATACTAACAGATCTTGTTTTGTGTTCAACAGAAGAAAGAAACTGATGCAGGGCTGGATCAAGTGGAGGGTTAGTACATGATGACAGTTTTCATTCTGGAAGTTAAATTCTCTTTAAGGGACAGGTCATCCAAAAATCAATGAGAAATTTACACAATTTTGTAATTTTTGACAAACTAACAGTCAACCTCGATTTCTACAAGGAGATATTCGTATGAACTGCTGCCATAACAGTATTGCACTATGGGAAATAAAAACAACAGCCAAAGTGCTAATGTTAATTGAATGGCATCAAGAACACACAAAATGTACTGTAACATCACTTGCTTTGGGTTTTCCTTTTTAAGCTAATTCCTCGATTTCTTACAAAATCCCTTATGTTCTGTGCACTGCGTCTCACCAAAACAGGATCCTCAGCAGATTTACACTGCTGGCATTCAGTCAGTGTGGCCAGTTTTCCTTTAGCTATGTGGCCCTTAAAATGTTTGATTACAGCTGTAACTTCAGCGTTTGACCAGGACACCTTCTGCCCTCTCCGTGTGTTTTCAGTTTCTGCCTCACTCTCACTCTCTGTACAGAAGAATACATACTTTAGTGAGTTCTAACTCTACGAGAGCTCATGTGCTTTGCAACATTGATGGTGCCATTGCAATTTAAACCTCTGGTACCTTCAGGAAGTTCAGTGGTGCTCTCAATGGGCATCTTCTGAACACCTGCAGACAATCAGTCATTAAAAAAATAAATAAATAAAAAATAAATAAATAATATATATATATATATTTTAGTAATATCCTGTTATAAATGCTGGACTAATATAATACAAGGTAACACTTAATAATAGGGAACACTATTAACTACAACTTTTCCCTCAAATTCCTAATTTTCTGCTTATTAAAAGTAAATAAGATAGTTGTTACATTAAGGTATTGGGTAGGATTAGGGATGTAGAATAAGGTCATGTAAAATAAGCTATTAATAAGTGCTTACTACTACTACCACCACTACTACTACTACTACTACTACTACTACGCACACTAATAAGAAACTACAGCGGTGTGAAAAAGTGTTGGTTCCTTATTTTTTTGCATGTTTATCACACTTTAATGTTTCAGATCATCGAACAAATGTAAATATTAGTCAAAGAAAACCAATGAACACAACATGCAGTTTTTAAATGAAGGTTTTTATTATTAAGGGAAAACAAAAACCAAAACTACATTACCCTGTGTGAAAAATGTTTGCCCCTACACCTAATAATCGGTTTGGCTACCCTAAGCAGCAACAACTGCAATCAAGTGTTTGCGATAACTTCCAATTAAATGTAAAGTCTGTTACAGCGCTGTGGATGAATTTTGGTCCACTCATCTAAGCAGAATTGTAATTCAGCCACACTGGAGGGTTTTCAAGCATGGACAACTTTTTGAAGTCACGCCACAGCATCTCAATAGGATTCAGGTCAGGACTTTGACCAGGCCACTCTTACATTTTGTTTTTCTTCAGCCATTCAGAGGTGGACTTGCTGGTGTGTTTTGGATCATTATCCTGCTGCAGAACCCAAGTTTGCTTGAGCTTGAGGTCACAACAGATGGCCAGATATTCTCCTTCAGGATTTTTTGGTAAACAGCAGATTTCTCCATTTATCACAGTAAGTTTTCCAGGTCCAGAAGCAGACCATGACACTACCACCACCATATACAGCAGCTAGAGTCCTTACGAGGTCAAGAAAATATGATCATATTACCCCAATTTTACAGTCTCTGCACTGGCTACCTATTAAGTTCTGTATCAGTTACAAATTATCATTACTTACCTATAAGGCCCTAAATGGTTTAGCTCCAGCGTACCTAACTAGCCTTCTACCACGCTACAACCCATCACGCTCCCTAAGGTCACAAAACGCTGGACTTTTGGTCGTTCCTAGGATAGCCAAGTCCACTAAAGGAGGTATAGCTTTCTCACATTTGGCTCCCAAACTCTGGAATAGCCTTCCTGATAATGTTCGGGGTTCAGACACACTCTCTCTGTTTAAATCTAGATTAAAAACATATTTTTCAATGAGCAATAATGCATCTCATAATTTGTGACTGCAGTTGTATCTGATCAAATTTAGCTTGGGTTAAACTAATTAATTGTACTTGGTTGGAACAGCAGCTATGCTAATGATGCCTCTATTTGTTTCTCTGTTTCTGCTGGATCTTCATCCTGTGGTAACTAGGATTTACACAAGCACCAGTCTGGATCCAGAACACCTGAGAAGAGATGATGCTGACCCTCAGAGGACCTCAGATGATGTTAACACTGAAACAACAAATATTGCTGCTTACTATGCAATCACATTATAATTGCTGTTAATAGTTTTCATCGTCTGGTTGATTATGTCTGATTCCTGTCATATGCACATAAACTGACAGTCACCACTTATAAGCTACTACTAAATAGTGTAGAAACGTAATTTTATGTGAAGTTGCTTTGCAATGATTTGTATCGTAAAAAAACACTAATCAAATAAACTTTTTACTTTTTTTAGTTTGTGAAAAATGGCTCTCACTGTGGTTCATTGGAGTCCCAAAACTGTATAACCTTTTCCAGATTGATAGATCTCAATTACTTTCTTTATCATTTGTGTCTGCATATTTTTGAATGTCGACATGATGTCTAGTTTTTTGAGGATCTTTTGGTCTACTTCACTTTTTATCAGACAGGTCCTATTTAAGAGATTTCTTAACTGTGAAGAGGTGTGGCTGGAGAAACTGAACTCAGGTGTGATAAACCAGTTTCAAAGGTGGGGGGGGGCACTTCTGAACAAAGGGCAATGTAGTTTTGGATTTTGTTTTCCCTTAATAATAAAAACCTTCATTTAAAAACTGCATGTGTTTACTTTTAAATTTGTTACCTTTGACTAATATTTAAATTTGTTTGATAATCTGAAACATTAGTGTGACAAACATGCAAAAAAATAAGAAATCAGGAAGGGGGCCAACACTTTCAAACCACTGTAGTTTAGAGACCCTAAAATAAAGTGTTACCCAATATAATTTTTGACTTTGATGATTTAAAAATAAAAAAAACTTAGCTGACACATACCAGCATTACTGGAGTTTCCCGCAGCTCCAGCAAGAGCCTCATCATCAGATTCACTTTCTTCAGGATCACTGTCATCAGTATCGGTCATGTTGATCTCATCTTCAATGAAAAATAAAACTCAGAACATGAAAAACATCTGCATTCAGAAGTGAAATAACACAATCACACACCATTTATAAACCATTCCTAATGACAACGAACACAAGACATACTTCAGAGATTACTTTTCTTAAACCTCCCTGTGAGTTTAAAAGACCCGCTGTGCTAAACATGCTAGGATGGACGTACCTTCAATCTCAATGTCATCAAGGGATTTGCCTTGAAGATTAGGAAGGCAGCCCTTTTCCATGGCTAACAGTAGCTTTGATATTTTAGCAAGCTGAGTAGTGGCTTCTGGCAGTCTGTAATAGTCACGGTGGACACGGATGTCATGCCCTAAGAAATCAGCAACCTGATCTAACTCGTTGTTTTTCAGGTTTAGGATTTGAGAGAGCGTAGCCACGTGCTTGCGAAGATGAGTGGATCTGAGAAATTCTGGATTTTGAGCTCCACATTCCCTTGCATATACCCTCAGAGAGTCCTGGCCTCTGTAGTAACTCTGGCAGTTTGGCCGAGCAAACAAGAAAGTATTAGTGTCTAGCACTCCACATGTACCTCTCCTGCTGACCAGTAGCATCAGGGCATCGACCATATCAGGAGAGAGAAGAACCGCAACCTTTCTTCCCCTCTTCCCCCTGATCTCAACTCGACTGAAATGGCTGCAGAGTTTCTGCTCAAACTTGCTCAGGCCCATCGCTACATCTTCATGGAGAGAAGTGCCGTCCCTTTCATTGAAAGCCTTCAGCGGCATTTTAGAGACCTCTCCTGCACGTCTGCGGTTGAAAACAATGATTCTGGTGAGTGTTGCTTTGGCCAGTTCTGCATAGCTTTGAGGAGATGCAGTCTCTTGTAGTTTCTGAAAAGCAGTATCTGCAGTCTTCTCAAGGAGCTGATGAAGAGACTGGACATCCTGGGTGAAGGGAAGTGTTGATGGCTTGTTAAATTTGGCCTCATTCAGTGTCACCAAAGCAGTGTGTGAGATCATCTCAGACCACTTTGAGGAGTAGAGCTTTTTGAAGGTCTCTGTTGATGAGATCAATTCCTTGTCTTCAGACATCAGTGCTCGGCACTGAATGATTTCACAAATCTTATTCAATGAATGCCCCAGTTTCAGGGCAAGGCTTGGGCTTTGGTAGCAGTGGCTCTCATCATCATAGCCAGACACCATTTGAACCGCTCGAATAAGTCTATGAAAATTGGCAGGTTTCAGAGCTTCTTCAAGACTGTACACAGAAAACTGTCTACGCAAAGTCAGCAACAATCTTCCAACTTCACGGAGTTTTTGTCGAATATACTCAAATTTGGTAGGGTCATGACCATGTTTGTTAAAAAACGACTGTGCAAGCTGAAGAATACTCAGGTCATTTTTGACCACAGCGGAAATGTCATCCTGCTTCATCACACCTAAGAGTTTCCAAACTCCTTGTGATATGTGCTGACTGAATGAAGACTCTGCCATAGATGCCAGGCCCAAGACTCTCCTCCTCCCTTGCTCTTCACTGTCAGCTGCTGGTTTTGAGGGACATCTTTTTAAATGACGCCACAGATCTCTCCGTACAAACAACCCTTTGCAGTACATGCAATGCAAAAACTGATTTGAATCACACTTTCTTTTTGGTGCTCGTTTTATTTTAAGAGCCCCCACTCCAGACTGTAAAACGTCAGTGTTATGCTGAAAGTTGCCCTTGTTCCTGAGCTTTTGCAGCATTGCTTTACGTTCTTTTGAGTGAACTGGGAGTGACAAAGCCTGAACAACTTCAACTTCAGCCATATGAGTTTTCAAATGGCGTGCTAACTTGGACTGAGGTTTCCCACAGATGTAACAATAATTCTTCCTATTTGCTGAACAGGAGATTTTTGGTGACTGCACACAATGATCACCTCCAGCCATGCTGCGTTCCCTCTCTTCTCTCAATGTTACTGTGCTTTTTGAATTCAAAAGCGTACTATTGTGTGATTGAGGTGATGACATAAGCACATCTGTTGACCTGCATACCACTGAGTCTTGCTTTCTGGGAAAGTCTGATTCACTGTCTGTCTCAAAATCAGTAAACTGCTCCTCATGACACATTAAATCAGACTCATCATACACACTTGCTGCTTCCATGACCTTCAGGACTCCTTTTCCTTTGCCCTTAGACACATTCAGGGTAGTTACATCTGATCTCAGATGTTCACTAAACTTAGATGACGCAGCTTCCTGTATATCTAAGAGTTTAGCTTGGTCGTAACGTGCTGGTCTTGTTGTCAACTCATCTGAACTGTCTGACTGATGGTCTGACTCTGACTGAGGTATGTAATCCTCATCTGACAGCTCATCTTCCTCTGAACTTACTTCCTATTGTCAAAATATTTATGATTAATTTACAGCACCGATAACTCAAAAATATGGAACAAATGTATCAAATCAAATATTTTCTTACACACAATGACCGTCTTCCATCCCATTCATGAAGCTTCAGATAGCAGGACTTATGCCAAAAACTGGAGCACACTATAAAAGAAATGTCACATGTCAGGACACGTTCAACCGCTAACACGAGATTCTATGCCTAAACGTAGAGTAAGGTGAAAACAATGTAACACTCCTATTATTATTAATGGTATTACATATCTGTGCATTAGCAATGGTCTGAAATCTCCTTCTCTCCTACTGCCAAACTCAACAGTTATACCATTTTGAACTGACTTCATAACGTTGATTAGTGATACTAAAATGATAAAAATAGAAGTGTCATGATGTATAGAGTACAAATCACCATACTAACATTTACATCTCAGGCCAATCCACTTGAGAGCTGCAACAGGTCCCACACATTCAGCACATTTATCCATGCTTGATATTGCTGAAGTGACCACAACATGTCTGCAGACCTGTGAAGAAAAAAACATCAGTGAGTGTTAAATTAAAGCAACAAAGAAAGATTCTAAAACATACATGTGATACTACATTACGAGCTGCATTGTCTTTCAATAATAATTTAATGTATTTTTAATGACAGGGAAGTTGTGGTCATTTAGTTAATAAGATCACTTACAATCATTAAAAACATTTACGTTACAGACCTTAAAAGGTACTGGTCAATATATTACTACAAATCTACATTTAGAGCGGTCCTGGAGGGCCGGTGTAAACTCTGCAGGACACTGGCCCTCCAGGACCGAGTCTGGACACCCCTGATTCAGACATCGACTAATATTACTGAAAGTGAAAACAGGTCACTAAATACATGCATTTAGTAACAGCAAAGTGTACAGTTCATGCAGACATGGACTTCAGAGCAATCACTGTTGCACTGAAATAACAGTTCATCCGAAACATGTGAATACCTCCTTAACTCCTTCAACTGGGGCACAAAAGCTCTGCTCCTCATTCAACACATGCTCTTTGACAGGTGACATCTGAAAACAATGAAAAAAAACAAGACTTATGTAGAGATGATTTCTTGCAACATCAATCTAACATTTCATAAAATATGCAATGCACATTTAATTACCTTCTCAACACAGTCCTGATCATCCAATAGTAACTGGTCCTTCTTCAGAGTCACCTGAAATTAAGGAAACAGAAATAAAAAATAAATAAACATCGTACTGCAGACAAAGGATTCAGGGACTGTACAAATTGATAATGAATGACCTTTTCCAGTCCTTCAGAGGCTGCACAGATACTGGAGTCCAACACTGACTGATCACTGACAACTTTCAGCTGAAAACATGAAATCAAAAAATTAAATTAAAATAAAATAATTATGTTATAAATTAGTTACCAAAGCAAAATAAATAAATACAGTTGTGTTCAAAATTATTCAACCACCTAGAGACTGCAGTACTTTACAAATACAAGCTTTTCTGAAGATCCAGGATATAATAAAACTTGCATCTATAACAGTTCACTGGAATATTAAAAGTGATATTGTCAATATATAATGTAATATATTTGAGTTATAAGATTTTTTAATAATACTGCTATGTCATAGTTATTCAACCCCTATTCAACATTGCTGTTTTTAAATCACTTATTTGCATGGTGGGGAATGTAACAGTCTCAAAACACAATTAAGCTTTTAGAAACTCTATTAAAAACAGAATTAGCTTGAGCCGTTACACATACAGTTAGCCCATGCATGTGTTGAAGTTGAGTAGCAAAAATATCAAAAGAGATCTCACAAAAGCAAAAGAGAAGAAATATTGTATTACTTTAGAAAGGCTAAGGCTATATGAAGATTTCCAAGACATTGAAAGTTCCTAGAGACACAGCTCTCAGCCTTATTTCTTAGCTTAAAGTGTGTTTTACCAGAAAACCTTTGAGGTTGTGGAAGAAAAAGCACAATATCATAAAATGTTTAATCAGAGCAACTGAGAAAAATCTGCAATGTACAGCCAAAGACTTGCAAGATGACCCAATGAATGGAGGAAACCCATTTCAAAGCGGTGTGTAGAAGAACACTAGACAAGTATGGCCTTCATGTTGAGACATCTTGATGAATACCACTCTTGATCAAGAAGAACAAAAGGCAGACTTGAACTAACTAAAGTTCATTTGTGTAGACTTGTGGAGCTCTGAGCTGAATGTTATATGGAGTGATGTGAACAAACTGGAACTTTTTGGACCCATGGATCAGCGATGTCTGCTGCAAAACAGGCAAAGCTCATAAGCAGAAGAACACCATCTCCATCGTCAAACTTGGAGGTGGATCAGTCCTGTTATGGGGTTTCTTTACTGCAGAAGTAAGTGGAAATCATGACTGTATGAAGGACATCATGGAATCTTTGAAGTATCAGGCCATTTTGACAAGAATTGTGATGCCTTTGGTGCAAAGACTGAAGCTGATGATCAATGGACTTTCCTGCAGGCCAGTCATCCCAGAGTACACATCCAAATCTACTTCTGCTTGGTTCAGGGATCAGTCATAGAATGTGCTTAAGTGACCTGTTCAGTCTCCAGGCTTAATTCTCATTGTGAATATCTGGTTGAATTTGAAGAAAGCAGTGGCAATGTGAAAACCAAAGATTATCAGTGATCTGAAAGCTTTTTCAGGTGTGGAATGGGCCAAAACTGTAGTAGAGAGGTGACAGAAGCTTCTAAACACTTACAGACAGCGTTTATTGGTGATTTTAAATAATAAAAGATTCTGCACAAAGGGGATTGAATAATTTTGAACATGAATGTTTAGAGCCAATTCGAATTTTATCATGATTCATCAATTTTCCATTCTCAGAATCATTCAAAAGTGTATTAACAAACTTTCTCTAATACTTTACTGATGCCTTCGTTATCAGTAGTCAAGGGGGTTGAATAATTTTGAACAAAACTGTAAATAAATCAGGTATGATGCCACAAAAAATATAATAAAATAATAAATTAAAACGATAAAATAACAATAAAATAAAATCACTCAATTAATTGCAGTACCTTCTCTACGTCTGTGTCTTCTGACTTGGACAGTGTGTTGACTTCAAGAGTGGACGGTTCAACCACACTAAGAGTCTAGAAAAGAACATCAAATTAGTCATCTGTGACAATAAATGAGCACATAAAATACTGATATAAAACAAATTTTATAATCTTGCTTATATTTTATCAATGTGATTTAAAAGTAAGATTACAATATTTCAGATCAATATTTCAATTTTCAAGTGTTACCCAAGTTAATGTTCATGATTTTGTATGTATTACCTTACATGCTTATATATATATATATTCCAGTATTTCAGGTGGTGTGTGTGTGTGTTTACACCTGTGTTACAAGGACCCTGTTTTATGAGGACCGTCATAAGAACATAGTCTTGATGTCACATTGTGCGTGTGTTTAGACCCGTGTTATGAGGACCCCGTTTTATGAGGACCATCATAAGAACATGGTCTTGATGTTTGACCGAAGAATCTCAGTGAGTCGTTTGTTTGACAAAAGCCTGGTATTTGAAGACCATAGTTATCACCATGACATTGGGCTGCGTGGATGTGAAATATTAGGCTAAATATGGATCATTCACATCCCATTGTGGCCATATGATATTGAAAATGTCTAATTGTTATATTTAGATTAAGTATCTTGCAATAGGAGTTGGTAAAAAGTCAGTTTTATTTAATCACCACATATTTTGAAATGATAACTGAGTAGAATCAGTGTCTAAAGAACCTAAAGAACTCTGAACAAGGCACAGCAGCTATAAAGGTATCCAAGAAGTTCTTGAAATAATTGTGTTTGTCCTTAAAAGAATGGAACAGATTACATTCTCTCTTAGAAAAAAGTCTTGACTTGACTGGGACTCTTCAGTAAAGTCAAGACCAAGTTCTTATGATGGTCCTCATAAAACAGGGTCCTCGTAACACAGGTGTAAACACACACACAATGTGACATCAAGACTATGTTCTTATGATGGTCCTCATAAAACAGGGTCCTCGTAACACAGGTGTAAACACACACACAAGACTATGTTCTTATGACGGTCCTCATAAAACAGGGTCCTCGTAACACAGGTGTAAACACACACACAATGTGACATCAAAACAATGTTAAGACCAAGTTCTTATGATGGTCCTCATAAAACAGGGTCCTCGTAACACAGGTGTAAACACACACACACAACCACAAGACTATGTTCTTATGATGGTCCTCATAAAACAGGGTCCTCGTAACACAGGTGTAAACACACACAATGTGACATCAAGACCATGTTAAGACTATGTTCTTATGATGGTCCTCATGAAACAGGTGTAAACATACACACATCCTGACATACTGGAATGTACATGCATGTAATGTAAAAAAGAAAAAGTTACTAACATTAACTTAGGTAACAACTGATGTTTAATACCTTTACTTTACTATAATCCAATAAGTCAGAATGGACAGTATAGAGGTGTCAGTACCGTGCATCTCCATGGCCACTCAGAATCACCATAATCATATGTGATCTCTTCACCAGGACAGATGCTCCTTGTGGCAAATAAACATAAGTGAGGTTTTCCATCCACACGAATCGTCTTCATCCTGCTGTTTGGGTTAATATGGTCATCGTTTACAAGCCGCCCAAGAGAACCGTCATCTCGGGCTGCATCGACACTAAACAAGAGACAGACAATATCAGCACTGAAACCTTAGGACCAGCAGATGTCATATTCTGTGATCACCAATCATTTAACACTCATCACCAAGCTTTGAAAACACATGACTGATAATTATAGCAAAATATGACCTCTAATCATTGACATTTCCACTGACACATTTTGAATCATGTAAATTAATTACCAGTTAACATGTAGATCAAACACGTGTACATACCAGAGGAGTTTTCCATTGTAGCGAAACTCAAACATGAAAACTTTAAGTGCATCGTGATATATTCTTTGCCTCCGCTCACATTCTTCTTTGCTGATGAGGTCTCCTCTGTATTCCAGCAGGAAATCTCCTTTCTCAAAGTCAGTACAGCTGAACACACCCCTCCCTAAACAACAACAGAGAGGTGAAACCATCACGAGAACCACACGTCATCAACCGGAGACAGATTTAGTACACGAGTCACTTTAAATGCATAGAAAGAAAATTCTGTCATCATTTACAAACCATCAAATGGTTAGTAATGTCTTATTTTGCCCAACAAAAGATATACAGGACTGAGACAACCTAATGGTGACTATATGATGACAAAATCTTCACTTTTG
Source organism: Carassius gibelio (assembly GCF_023724105.1). NCBI lineage: Eukaryota > Metazoa > Chordata > Actinopteri > Cypriniformes > Cyprinidae > Carassius > Carassius gibelio. The sequence goes on from NC_068409.1 coordinate 8,153,616, forward strand.
GGTGAACTATACCTTTAACTTCAATCAATTAATTTACCTCACCTTTAAGATGACTGATGAACCTGCCCTCGAGTCCATTCTTGTCTTTCTGTTGAAGTGAAAACTGTATGGCCTCCTCCACGGGCTTCAGCTTTCTCCTTCGCCTCACACCTTCAGCCATCCTCTGTGTCTGCTTTAATAACAATAAGAACTGTTGGACAGAATATATGTGGAATATGATGTATTCTGAGCATATGCTGAATATACTATTTTGACTGGTTATCTTTGTAAAAGTGCTTTGACACAATATGCATTCTACAAAGCACACTACAAATAAAGGTGACTTTAACTATTATATACAGTACATATTGGGAAGTGAAAAGAGCACATCTCTGAGTTTATTAATTAAACCAAGCTGAACAGTAATAATAGTACAGAACTGCCCCTCCCCTTCAGACTGTAGCCATGACAACAGATTATTATGATGGCTAGACTGTTCTATTACTTTTACAGTTATACTGTGAACGAAAAGAATGTAAACTGACAAGCACTGCTGAGTCTCGTCTGATGTTACTCTTTATAGACGAGACTTACAGTAATCACGCTAGCGCCATTAGCATCACGCGCTAGCTGCTTTCTAAAGAGCACTGAAGACACTCACGAACAAGCCAAACTGAGCCACAAGCTCTCAGAGAAACGGTTTAACAGCAGTATTACTAACCTTAAATATAATAGTTGTTTCCAACAGCTTCACACCACAGATGTCTTCGCTTCAGGTGCACAGATTGTGTCCGGTCCAAACAGGAAGTTACAAACAGTCACACTTGCCTCGCTGATTAAAGCACGTGTACACGGGATTTATAATTATAATAATAATAATTATTATATATTTAAATAACCATCTATGAAACGTTACATTAATAGCGTTACATTAATTTACAGATATTAAACCGAGTAATTACTGCTTTGATGTCACATTCATACTTTTTATGATGATATTTAAGGAACATGTTTAATTGCACGATCAGTATGAATTTATATAATTAAATACAATCGATAAATTATTACAAAAAATGTTTAAATAATTACCAAACTGCATTAACTTACTTGTACGGCGCTATTAGCGGCAGAATGTAGCCCCACCCACCGCCGCCATTTTGTTTTCCCGCCTTCCGATGCCGATCTAGCCAATCAGCGGCCTCCAAACTTACACAAGTGTAAAATATGCAAATTTTCGATGACGCGGATGCAGTACCGGGGCCGGGCTGCAGGGGCGCACTCCCGAGCAGTGTTGCCAACTTAGCGGATTTGTCGCTAGATTTAGCGACTTTTCAAACCCCCATAGCGACTTTTTTCCAAAAAAGCGACTAGCGACAAATCTAGCGACTTTTTTTTGACAGACCTTATTTATTCTCTGAGACTCTCCAGTACTGCCGAACGAGCACAAGCGCTCGCGCTCTCTCTCTCTCTCTCTCTCTCTCTCTCCCCCCCCCCACAGGCAGCGCGCGCACACGCATCTCTATCTGCCCTGTTCAGCGAGCAGAGAGGAGCAGCACTTTCAGTTAAAAAAAGATATTCTGTTGCTTCAAACTCTATTTTACATACAAGTACAGTCGAAATCACAGTTCAACCATTGTCTTAATCTTATGTGTATGTTATTTCATAGTCGTGAATAGGATTTTAGTGCACAGATTAACATCTTTGAGAGCTGGTATGTAGTCTTAATGGACCGCGTTTCAGTCATTATAATATTAATTCCGTTGTCTGACAACAGAAACATTAAAATATAATAATAAAAAACGTTTTATTGAGAATTTTTGCAGCATTAAAATGCAGTACATGAGCACAGAAAGGGCGAGATAATATGACGCACCTACGTCATGAATATGGTAATTACCATATGACGTCATCTAGCGACATTTAGCGACTTTTCAGGCAGGGTTTAGCTACTTTCCATTGAAAGAAGTTGGCAACACTGCTCCCGAGCTCAGAGGATACACAGTGTATAGTAAAATTTCAGATTTTTGTGGTATATTAGGACATGGCGCGAAACTTTGAGAGGGAGCTTCTGGGACATAGAGAAAGGCATCTACACTGTCGGAATTATAAGGACATGGGCCCTGTCCTCATAAACCCAAATGTCCCTGTAATGCTGGTGCGTATTCAGGTCAAAAGTCCTTGTAAACCACAAAAACCAACACACACACACACACACACACACACACACACACACACACACACACGCACACAACAACAACAACAACAACAACATAATGACATACTCCTCTGTCCTCCAGTTTCCTCCTTTCATCCTAAGAGGGATTTCATCCTTTCTTAGTTTAACTGATAACAACACAGTTTCTGAGAGCTGACACTCAAACAGAAGAAGCACACCGAATCTGTAAAACCATACACTAATTCTCAGACTTTGATTCAGTTTTCCATTTCATGAAACACTTTTTGTAAAACACAACACACTATTTTTATGTACAATAACACACAAAAAAAAAAAAAACTAACAGGAATGAATATTATTGCAAAGATGTTTGTAAATGTTTGCTTTTGAGATGTGTTGGTGATATTCTGAATGCAGTGTTTCGTGCAGGGCCGGCCCGAGGCGTAAGAGAACTAAGCAGCTGCTTGGGGCCCCCATTTATTTTTATTTTTTTTACAATTAAATAACTTAAACAAGTGATATAAATGAATGAATGAATAATGAACGAATAAATGAATAATTCAAGACAAGAAAATTCTTATTTACCGACAACTGCTGCTGTGTCTGCTAGCGTTTGAGTCATGCGTTATTGCACATAGACACCTCGCGTGCATTGACAAGTGCGCGTCACTGTAATAAATGATAATCCATGTCACAAAAAGGATGTATCCCTCTGGTGCCGCAAAGAGAAAGAAGAAAAGGACATAAAATTGGCTTGTCGTTGGACGTTGGACGAGTCTCAAATTTAGGGACCGTCTCTAAAGTTACATGCGATATTGGTGTACACTTTTCTAACGTCAGTAGCATTTCAGGAGAATGACTTACAGTCATAAAAACTACTGTAATTGTTCATGTAGGTGCCAGGTATAATGCACAATTGAATATAATGTTTAATATTTATTAAAATAAACTGTAAAGTATATGTAAATTATGCTACTTTTTACATGGGCTCAAACGCAAATTTGAAGCTTAGTAGCATTTGAGGAGAAAGAATATATATTAAAATAAATTATAAATCATTTAGGTAAAAACGAGGCCCGTTTATAACTTTCAGGCATTTTTTTTTTTTTTTTTTTTTTTTCAGGTTCCCTTACAAAAATGATCCACCCATTGTTTTATCAATAACACCACAAATCATCGTTCTTGTAGCCATGGTAACTGCAAATTAACCATGGTTTTGTTACTTCAAATAATAATTTACAAAGAAGTATTAATATACTGTAAGATTTTTTTGTTGATGTTGTTGCTATAAAAACAGACCCAAGCCATCAATAGCCTTTAAAATGACTTTATGTAAATCATTGCATTATATAATGAGGCAAGAATGATTAGTTAATAATAACACTGTTAAAATACATAATGTAGGCACATACAAAATAAACAATTTATGTACATGTTATTACAAATGCCACGTGATTGCTGCTGTTACATTTTTGCTATAGATTACACAGCCTATATAATTTCTTCAACAAAAAATGTGCATATCACAACCCTTACAAAAATAAACCATGGTTTTATCATAGTAAAACTGCTTAATTTCCCATTGCATGATTTCTGAATGCTTAAGACTATGAAATAAATTAGAGTCATAATAAAGTTATAGCCACAGGTAAATGTTGAATGCTACAATTGTAATTAGTAAATAATACAATTTATTCTTTTATTTGATTAAAGTTATATTTTCACCTCTATAGTAGGTGTTTATTTTCCATCATCATATTCTGCTGTCCCGATGTCATCAGTGACTCCTGAAAAGCTAGGAAGGAACAATTTTGAGGTCATTGTTGTACAATTGTCATTGTTGAATCCTAGCTGTTCTTATGTTTGCTTTCTTTATTTAGGTTTTTAACTATTTTTTGTAGCATTATATTTTTTATTATATTAATGTATGTCTATTTTGGTTTAATTTAAAAGTTTGCACATTTAATGCACATTTGCAAATCATTTATTTCATGTTTTGTGACAGTTTGTATTCAGACGTTTAAGAGTGAAGTATGTTAAGTATTGATTTTTACTTATTTATTTTGTATTAATACATAACCTCACTGTATTCATTTATGATGTAACATAATAGCGTGACATTTGTGTCAATAATCCTGAAGCACAGGTGACTCCTCGTGGTGGGAGGGGGGCCCCCAAGAGGCTCGGGCCGGCACTGGTTTCATGTGAGGCTTTTTGTGTGCAGTTCTTGGATTTGTGTGTAAAATTGTGAAAAACAGGAGGCAATGTTTTGGAAATGTATGTAAGCAGCTGGGGGAACAAAAATGAAAAACACAAAGGAAAGATTCGAGGAGAGGACATGAATATGGAACAAGGCTTGCAATCAGGCCTGACTGAGTTAACCAGCTGTCTCTAATTATCCTCTTAATTAGCTTGATTGAATTAGAAGGAATTCTTCTTGAAACACTGCCACTAGTCGAGTCAGAGTATGTACTGTGTGATGAAGAAGTGTTGAATCCTTCAGCCGAGGCACATTACTGCTGCCCTAATATGATCAATCATGTACAGCATGATAATATGTCTGATCACATTCATATCAACAGTGGGCTTAGAGTATACAGATATTGTTAGATTATAAGATCAAAGTAAACAGGTACAGTTTTTAAACGGTTTAAACTGAAATCAGTATTTCATCTCATGTTGTTATTTACTGTATGGAGTAAAGTCTTGGTATGGCTGTATATTTTTACTAATTATATCCATCTTGTTTCAACTTGTTCATTTATTTGGCTAAAAGTAGGGTGACCAAACATGGCATTTTCCCAGGACACGTCCTGGCCAGGATTTCTATATTGCCTAAAACATCCATGTTTTGGCTTTGGTTTCCTGTTTTCATACTTAAAGGTCCCGTTCTTCGTGATCCCATGTTTTAAACTTTAGTTAGTGTGTAATGTTGTTGTTAGAGTATAAATAATATCTGTAAAATTCTAAAGTTCAAAGTTCAATGCCAAGCGAGATATTTGATTTAACAGAATTCGCCTACAAAAAACCACCCGTTTGGACTACATCCCTCTAGTTCCTGCAGTAATGACGTCACTAAAACAGTTTTTTGACTAACCTCCGCCCACATGAATACACAAAAAGGGGGGCGTGGTCTTGTTGTGCTCCGACGGAGAAGAAAGAAGAGCTGCGTTTGTGTTTGTCTCCATGTCGTTTAAAATAGGGTGCTCCGATCACGATCGGCCGATCGTTATGCGCATCTCGTCAGTAAAGCCGGTTCTCTAATCAGCGGTTAATTCCATCAGGTGTGTGATTTCACATAGAGCACCTGTTACTACACAGAGCCGTTGTTAATAGAGAAAATTCGCAAATCCACTTCATTTTCAGCGTTTTTTGGTGCATCTTCTCAGTTAACAATGGCTCTCTCTCTCTCTCACGCACCTGATGGATCGGCCGATCGTGATCGGAGCACCCCTAGTTTAAAACGCTGTTATTTTCATCTCTGAGTCCAATCACCTTTGTCAGTGCTTCCCAGGGACGCTGTACTTGGAGATTAATGGTTACAATTTATGTTTAACTCTGTTCCCGAAAATTATAATCCACATGTAAAACTATGTGCAGCACATTTTGCTGAGGACAGCTTCCTCAATCTCAATCAGTTTAATGCCAGATTCATACAAAGATTATTCTTGAAATAAATGCCTTGTTTATGGACCACAACTGGTAAGTGTATTTTATTATTTAAGTTGGTGCGTTTAACAGTTTCTGTAACTTATTACACAAAGGGCAACGCTGTTTAGCTTTGTTAACTAGATGTTAGGGCTGGGCAAAAAATCGAATGCGATGTTCATGCGCATCTCTTTAGTAAAAAAAAAGATTAAGTACTGCACAGTCAATAAAAACAGAGAAATACAAACTTACACAGACCTGCAATAATTATTATTAATGCTGTGAAACACTGTTCATTGTTAGTTTGTGATAGCTAAAGCTTTAACTCGTTTGAAAGAGCTGAACACTGTAGTTTGATGAACAGCTGGATGTGTTTCAGGAGCTTTACTCTGTAATTTCTGTGATAACACGCAGATGTTGTACGTTAGATAATAGCTGCTCACGTTTAGTTTTGTGGCTCTGAGACTGTGCACTTTGTCACTTTGTGTTTTATTCACTGCCAGACTGGTTTGCAGGACCTGAAATAGAAACAGTGAATTAACCATCCAGCAGCAATCAGAGCTTGGAGAAAACAGATCCTGTCCCTTCACTCACAGCTGCCTCTGTTCAGATGTTTTACACAAATTGCCCTTCAGCCGCAGTGTGAGAGTGAACTCTTTTCTGAGCCCTGGGTTTCCTCAAGGCCTTCCTTCAGCTTTCCTCTTGCAGAAGCGTAGGTACTCGGGTGTGAATTAAAGCTGTTTTATATTCCTGCATCTCGGTTTTCTCATTTCAAATATTGCCTTAAAAAAAAGTTTTTTGGAGTTTGGAATAACACACTATCTACTGTTTTTCAAAGTAGTATGCATTTGACAGTGCACATTATGCATGTACTTCTGTATATTTCTGATTAGACTGAAGCCAGGGACAACAAATCTACAAGCTTGAGAACAGACGATGACTGTCCATCAATGAATCTGCATCTGACTAAAAACCCCTACATCACTAGCAGATTTTAAGCAGTCAACAGATTTTACAGAAAAACATGCAGTGCATGATGGGCTCAGATTATGAACCTTATCTCTTATTATAGGCGAGGAATATGTCTGATATTTTGATCAGATTTGTTTTGCCTCTAATAGGAGTTTAATACTTTAAAACTACTGCAGGGTTTTGCCTAAGTATAGCAGTGTAGCATGATCAGAGCGTTTTCTTAGAATATAAACTTGTAACGATCGGCCTTATTGGCTGAATTGCATTAATTTAAAATGGGGTCAGATTAAACTGTGTGAGGGCTTTGAGTGTTAAAAAAAGATGGGTCAGACAACAAGGTTAGAAGTGAAAATCAAATATGTATTTACAATGTTCACAAGAGACTTAAAACAACACAATAAATCCTAGGCTAATAAAAGCACAGTCTTTCCATAGCATTAAAACAGTCCTTAAGAATACCAGTCTGCTGCAAGTCCCAATGTGAATGTGAGAAGTGTCCACTGGTGTATATACAATCCAAAGAAGGTGATAATCCAAGTGTGGTTCTGGAATGGTAAGTCCACAAAGGTAACTCCTCATCCAGCTTTTGGTCAAAGACACTGTCTGTCTGCCATGCTGCCTCCTTTATACTGTTAATTTCTCATTTGAAGACATACATTAAAATGTTTAAGAGGAATAAAATGGCTAAGACCATATGGTGGTCAGTACAGGGATTGTTTTAAGATTTTAAACTTTTTTGAGAAAGTGTTAAAATATGATGACCCATTTTGAAAGTGCTGCTGCTTTTAAAACTCGATTTTTAATGATGAATGGATTTTACACCACTGTGACCAGCTTCGTGCTGAAGTACTTTCTCTTAAAAACATTGTTTTAAAACTGGAGAAGGATTTTAAATACTGAAAAGTCATTTTAACCATGAACTGTGTTTTAGAGAGAGTATGGAGTTAAAATTTGATAAGGTGGAGGAGTATGTGAAGGAGAAAATGGCGGCTTTAGAGAAAGGGGTTGTGGAGTGTTTTAGGAGGAGAGATAAAAAGTTGGCAAAACAAATGAAGGAAAAGAAGAAACTTCCAGAACCCACTGTCTCCCCTCCAACCCTGTGCCCTCCATCATCAGCTCTGCTTCACCTCCACTTTACTGTTCCACCGTCTCAGCAACTTCGCTGACCGACGACAGAGCGAAGGACGGAACAACATTCTCCGAGACATCAACAGGGCCTGATGTCACCAACATCTTCTCCGTTCTTTCCTTTTTCCACTGGTTGGACTTTACTACACAGAGCCATAGTCCACAGACAAGCTACACAAAATCCCTTTCAAAGAATCGCCTCTGATTTTGAAATTGATTTGGTGTAGATTGTCAGTGAACTACGGCTTACCGACTTACCTTTCCGGATCACTTAGGCCCAATCCCAATTCTATTTTATACCCCTTCTCCTTCCCCTACCCCTCCGCCTACCCTTTCCCCTTGTCCCTTGAAACAGAGTGTCTAGGGGTAGGGGAGAACATATTCCCCTTAGGATTGGGACACCACTACCATGACATCACAATCCATCATTCGTCGTCGAGCTCTTTCAATACACACATATACTGGTGTGCATTAGAGCCTTTAATTATCATTCTGGATTAATGAGCTGCTTACTGACACACACACACACACACACACACACACACACATATCGAAAATCGCGCAGCTCACACATCCAGGAGAAAATAAACTTGTCAACGCTGCCCCATGACTTTTATTAAATACAGTGACGAGAGGATACAATCGTTGTTTTTAAGTAAACTCACTCTCTAAAAAGAGAAACACACAGACACAAATACATGCATGAATGTAACATAAAACAAATGATTACTTTTCGTTAAAATCTTTATTTATGCAAAAAAGCTTACATTTATGTGTCTTTTTGTTCGCTGAAGCAGCCATGTTGAGATAATTCATACCCCTTCATTTGAAGTGTGGTCCCGAAAAATCTTCGTTTGAAGGGCTATCTGGCCCTTCCCCTTACCCCTACCCCTCCAACCTTACAGCAACTTGGATTGTATACACACAGGGACACTCACATTGGGACTCAGCGACACACTGGGACACTTGGACTGTTTTTAGGGTATGGACAATATAACTGTATTCTTTTAACAGACTGAGTTTACCTGGTTTTATCGTGTTGTTTTGAAAGTATTTTATTGTGAACCTGTAAATACACCAATCTTATTATCCGTATATCTGTTTTATGTAATTCTTTCAACACGTTTTAACTCTCACACAGAAAAGTCAGAACACATTTCAATTTTAGTAACCCAGCCTGCTGGGCTGAGCGTTATAAACTCTTGTCAGTCAGTTCTTCTCAAAGAGTGCATCAGATGCTACGCAAAATCATCTGAACTGAGACAATGTTTACTTGAGCCCTGATAGTAAAAAAACAACAACAGTAAATTAAATGATAACAGTATCAGGATTCTGCAAAGCACAGAACACAACGAGCGCTGAATGAAGTGGAATATTCACCCAGAAAACTCTCATGACAATAAACTAGAATATATGCTACTATTTACAAGTGATGAAGACAATCTTTCAGTTCAACAGCTTGTGCACAGTTCTGTACTACAGAAACACTTTACCACTGCAAATCCTTGGGAATGATTTCATGTACATTTAACAGCATGTGTTTTTCAGCATGTACTGCATATTTAAAGTGCTTTTCATTCCAAAGTCATTTGTAATCTAATGGATAAACCCTTCCATAGCGTCAAAGTAACCACTGCACTCTTTTTGTTAGTAGCTTGTTATATTGCTGACTATTTTTTCACAATGTTTTCTTGTCTATAGTTGAACTTCTTTAAATGGTGTGTCGCTTGTAGTTTGTCAAGTTGGATTTAAAGTAGTTTCCCCGACACTGACGAGCTGTCTTTCTCTGTAGCCACTTACAAAGTCAAAGTTTCAGATGGGTTCAGATATCAGACATGCTTTGGATAATTCCAGCCTGGAGAAAGTGTTGTTCTGAGCGATCAGGGAGCGGACAGCCTTAATGGTATTAGTAAACTCTGCAAACGATTTAGTGTCCATCAAATCCAGGACAGCATGACATCAGCTTCCTCAACAACAAATAACTGAAAAGTATGGGAATGCCTTGTATAATCAAATAACATAAAAGAAGCAAACTCTCAGTTTAAATTGCAGAGCTAGAATCAAACTGTATTAACTTCACCCTTGATGCGACTGCATTCAGTGAGGAGACGCTCACGACTCAAACAATGGTGTCACTCTCACAATACAGTCCCAACAGTCTGAGCTACTGTACACAGACACAATTCCTGAGTAAACCTATGACTGAACATGACTTTCTTTGACAGCTGAAAAATAACGCGACTGCACTGTTCAGTACACGGAGCTCTCCTCTAATAGTGTACGTGTGTTCTGTCTCCTGTTCTGACTTCTGTTCTGGCGCAGCTGACATAGAACAACATACACTATTTGCGTCCAGTGAATAAATGGTGCTACGCTGATGTAAAAGAGACAAATTGTTGAATAAAGTAATTGTAAAGTTGTTTTTGTTTTCTTTGCACAGCAAAAGTGTTCTCATCACTTCATTAAACTCAGATTGAACCACTGATGGCAGATGGACTATTCTGACGATGTCTTTCATACTTTTCTGGAACTTTACAGTATATTTTACTTGGCAGTCTATGGGACAACAGGCCTCCCAGTTGTCATCCAAAATATCTTAAATTGTGTTCCCAAGATGAACAAAGCTTTTATGGGTTTGGAACAACATGGGGGTAAGTAACTGATGACAAAGTTTTCAATTTGGGCTGGAGTAACCCTTTAAATACATTGCTGTCTATCGAGGGCCAGAGAGCTTTCAGATTTCATCTGAAATATCTTAATTTGTGTTTTCCGAAGATTGGAACGAAGGTCTTACGCGTTTGGTACAAGGGTGTGTAATTTTTGACAAAATGTTAAATATGGGGTGGATGTAGTAACCCTTTAACATTGATCCACAAATCCATCATTAATAAATAGATACTAAAAACTTTGATAAGGAACGTAATGTAGTGTCATAGTCAAGATGTTCCAGAGACAGATCAGTTAAACCTTGGATTATGGGTGTGTGGCTCATCTAACACTGCTATAGTATACAATATAACCCAGTGGGCACCTTTATATCAGTTTGACATCAAATACTGTATTGGTCAAGACTTGATCAAGATGCTGTAACATCATTTTAAACTCAGTTTGGACAGCAGTTCCTCTTCAGGACCTCTTCTGATCTCTCCCTCCGCGCCACCAAGGAGACCGCCCGAGTGATTGGGCGGTCCATGGCAGCTATGGTGGCCGCGGAGAGGCACTTATGGTTGACCCTGTCAGGTATGAAAGAGTGGGACAGGGTTTGCCTCATGGAAGCCCCGATTCAGTCTACTGGCCTGTTCGGCTTTCAGAGGGCAGCCTCTGCTGGGGTAGAGTGGTACACACCGCAGTACACGGTGCCCGTCTCGCCTCAGCGCCCTCTGGGGGCCGATCTGCCAACCCTGCCAGTGTTCCAGGGCGCAGCGGGGACAGCGAGCATTGGTCTCAGTATCTTCCGCCTGTGCGCGTAGCGGGGCTGAGACGCTCACGGCACCTGCGGGGGCCTCTTACACCAGAAGTCAGTCTTGAGAGACTGATTCCGTTAGTAGATTATTTAGCAGCGAGGAAACTACTGCCAAATGTATCTCAATGGGTCCTGCACACAGTAGAAAAAGGCTACCATATTCAGTTCGGCTATGCGCCGCCAATATTCAACGGGGTCATCCCGACGATAGTCGGCTCCAGGCAGGGTCTGGTTATGTAACAGGAAGTGAAAACCCTAAAAGAGAAGGAGGCCATCGAGGTGGTCCCTCCTCAAGACAGGGAGTCCGGATTTTACAGCCGGTATTTCATAGTTCCAATTATAGACTTGAGGGTCTTAAATCGTTCAGTTATGAGATTGAAGTTCAAAATGCTCACAATCAAGCATGTTGTAGCTCAGATCAGGTCTGAGGACTGGTTTGTAACAATAGATCTCAAAGATGCATACTTCCACATATCCATCCTTCCACAACACAGGAAGTTTCTGAGGTTCGCTTTCGGGGGCGAAGCTTACCAATATCAAGTACTTCCCTTCAGCCTTGCACTCTCGCCCTGCACGTTCACAAAACGTGTAGACGTGGCTCGGGTTCCCCTGCGCATGCAGGGCATCCGCATTCTCAACTATATCGACAATTGGTTGTTTTTAGCTCAGTCAGAGCAGGTTGCGACTATCAAGGTCACGCGGCGCTGCCTCCGACATGTGGAAGAAACCTTGGTTCTTGAATCAGGGCCCGGTGCTGGGAGCTCCTTGTCACAGTGTAATACTAGCGATGGACGCATCTCTCACCGGCTGGGGTGCAGTCATGAGTGGCCACCCTGCCCGTGGTCTGTGGAGCATTCACCATCTAACATGGCCTATCAATTGTCTAGAAATGCTAGCAGTTTATCGTGCACTGAAGTACTTCCTCCCAGACCTAAGGGGTCACCTTATGTTGGTGCGCACCGACAACACATCAGTGGGAGGTCTGCGTTTGCGCCCTTTGTACAAGCTGGCGCACCAGATCCTGGTGTGGTCCCAGAGCAAACTCCTCTCATTAAGAGCAGTATATATTCCTGGGAAGAGACTCAAGAGACATCACAATGTCCCCTTTGGTTCTCTCTACCTCATCCTGCTCCTCTTGGACTGGACGCCATGGTATAGACCTGGCCGAGGCTTCGTCTGTATGCCTTTCCCCCTATTGCTCTGCTCCCGGGAGTTCTGGCGAGAGTAAGCCGGGACGGGGTACATCTGTTATTAGTAGCCCCATTCTGGCCGGGCCGAGTATGGTTCGCAGACTTGGTCTCGCTCCTCGACAGCTCTCCATGGGAGATACCGGTCAGGACAGACCTACTCTCAAAGGCGAAGGGCACGATAATTCACCCTCGCTCAGAGTTGTGGAAGCTGTGGCTGTGGCCCCTGAGGGGGCACAACTGTTAGCAGCCGGTCTCTCAACCAAGGTTGTTGAGACCCTCCTCCAATTCAGAACTCCCTCAATGAGGAAACTGTACACCCTGAGGTGGAAACTTTTCACCTCATGGTGCAGAGACCGCCAGCTAGACCCAGCAAACTGCCCAGTTGGTACAGTTCTGGAGTTTCTACAGGCCAGGCTCTCTGCAGGGTTGACCCACTCCATGCTGAAGGTTTACATGGTGGCCATTGCAGCCTACCACACCCTTCTCGATGGCCAGTCTATGGGAAGACACCATCTAGTTACACGTTTCCTCCATGGTGCGCTGAGGCTGAGACCTCCAGTACGGTCCCGTATTCCCCTGTGGGACTTGGCTGTGGTGTTAGAGGTAATGTGCAAACCCCCATATATTTCAGACAGACATCTTACACTTAAAACCTCCTCTCTGTTGGCTATCACCTCTATGTGGAGAGTAGGAGATCTTCAGGCCCTCTCCGTGGCCCCCACTTATCTTGAGTTTGCACCTGGCACGACCAAAGCGTTCATATACCCTCGAGCGGGATATGTTCCTAAGGTTCCCTCTGTTAAACCACGACCTGTAGTGCTGCAGGTCTTCTGTCCTCCTCCCTTTCGGGAGCCCAACCAAGCGAAGCTAAACTGTATGTGTCCAGTTCGAGCGCTGGACGCATAAGTCCACAGAGCTGCCATGTGGAGAAAAACTGACCAATTGCTGGTATGCTACGGTCCCCCCAAGAGGGGTTCTCCTGCTTCTAAGCAGACTATTAGTCGTTGGAGAGTCGAGGCTATCAATGCCACCTATGAGTCCTCTGGTCGTCCCCCACTGTCGGGAGCCAAGGCTCACTCTACTCGGGATATGGCGGCCTCCAAGGCCTTCCTAGCAGGTATATCCATGCTGGACATCTGCAATGCTGCAGGGTGGTCCACGCCTTCTACGTTTGTTAAATTCTATGGCCTAGACATTCCAGTGACTCCAGGTGCTTCTGTCCTCTCATCCTAAGCTGTGCTCTTTGGATAAACCCTAGTCAGAGGTTTGGTAGTCTGGCGGCGTTGGTACTCATTCCCCAAAGCGTTGTTCGACACAGCTTGATTTCCTGAAGAGGAACGTCTCTAGGTCACGTATGTAACCCTAGTTCTTCGAGGGAACGAGACGCTGCGTCTCGGAGCCATACCCCCGGCACCCCTGCCGGCACTTGCTGGTATTCAAAGCTGACGCCAGCTGCGCGGCATGTGCTTTTATAGCTTCCTTGCCCGCTTACGCCACCCCGACTGTGACGTCACGCCCTTCCATTGGACTGATTACACATGATATTCAGAGTCGCTTGTGCTAAGCGAGTTCCCCAAAGCGTAGTTCGACGCAGCGTCTCGTTCCCTCGAGGAACTAGGGTTACATATGTGACCTAGAGACGTTTCTTCCAGGGGTATTTTGGAGAACATATAAAGTTTAAATCGCACACTGAAATGTTTGACGTTCAGTTCACATTGAATCACTGTCATGTCCAGTATTTTGATGTCACCTTGATTTGGATATTTGTTTTTTAGCCGTCAGTTTGATTGGTTTCCAGCATCTGTGGGTGATGTCAGCTGTGATACAGGGCTGTGTTTTTCTCACTTCACACTTCATTTGTGTTTGATCACTAATGACCCACCTGAGCACACAAGTGTAAAATCCATTGTCCTCCATCTCTGCGGAGCGGAACCAGATGGAGTCTCCCTCCTTACTCAGCCGGTGACCCGAGAAAATGATGGGCTCCTCGGAGTCGCCCTTGTTCCTGTACCAGATGAGCCGCAGCTTGGCATTCTGGGCCACGCTGTAGTTGGTGCGTATGTAGCTGTAGAAGAGAGCACACTTCACCCTCAGCGGCTCTCCGGCCAACACACGGTACGTCTTCAGATCCACCGACCAGTCAATACAGCCATCCACTGTGGAGACAGAAGACACATCCATTATTAACACCCCACGCTGTCATAAGGAGGGCTTACTCTGGGAATAGATTACATATCTGGAGTCTGCAACATATGCTCAGTGCCAAAGATTGATAACAATGAATCTGAGGTGGAATATAATTGATTTAGTGCTGAAACCTGGTTATTTAATTCCTAACATTGGTTTCCTATTTTAATATAATTTTACAATTTCATTATTCCTGTGATGCAGCACTGAATCAACATCATTCCTCCAGTCTTCAGTGTCACATGATCTTCAGAAATCAGAATAATATGATGATTTGTTATCAGTGTTGAAAACTGTGGAGACTGTGATATATTTTTTCAGGATTTGTTGATGAATAAAATGTTAAATAAAATATTTTATATATATATATATATATATATATATATATATATATATATATATATATATATATATATATATATATATATATATGTTGAATAAACACTTTTCTTTTTAACTTTTTATTTATCAAAGAACTCTGAAAGAATTATCACAGGTCCCAAAAAATATATGAAGCAGCACAACTGTCTCCAACATTGATAATAAATCTGAATGATTTCTGAAGATCATGTGACACTGAAGACTGGAGCAATGATGTTGAAAATACAGCTTTGAATTTCACTAAAATAAATTATAATTTAAAGTAAATTTAAACAGAAAATTGTTATTTTAAATTGCAATAATAATTTATACAATTATTATTTTTTGGTTAAATAGATAGTCTTTATGAGCAGAAAAATCTTCCTTAAAAAATTTAAAAATCATACTGATCCCAAACTTCTGAACAGCGGTGTTTGTGCCAGACCTCACAATTGTGGTTAGTGGTTTGTTACAAAATCAGTGGCTAAATGCTGAAACAGAAGCAAATCCCCTGCACAGCCATCTGCAAAGAGCAACAAATCCATTTCCCTCTCTCTCCCGACACTCGCCGCACACTCACCGCGCTCCAATATTTCACACTGATAGAAAGATGAAACCCATCAAAGTCACGGCCACCTATCAGCAGCGAACGCTGGGATTTATGAGCAATTACAGAGGTGTTTGTGCGCGGACACTGACTCATCACTGCGCCGCCTCCCATCACATAAATATCTCTCACATTCAAAAGCTGCCAGAGCTGATTTATGTCAAGCGCTGTCACAATCACACATTTACGGCATGGATTTTTGTTATATACGCTCGGCCTGATGAATTTCACAGCTGCGGGAAAGATGGAAGGAGAAAGTGATATCACACATGGCTGGACAAGAAGAGAGGGTTGATTCTGAAGGGCTAGAAATCACACACACACACACACACACACACACACACACTTGTATGCACTGAATTAGTTTGCTCTGCTGCCTTCATGCCACGCGTCTGAAGCAGAAACCGTGTGGAGCTCACAGGTTACACGTTACGTAAACAGGCAGCCATATGTCGCCCCGAGTAATTTCACATTTAATGCGCTTGTCTTGAATGATTAATTTATCGGATATTGAGTGCAGCACAATGGTGTAATTGGACAAGATACGCCTTGCTTGTCATGGTAATTCTTGTTAGAATGCATCACGGTAAGCGCCTGAGCGAGGCTTTGTAGCGGATCCTAAACGTTTGCATATGGATGAGGCTGAGGATTGTGCAAAACAGGCTCTGAGAACTGGGCCGGTCAGAAAAGAGCAGACGTCACGCCAGCACAGCAAGAGGGCATTAGTGAACTTTTCAACAAAACACAAACTCGAGAGCAAGATATTACTCACGGCATCACAGACACCTCGGATGGGTCGCGAAAGGCCACGTCACATGATGAGGAATCCAAACAAGACACTAGCATGTAGAGCCAGCGTCCCTAGTGTTCAATGTTGTGCATCAAGGCATTGTTGCATACTATATATACATACCATATATATATAAAACTGCATGCAGATTTGTGCAAAATTTTGAGGAGCAAAAATGCATTTGGATTTGGAACAGCTTGATGACAGAAAGGAATTAATAACAGGATTATTTTTGTGATTTTGTGCTCCTAATGTGAAATCCATGGCGAGGCCCTGCAGTAATTGTCTGACCTGTTTCCCGCGCCGGCTCGCTCTATTGTGAAGCAGTACAGTAATTCCAGAAATGAAAGCTGAAGCAGTACAAAAAGTCAATATCAGAACAGCAGCCCACCGTACGCTTTGTGCTGAAATGCAGTTTCACTGCTGACTTACGTCTGATAGCGTGTTTATAATTCTCCTAAAGTGTGAATGGATGGCTTGTAGTGGACATGTATCTCCAGATGGAGCTGGCTGGACGAGGACCCCCGGGTGAAACGGTCTCAAAGGCTAATCAATGTAGAACCGCAGCGAGGGTTAGGGCACGTGATTGCACCTGTATGCGGGATGTGTTTGATGTGCATCGACTGCAGCGCAGCTTTGACTCTCCACAGGCCGTTCATTTGAAGCCTGTCATGGCCATTAAGACTAGAGAGCACCGTGAGTGAGCTGCTGTCTGTGTAACTAAACCAAGCCGGATGTGAGACATTCTCCACAAACAACCTCAAACACTTCCAATCTTACTGAGCTAATGATGAAACAATCTATCAGGTGCATCAGCTGCTTTCATTAAGATCTTTTTTATTACATGAATGTTAGCAGTTCATTATTTCATGATGTGAGCGAGGATGGTTTGTGTCTTCTATCCATTCAAAGTCTAACACTTCTGGACGCTCGTTCTCGTTCCTGTCTACTTTCCAGCCTTTATTGCTTTAGTATATTAATCCATGTAAGTGTCCTTGTGGTTTTCAGTGAGTTTCAGGGATGAATCTCATGAATAATGAATGATTTCAGAGAATGTTTTCTGGTCCTCCAAAGCCAAAAGTACTGTAAAAAGACTTGCTGTTGCAGAGGCTAACGATACGTTGTGTCAACTAAGAAAGAGGACATTTAATTCTAAAGGCAAGGAGTAAAAGAGTGATATATCTGATTATTAGCCTGAGCTTGAAGCTTTTTACTGGAAAAATAACACTTAGTAGTGTTGTGAGTTTTGAAGCAGTTGCTCTGAATCCGTCTCCGGTGTGTTGAGTTTCTTTCTTAAAATTCCACCCCCTCTCGAAAGAAGAAAGCCATCGCGTTTACAACTGTGATGACGAGAGCTTATCAGGATCAACTAAATGCTGGTTTTTCAAAAGTATGTGAAATATTTAAAGTTTGCAGGATATAATCTTTCAAATATGTCATAGAGCTTTACACAAATATCTGTTATTGTGGCGACATTTCCATGCCTCGAAACATGACGATGAATGAAACAAACTGTGATTGGCTGTTTGACATGTCTTGGGCCTTGGCCAATAACAGCTGAATGAAGAGGATTCCTGAGGACTGTTTCAATGAAATCCATGAACAAGCAGTCAGAGAAGTCGTGTCACTGAAAATGCATCTTAACACCAAGTGTTCAAGTGTTCCCTCGAACAAAAGACGACTGACGGCAGGACTGAAGAGTAAACCACTGATCATCTGTCCTGTGTCCATGCCTCCCACCGTCTCCCACTGTAAGGTCATTCTTCATCATCTCAGATGACTTTGCAATGCAGGTCTTTAAAAGCAGGGCCATGTTTTACACTGAGAAAGCATCAAATATTTATACAGGTGGTCATCTGTGCTTCTTTCCAACATTTTTAAGTCTTCAGCTTGTTCACTGGTGGTTTGAAGCCTACAGTCTCTGTAGAACAGTATTCATTGTGAAATCTGCTATAAACTGAAAGAGTTTCTCTCAGTGATGTGGTCTTGCCTCTGTCCTGCTGAATAATCCACCAGATTGACTCTTTATCAGAAGTCAATCCCCTTCAGTGTCTGCTCTGGTTACAGTCCTCTTGCTGTGATCGTGTTTAACAGGAGCCGATCATATTCTTCTCTTAAGAGTGTGTTTAATTGGTGTCATCGCTTGAGGCGCAGCTACAGAACAGACCAAAGCCTCATTTCAGAGCTATTTATACATGATTGGTTTTGTAAGAGGTGTTAACCGGCCAAAGAGCGTTACACTTATTGTAATAGAAGTCTACAGATTAGTTTCTACATATATGAAATGGAGATGTAGTTCAGTTTTGGTTCAAGAGAACATCTGCAGTACTGAACTGACCGTCGGGGTCTCAAGAACAAACCAATTAATCCTGACAGTTTTTATATTTCATACTAAAGCTGCTATACTCATACTGTAGTGCATACTCACAAAGGTAACGCACAGACCATCTGTCCCTCCAGAATGCACAGCCACATGTTGTTTTCAGATATGAGTTTTTCATTGAAACCATATGCTTGTATTATAGCACCATCTGAACTGACTTCTCACTTATATTCTGTTACAGTGAGATGATTTGGCCTGATCCGTTAAATCAGTATCCACAAGCACGACGTGATCCAACACTTATGATTGAACGAATAAATAATGCATCAAGCAGTAAAAACGTGCTTATATAAGCATGCATGAGATCTCATGAGATGAATAATCTACAGTAACGACAGCGCAGCTCTGAAATATCCCTGATCATCAAAGCTGTGGTCATCTCTATGTAATAAGAGTAGGAAAGAACATCCCAGATTCATTTATTTCTATCTGTTGTATGAATATTGCTGTGTGTTTCAGACTTGTCTTGTCTCAGATGTGTGATAAGGAGGATCCATCTTCACATTAAACATTGATTTTAATGTTTTAACTAGTAATCTTATCTCTTTACCCACTACCCCTGTACCACAGAACCTGTATCTAATCATAGCTGTAGCTGCACAAGTGTTTTACAATTCAATATGAGCTCAATAAATGTACACGGTAGTTAAAGTGTGATTCTTCATATCACTGCTGACTGTAAACCGCAGTATATTACCATCAGCTCTAATCTGCTAAATGCATCTATAACGCTTGTAAAGCTCCTGTGAAACAATGAAAAGCTCTGTATGAATGCATTTGACTTGACCTGAAATGAAACTTACTTCTGGTTCTCCACAACACTGGAGCTCAGGGATTCAACTTGAAAGCAAAGCCAAGACAGCAAATTAAGAAGAAAACCCATGTGACGTCACACTTATTAGTGCAGCTGTTTAAGCCTGCGTCAGAGGGATTGATCAGCGAGAGCCACTATTACTCCAGAGAGAGAGAAGAGGAGCCATCACAAGCTCCAGCAGTTAAAATGAAGAAGAGCGTATGAGATGAACAAAGAGCAAGACATGACAAACGTCTCGGTGCCGCGGGACAATAAAACACATGCTGACTCTTTACAAAACACATCTCAGATTTCTGCTTTCTAAATGGCAGGTTTGGAGAGAAGGACTGCATCAGTAATGAGCTGAATCAGAAAGGATGTGTGCTGTACGTGCTCTGGAGTGTCAGGTGATGAATCAGACGAGCTTGTCCTTCTGAATGTTTGCTGATCATTAAAGCGGTGGAGTGTCTGTGTTGGACACTGACGGACTGAGACACACAAGCTCTTAATGAACTCGCTCACAGCTCAGTGTCAGGTGCAGGCTGTTTCCTGGACACTGTGTCTTCCTCCCATGAATCAGTGTGACATTTCCTCTGACAGCCAATCACACCACAGCAAACACAGTCAGCCCTGAAATATATCACATATAGAGCCGAAGCACAGAAGCTCTGAATAACTCAGTGCAGGGTGACATTATGAATATCCAAACACTGTAGTTGTGCTGCTTCATTTTGAATATGAAAGCAAATCCAGTTAAACGGAGTACGTTCATCAGTCTGTGGAAAGGATGTGGAAAATGTAAGCAGTAAAAGAGGAGAAACGTCACGTGACAGTCTCTTGATGCATGTGTAAATCTTCAGTATTTGAGGAAGCAGTGGTCTCCGCTCCTCTGGTCTGCTGGTGTGCTGGTGTTAGTAATATCGACGGTGAAGCGTCTCTACAGTATGAGAGCTGAGCAGAGAGGTCATCCTGAAGCACCTGTGCAGTTTAGCTCATGACCACGTCCTCACAGAGCAGCACTGATCGAGTCTGAGCTCAGCACCAGTCACATGCATGTCTCTGTATATTACACATTTATACAAAGACATGGTTTAAGTGCATAAATAATGAAGAAGATGCCACAGAGACAGGGGAGATCTGAAGTGAAGGATCTGTGTTTCAGTGACCGGTGTGTGATGTGTTCTTGTGGTTTTTAAGGTGACCTGACCAGGCTTTGGTGCTCCTGGACTGTGCTGCTCACAGACTCTGAGCTGTCTGCTGTGATGGCTGTACCAGTAATAACTGCTCAAAGAGTTAAGGGCAGAAAACAGACTGAGAAAACAACATACAGTACAGCTGAACACTCATTTCTTTACTCTTCTATAAGAATCTCTGAATATTACAATTACAACTTCTGTTCAAACAATTCAGAGAACGGTTATTGAAAACAAGTAGTTAGACATAATAAAAACTAAATCATACATTACACTAAATATCCATCATCAAATTGAATTTATTTAGTTGATTGTTAGTGTGTGTGTGTCTTGCTTCAAAAATGTTAAATGTAATTAGGCATG
Organism: Carassius gibelio; assembly: GCF_023724105.1. Lineage (NCBI taxonomy): Eukaryota > Metazoa > Chordata > Actinopteri > Cypriniformes > Cyprinidae > Carassius > Carassius gibelio. The sequence continues at coordinate 8,174,848 of NC_068409.1, forward strand.
CTGTTGGCAGAAAGTGTTATCTTAATTGAAATGATTGTGATGCACATGAAGGGCTGAAGGACAGAAGTGTATTAATATCTGTCTGGTCATGGTGTGATTTCACTGCATCTCTGTCAAAGCAAATGGGCCCAAGAGTTTTTATGACTGATGAAGCCATAGATTAACTCCATTATCTTCCACGACAGCCTGGAAACACCTCATGTGCAATAACATTATCCTTATGCAAAATACCTGCACTGATAGCATCGGAAATATAAAGCATTTACTTTCACCATCATAACAGGCAGAAATATGTACAGTGATAAACATATTGGTTATTTTTAATATTTTAGTGGATATTTTTACGCTCTCAACCCCAATCCATTTCTTGACACCATCTACAAACGTACCAAGCACATTAAGTCAATGTAAAGTTGCTCTACAGCAAAGGATGGTGTAATTCTGTGTGAGTCACAGATGAACTGATCCTCTCACACACACTCCACTGGACCGATGCCGCACAGAGGGTCCCAACCTGATGATGGGACAGCTTGAGCCACACACAAATGTATGTAGAAGTCATGCTGTTTTGTTTTGTTGGACTCAGTGAAGGAACTGAAAAATGTACCAGCACCGAGTAAGACATTTCCATCAGAAGATCAGCTAATGTGGTGAATGATGCTGTGCTGCGTTGTCATGGTAACATTATGAGGAGGAAATGATGCTGCGTCCAGAGTGAGCAGAGCTTACAGAGACTCTCATCACAGACCTTCCTCACATTGAGAATCAGTGTGTTAAAGGAATAAATAATGATGACAGAGTGTTCATTTATTTCCAGGCTGGGGTAAAGTGATAGAATCAGTCGAAGTGAACGGAGTAAAGCACGAGAGAGGACAGCAAACTGATGGAAAGATCATAATTTAAAATGAATGATAGCACACAACATATAAGAGTGTCCAGCTGCTGGTGATGAGTGTGTGAGTCTGAACTCTGGTTTGGCAGTGAACGAGAGTCAAGTCACCTTGATTCCTGCTGCTTTCCGGACTGAATCCTGTGCCTGACCCATTACTAAAACCTGCCAGCAGCGCTCAAACCTGCCGGACTCGTGAAGGACATGTGAGAAAACAACATATATGCACTCATAATAAGCAGATTTTTCTCTGGTAAGACTGTCTCCTGTGTTTCAGGCTATATTCATATGCGGCAGGAGCTTTGGCTTTGGCTCCTGTTAGTGAGATTATGTGGACATTTCTGGCACCAGCCTTCAACATGCTCATTAGTTCGGTGTTTCTCTGGAGACAGGTGATTTTCTTCGAGCCGGATCCAGCACCTGTGCCAGACACCCTTTCACACACACCCAGACCTCACAATTCAAGGACAATTTAACATTGTGCTGCCTGCAAAACTTCATGATGACGTCAGCCGTGTCAAACAGCAGCCGCCTCCATCAACATGCCTCTGGAAAGTGAATCAAGCCGTTGATTCCAGAGTATGAGATAGTTTATCAGCGCAGTGCTGGACGAGGAGGTGAAGAGCAGTGCTAAAGCACATATCTCAGGAGTGAGCAGTGATGTGACGTGATGTGAGGAGTGTAAGGTCTACTGTTGAGATGTCTGATCAGGGCAAGACTGTGCTCACACTGGACTGTGGAGTTGGATGGGGGGTAATGGACAGGGCATCTAGTCCGAGGACTGGTTTGTACTGATAAATATCAAAGACTCGTATTTCCATGTTTACATCCTTCATCAACACTGGAGGTTCCTGAAGGTTTGCTTTCAGGGGGAAGTATAACTATATCGAGTTCTTCCCTTTGGCCTATCACTCTCACCACGCACTTTCACGAATTGTGTGGATGCTGCTCTGGCTCCTCTGCGACTCCAGGGCATCTGCATACTCAATTATATCTACAATTGGTTTATATTAGCTCAATCAAGATGTGGTTCTCTCCCATATGAGAGAGCTGGGGTTAAGACTAAACACCAAGAAAAGTGTGTTTTCTCCACTACAGAGAACCACTTATTTAGGCGTAGTACAAACATGGCCGAGGCTTTGTCTGTATGCTTTTTTCCAGATCGTTCTGCTCCTGGGATTTCTGCAGAGAGTCCGCCGGCCTGAGTATGGTTCTTGGACCTGGTGTCCTAACTCGATGGCTCTCCGCTGGAGATTTCGATCAGGAGGGACCTCCTCTCTCAGGCGGGGGGCACCGTTCTTCACCCCCACCCAGAGTTGTGTAAGCTGTGGGCATGGCTCCTAAAGCGGGCACATCTCCTAGCACCTGGTCTCTTAACTGAGGTGGTTGAGACTGTGCTCCAGTCCAGAGCTCCCAACACAAGGAAATAGTACGCCTTGAAGTGGAAGCTTTTCACTTCATGGTGCAGAAAGCAACTGCGAGATCCAGTCAGCTGCCCATTTGGTCCAATTCTGGAGTATTTGCAGGAGCAATTCTCAGAAGGGTTATCTCCCTCTACTCTGAAAGTATACGTGGTGGCCTTAGCTGCTCACCATGCCCCTCTCGGTGGTCAGTCATTGGAAAGACACCCACTTGTCTCTCGTCTCCTCTATGACACCCTGAGTCTGAGGCCAGTACAGCACACTAAGGTGACCTCATGGGACCTGGCAGTGGTTCTAGAGAGCTTGTGCAATGCCCCCTTTGAACCCACAGAAGAAGTACCAGTCAAGTTTCTCATGCTCAGGACTATTTGTCTCCTTGCTATTTCCTCACTTAAAAGGATCAGGGATCTTCAGTCACTTTCTGTTTCATGGCTGGAATTTGCTCGAGGCATGATTAGGATCTCCCAAGAGGGTCTGGCTGCAGACCACCACTTGCACTCTCAGACACTTGCACTTCCGCTAGCGACGTCACTTCCGGTCTTTATTTTTTTATTTTGTTCTATTTTTTATTACTTTTCAACAGTACCCAGGTGGTGAAGATAAGAAAAAATAAAACAAAATTGAAATCACTTGCAATCACCACTTGCACTCTCCGCTACCTGTGACGTCACTTGCAGTCGACACAGATCGTGCGTGTTGCCAATGGAGATAAGACGCTGTGCTGGTGATTAAATGATTAAAACTAATTTAGTATTATAACATTCAGGGTCCTGCAAGAAAAAGACAAGACCCACAAATCCGTGGCAAGTCTGTTGCTAAACTTTTTCCTCCCATAGAAAAACATAAACACTTAACATAGCTTAATATATTAAAATGCTATTAAAATATCAAATTAAATATACAGTTTAATAATATAATGAATATGTATATAGTATTTTCCTCACATACCCAAAAAAAACGTGGCATAATGTGGGATAATGGACTAAGCTGATAAAGGCCAAACTCAATATGCTCCTCTACATTATTAAAATATATAACTAAAAAAATCGGTGAAAACAAGGTGTGCCCAGAATAAACACAACATGCAAAGTTTCACTTTAAGCATTTTTTCATATAGAATAAACTGTTTACAGCCCTTTTACATCACTGTCTTTGTTCATCTTTAGTTGAACTTTATCTCGAATGTCGATTGCATGTTATGTCACAGGTAGCGGAGAGTACAAGTGGCGACTGCAAGTGACATTGTAATTAAATTCATTTTATTGTCTTCACCACCAGGCTTCTGTTGTAAATTTTGAGAGATTGAAACAAAAAGTAATCAATAAAAAAAACTAAAAATAAAAATAAAAAAGACTGCAAGTGACGTGGCTAGTGGAAGTGAAAGTGTCTGAGAGTGCAAGTCTGCAGCCAGACCCTTCTGGGACCTCTGGTGACCAAGCAGACTATGAGTGCTGTAGGTGGGGGGTCGAGGCCATGTCCCTATCCTCCGAGTCCCCTGTCCTCCCATCACCTACGGGGCTCAGAGCGCACTAGACCAGGAGTATGGCCGCCTTCAAAGCTTTCAACTGGGCTGTGGCCTTGCAAGACATTTGTGCTGCGACGGGCTGGTCCTCTCCGCACACTTCTGTCCGCTTTTATTACCTAGACCTGGCATTTACAGTACTTTGCTAACTCAACTTCAGACAGGTGTATTTCTGTCATTTTTGTCCAATTCCAATATCATTTCATAGATATATTTCAGATCTCTTCATTTGAACTTATACATAACCACTTCTATGAAGAGTATTAAATAATTTGAAGTCATCCCCATCACCAAACATATACATCACACATAACATGCATATCATTCTGCATATCAGAAGCAGTGGTTTCTTCAATAGCCAATGAGCATTTAATATCACTAATGTACTGTAAAACCTCTCTTATAACTTGTTGTGTAATCCTCTTGAAATAACTGGCACCAGAATCACACAGAACAGAATGAAATCATGAGTCAACTGTGAAACACTATTTTGAACTACATTTCTATTGTAGATGTTATGTCAATTCCATACAGTCACTCAGTCAGCAGCTTCCCGATACTGAAAGAGCATTGGAGAAGCGTGTTTCATCACTTCTGAAATCCCATTTAATGCTGCCAGTGCTGCGGAAATGACTCACTTTCACTAAACAACGTTTTAACAAAATTAGATTTTTTTTTTACTTTCAATTATTCACATGTGATATAAGGTCAAGCTGTAAGTCTACTTAATTCATTTTTCCCACTTTAAAATTATTCTAAAATGATTAAACATCCCATTAATTGATTTCACAGAATCTTTTTTGTAAAGTGGGGTGCACCGTGACTAATTATGGAGTGAAAGCGATCTCGATGTCACATGAAATTGAGATGTAGCTCAGGCTCTCTGGGGACACAGAGAGAGAGCATATGGAGAAATACAAAGACAAAGTGTAGAGTCAGGACAGAAAGAGAGAGTGGCAGTGACCCCATGATGAGCAACCCAAACGCAAGAGTAAAGGAAGGACACAGAGACGCACAGGAGAAGCTCTGAGAGGAAACAGATGGAGCGTTTCCACCTCCTCATAAGCAGCAGACGTCCAGCTCATCCTTCACCCCGGAGCTTACAGGACCTCCTTCACTGACAGCTCTGACACCACGGGCCGCTTGCATTGTATGCACCTGTGTGTCTGCACTCGCTGCGTCTGTCCCTGGCTGGCCTTATACGAATGACACTCACTTTACAGCGTGAGGCGCAGTGCTGTAAGTGAAGCCTTGGCACACACACACACACACACACACACTTACTGGAGCTAGCTTCCATCCAGCCCATCCCCATACTCACAGCAATCAAATCATTACGAAAGACCATTCCTCTGAAACAAACAACAGCTACTAACACTATGACCATTCTCTGACCATCAATCAATCAATCAATCAATCACCTAAATAAGAATTGGTAAATTAGAAATTGGAATCATTTTAGTGAATTGGAACATGTGGACAGTTTGTTATGTAACATCACCTAAATAAGTTCCTGAATACATCTTCAGTCTGGATCCAGTCCTCACAAAGATCAGAGATGACTGAACGCCTGAGAAGAGATGATCCTAACATAAAAAACTAGCTATAGGTTTAATCGCAACATCGCTGTTGATTGTTCACCATCTGTTTGCATGATTTTTACTGAATATTTCTGCCATATGGACATTGTCACCTCACCACTGATAAGTTACTCCTAAATATAATGTAGAAACTTGATATTTTTCTGTGAAGCTACATTGCAAAAATCTGTGAATGCATTTTTTTAGTAATACCACTATCACTTTTTGGTCATCATACTACATGACAATATGACTACAATGGCCTGACACACCACATATGTATATTTATAGTAGTATTAAAGTGTTGGAAACAGATCGTCTGCTCACAGCTCTTCTGAAATGGTTCAGTATTCAGTATTCAGTGTTATTGAGCAGCTGATTCGCTGCTTGTCGTGTGGAGGGCTGTGGCTAATATCCACAGATTTGTTCTGGTGCACCAGCAGCTCGTTTAACATCTTTTTACTCTCTTGTATTTTCTAGTTCAGGTTCGAGATGTGGATTTTTCATGAAACTCATTACATGACTGATGATGAAACGTATTCTCTTCAAGACAAACTCTCATTTGAGACTCAAATGACCATGCTGACCACCTGAGATTGTTGTAAAGTGGCACAGATAATGAATAATACAGTGAAACCCGAGTGTAAATCATTCCTATCAGTCTAACAGTCATACCAGCACACAGACAAAAACACAACATGAAAAAGAACTGCATTATCAACAGTTGCAATAATTTATATCTAGGCCATATAAAAAAATGCATTCTATTGAACAATCATTCTTGGACAACATTATACCTGTATAGATGTACTGTATATTGATTGTTTTCTCATTATAAATGTTTAGCAAAAGAGCATTTGTTTTAAACATGGATTGTCTAAGACAATGAACATGTCAGGTCTGAGTCTGAGGACTGATTGGGGAGCATTTGTTGCTAATGCTAACCCATCTGAGGTCAGAGAGCAGTGTGAAAGCTGTTTTCTTGAACACGTGTGCAGCACACTGGAACTGCTGTGTGTTGGAAATGCTTTATGTGGCTACAGTTCTCAATCCATTCGAACTGCAGCTGATTGATTTCTCACAACCGCTCGTCTCAGAAAGAGGAAGCTGCATCTTCTGCTCCAGAGTCATTTCCTCGCCAGCGACTGATGAGAAACAACCAAAGGTAACAGAGCAGAGTTTGGTCTCCAGTAAAGCATCAGACCTGGAGACGCTGGGGTCGAGTTTGATCTGAACTTCTGCAGGTCACTAGTGTCTCTGGTGAACACAACTATTACTGATAGTAATGTTTATGAATCTCAGTCTGTGTGGTGGACATCCACACGTCTGCTCGGTGGACTCATGTTCAGTTTAGGAAAGCAAGAAGACTGCCCTAATATTACGTTCTCCTACCCCAATATTTTCATGACAATGCCACTCCAAATGTAAAAATATCTGACAAATTAAGCGAGGTCCCTTCCACAGACTGCACCGTTCCCCTTCTCCAATGTGTCCTCCGTCTCTGCACATCTCTGTTAATGCCATTGTTTGTCTATTTACATCTGCTAACGTAAAATATACAGACTTGGAAACTGTGATCCTGGCTGTATTGTCCGTTTCCAAAGGAGGAATCATCAAGCCATTTCCCAGCTGGCAATTTGTTGTGAGTGGCTTTTCTAAATATATTGGGCTTAGTTTAAACAACTACATACGCTGAGTGATTCACTTCAGTATCAGACGGGTCACTGTGGTCACTCTCGTTTGTGTAGAGCTGAACATTTCTCAACTCTGTCATGTCTCCGGACACACGCTGTCAACAACAGTCAGTGTCGCTCAGATCGTTGTGAACTGGGCTTAAAAAGATGCTAGCTAACTAACAACAACTTCTATTTACAACTCAATGCAAAGGGAGTAAAGGTGCATACGGTCATGCATTGAAGTGGAATCTGAACTGAAGTGTGGCACGCCGCTCTGATGCAGGGATGACCAACGAGTCTCAGAGAGACGCTCTCCTCACAGAAGAGTCTGGGGATAAGAGCAGGAGCAGGACTCTGTCCGTCTGAACACCGTCTCAGTGGAGACATGCGGCACAACAAACAGGAACTCATTTAATGCTTCAATAGTCCAGCACTTTTTCTGTCTAACCATGCTCTTACCTTGAAGAAATCACATGTGTGTGTGTGTGTGTGTGTGTGTATACAGTATATATATACTGGTGGCATAGAAAGCATAGAATCTGAGCCACAGATAGTGAAAGAGTATCAGCTCCTCAGTGTTTAACAGCTGAAAGATAATCAGTGTATGCAGTTTGAAGTGACTGATAAATCTGTCATAGTTTGTGTTTATTTCTTTCAGTCTTAGAGAGATCAGTAGCAGATATATACTGTTCTTCTCTAACATTATGTTTGTCAGTACATCAGTTGACTCAGACCAAACACTGGCTATGTTTACATGCACGATCTGAATTCACTCTGACTGATGAATCTGAATGAAGTGTGTACATGAACGCTAAATACAGTGATCTGGTTCATGTCACACGCTTCAAATCAGAATAGATTTTATTTATCTTTGACATTTGCACATATATAGAGGTTCTCACTGTTTGCATATAATAGCCAGGGTCCTACATGGTTTCTTTAGTAGTTTTTAAGAGCAGAATTAATATTTATAAATTTATGGATAAATGTACATATAAACCGCTGTTATTCAGTACTCGTTCTGATTGAGCTCGACTGGGTCGATTAAGGTGTTTACATGAAGGATTGATTGAGCAGTCAATTCAATAAGAAATGAATTATTTGGTTGCATATAAACATAGACACTGTGTGGACATTTCTATAAAGAGACTAATGAGAGAGATGGGAACACATAACTCATGTCTGCTTACAGTGGGAACCAATCATGTGGCGTACTGTAGGGTTACCTGGACTGATTCACAGAAGTCATTTTCTACTGTAGAAGTCACACTTGAAATAAAACATTTGTTTTCATTATTATTACAGGTAACTTTAGTGTAAAATAAGTGTTTAATTTCCCCAAACTACACAGATGTTTCTTAAACTAAGGTCAGAAGTGTTAAATGGCTGTGGCAGGGCCAGGCGGCTCGGTCACTCTTGAGTCGGCGCGTGGATCAGACACAGACACATCTCGCTCAGACTGGCCAACAGGAAATGGATAAATGTGTGTACAAACCCTCAGCTAATATCCCAGCAGGCTCTGGGAAGCGGGGTGAGCCGCTTCATTTACCACATTCTTCTTTCGGCTTTGAGAAACAGTCTCATGCTGGGAAGCACTCGCCTCTCCTGTGCCTCTTAACACAGTTGAGGTTCCACACTGAGGTCTGTGTGGGTCCTAGCCCCGGTGTAGTGATGGGGACACTATACTGACAAATACCACCGTCCTCTGGATGAGACATTTAACCGAGGTCCTGACTCACTGTGGTCTTTAACAATCCCAGGATGTCCTTCAGGAAAGAGTAGGTGTATAACCCTGGCATCCAGGCCAGATTCAGCCATTGTCCTCTGACCATCATGACCCCTGAGCGTCCCATACACTGACTGTCTCCTCTCCTCCAGTAAACTGTGTGTGGGGGACCAGGACATTCCCCCTCTGTGTACAGTGCTTGGAGAGCCCAGAGAACCACTGTATAAATGTAAGGAATTATTATTATTATTAAATAAAATCCCTTTTTTTTCTCCATACAGGCATTTATTTGCATTTAATTGTATTGCAGTCATTATCATTTACTGTATATATTTTACAGACATTCACTTCACACACTTTAAGTTACTCATCTAAACATTGTACTGTCTACCGGCTCGCATTGTTAAGCAAGCACAAATATTGACAGCATCTAATAAATACCTTTTCTATCATGTAGTTGAATTCATTATTCATATCGGTCATGTTCCTAGTGCTGTAGAGACAGTTCCAAACACCCAGTTAACTGAGAACATGTGTTAATATGTTATTATAGACGGAGTATGAGACGTTCTGTCCCCTGCTCTTTGTTGTTTTCTTCTGTTGACAGTGTCCTCTCAGTCCCAGAGGCAGTGGGGTGATAGAGTGACCCGGCCGGGTAACCTGTGTGACTCAGCCGCCTCGGGGACAGCAGCATGATGAAGAGATGTCAGCCCAGGTCTCAGCTGCATTTGTTTGTCTGTACAGACATCATTTAACACCGGTTCACTGTGCTGGGGTGAAACCACCACTGATCTCCTGACCACAGCACATGGACAATACTCAATCAACTGACTGACTGCTAACCTCACAAGGAACTACAGCAGAATATGATCTATAAATTACAAAAACAACTGTCATGTGGAATGTACTGTGCATTAAAGAATTAAAAATGTGGAGAACAAACATGTTTGTGACATCTGCAGTTTGACTGAGCTCAGACGAGCCTGTGTTCTCCACAATCACATGTGTATGAATGAACACTAATAGAGCAAACATCTAGTGAAGTCAAATCTGCTGATGATGTAAACTAATCCTTTACTTCTGAAACAGACAGACAGACTGAATCAAGCGTTCCAGCTCTAGCTGTTTTCGCTCCTGTCTATTAGGACACATCTGTCTCAACAAGGACTGTGTTTGGGCCCATTTTGGTCAAAGCAGCAAGGTGCGTTTGTTTGCATGTTATTGTCCGATTTCAGTGATCTCGTTCCCATTAAACCCAGCTTCACTGTCTGTGTTCAGTAGGTGAGCTGACTTCTAATGGGCAGACAGACAAACAGAAGACAGGCTTTGGATAAAGTTAGCTGCGGCTCTGGGACATGGTTTAGGTTTGTCTCAGGCTGTGCTCTTGTATATTATATTGTGAAAGTTCCTTTAGTCCTGCCGCCTGTTGAGCCTGATTGAGCAGATGGAGTAATATTCATACCACTGCTATCATAAACATCTATATTCCTGTGCTTCGGTGACTGCGGAGCGTCTGAATGTATTCCAGAGGACTTCTGAAGCTACGGGACTCTACAGTACTATCCAGACATTCAGAAAATACTCAGCAAACACATTTCTTCTCTCTGATGTCTGTGTGTGCAGTACAGTACAACTGTATCGCATACACAAATACTGTACATGTGTTGTTGCTTTTATGTTTGTGAATTATGTTCATGTTTGCATCATCTATTCATTTTTGTTCCATGAATGGTTGATTGTATTATGCTGGATGAATGTATCTGCACAGAACTGGATTAATTGCACATCTAGAAGTGCACAGCATTCAGCTGGATTTACTGACTCGACCGGAGGAAGAGAACTAAGTCTACTGTGGGGCTGCACACAGATATCTTCTGCAGAGATGTACAGTCTGCAGGGGAAGCAATGGTTTCTCAGTGGACACAAGAGGATGATGAAGCCATTGCCAGCGCTAATCTCATGATTATATCTTCACATGCTAAGTGTTCCTTGAAATATTTCCCAGTAATTGTACTGACCATGTGAACGAGGGCTCCACCAATCAGCTACAGGACTGCCCTCACATTACACAACTCACATTTTTATACAAATCATAGGATTTTGTAGAATTGTGTAAATATTGTAGAAACATAATTTTCTAGAAAGTTGCTTTGTAATGATTTATATCGTAAAAAGCGCTATACAAATAAATTTGAATTGAATTGAACAAATGAAATGCATTTAGATTAATGGCCAATCTGTTCTATTTTCTCATGAGATGACATTGATAATAAACACGAAGAAAACAATTATTTACTAAAATTGAATTGTTCATGTAATAGTGTCTCTGCTCGTATAATGCACACAGTCCAATGCAAAGCTTTTTTTCTGTGTACTTTTAGTAGAAATGTGCAAACATCTGACGCGGTTGGACTTCAGCTGCTAATGAATCTGATGCTTTGAGGGCAGTTCTGTCTGAGACACACGTGAATCACAGAGAAGAGCTGAAACGCTGAGATAGCTGGAGGTGCTTCTCAGAGCCACAGCAGATGTCTTGAGCTGAACTGAAACGAGCTTTAATGATTCTCTTCAGCGCTCTCTAAAGCATCCAGAGACACAGAGACACCTGGACAGATCTGCAACATAATAAGATGACCCTACGGCAGGATGAGGTCCATGGGGAGATGGTGTGAAAGTCTGATGTGTTCCACCGTATCATTGTGAAAAGGTTTTTAGTTCTCATTTGACTGCTTTAATGTGATGTATCTGTATGTGTAAGGTTCAGTCAGTGGCCAGCGTGTGTTTGTATGAAGTGTGAATGATGGAGATGATGAATCAGTGGTGAAGTCATGGCATTAGTAAAGCGTAGTGTCACATCCAGATATAAACTGAGACTGTGGTTTAGTGTTCAGTGTGAACACAAGTCAATCACAATCTTCAAGGATGTTGGCAAGTTTAAATAAAAGATTATCACGTGATACACAACAAGAATGCAATATATTGTGTGTGATAAACAAAAAGCACATAGCACTCGGGATCATGGAGGAATGAGCACATCGTGTTGGCTTGATGAACACAGAGCTGAGATCTGAATCCATCGAGGAAGGAAGTATGATTTTCCTTTGCTCAAACTATGGAGATCACTACAAAGTTTTCTTTGGATCAGAGTAAGATGTCGAGGTCTATATCTTTGCCCCCAGATAATTACCCATCATGCATGAGAGCCTGTACTACGCTTTGGGAAATGCATATGTGTGACCCAAAAATAGATTTGCCCTGAAAGCGAGAAAATGATTAAAACTCTCTCAGAACATGAGAGCTGTTAGTATAGATTGGCTCATTGCTGGACTGTTGTGATGACTGTTATTGAGTTATAGAGAAACACACACATTCACACACTGGATGACAGAGCCAGGGTTATAGATACGATGTCTCCAGTAACACTGGATTCTGGATCCTCTCAAAGTGAACTGCTCCTCACATGCGTGCAGGGTCAACCCCAAAACAATCCTAAAATGCAATGTGACCATGTGTGGCAGGACTTGTGATGCTTGAAGTGTGAAGTTTTGAAGCTGACACATCACTTTAGCTCAGACCTCGTCCCTCCCGCACATCTGACCAGCTCTGCATTAATGTCTGTCGCCTCATGCCACATTTATGTGTGCGAGGAAAGCCCAGATGATACGCAGAGAGCCGCTCTCAAAGCCTGACTCAGCAGTGAGGTGACCTTCCGTCCCAGAATCCTCCATCAGAACCGTGTGTTTCACCACAGCTTCATCCTCAACACGCCAGACCAATGAACAAAGAGTTTATCTGCAAATCTGACAGTGTTAAACAACAGATACGTTTAGCATTAATATATGTGTGTGTGTGTGTGTGTGTGTCTGAACCTGACTCTGTGGCCCGTCTATCCTCTGCTGGAACATGATGGGTGTGCAAAACGTGTCTTCAAACTCCCCTCAAACCCTCCTAATATCCTCCACCAACATTACAGCAGTTTTAAAACACATGTCTGTCCCAAAATCACCTGGATGTCTCTGCTATTCAAAGATGTGTTCTATTCATTAGCCACTAGTAGCTGTTACTACTGCATGTGGACGAGCTGTCATCCAGCGCATGCGTGTGTTTCCTGGGATCTGCGTGTGATGTCTGTCTGTCAGGAGGACAGGGGTTGGTTGAAGGCAAGGGCAGGATGACAGCAGCTCACGGGCCGTTCTCCTCACACAGCATCTCCAGAGAAAACAACAGTCCCTCAGTCCAGCCCAAATATATCAGACACAACAGTCTATTTGAGCTGAAAAGAATAGCACTGACTTCTCACTGATGCCAAGTTCACACTTCAAAGCCAGTTTATGTGTGGCTGATGATGGCATGACCGAGAGGCGTGTGTGTGTGTGTGTGTGTGTGTGAGGCACAATCCAGCAGCTCTGTGGAAAACTCAGACTTTTCCCCTCTTGACCATCACTGTACTACTGTAAATGACCAGCAAACCTCTGTATGAACACATATACTGCAGCAAAGGGATGGATGGATGAATAATGTGACCTATATGTGTGTGTGTGTGTGTGTGTGTGTGTGTGTGTGTGTGTGTGTGTGTGTGTGTGTAGGGTCAGGATTAGAGTTATGTGTGTGTGTTAAGATGAGTATATGCTATATATCAAATAAAACTAGAAATTCAGATGATACCAGATACCATTTGACATTTATTGTCAAGCTTTCCTTGTGGCATTTTGTATTGACATTTATATTGTGTGTGTGTGTGTGTGTGTGTGTGTGTGTGTTGCCACAATATCCTTGTCTTTGTTGGGAGATTTTTAGGTCACCATGAGAAAACAAGCTTATCAATCGCACAGAACGTAGTTTTAGTGTTTGCCTGTGGTTTTGTGTGAGGGGTAGGTTTGGGAGAAGGGTGATAGAAAGTACAGTCTGTACAGTATAAACTCTAGAGACCAGGAACTCATCTCCGTTCTGCTCCATTTATCCACTGATTGAAGAGAATAATCCTAAATCAGTTATTTGGACATGCTTACATACCAGCTAAATACAGAAAGAGAGGGAAAGATAATCAGCAGTTTAAGATGGGTCTAGTGATATACAGTAGATAGACATGATAAATGTCAAATAAAATGAGAGAGAAAAGCTATCTTTTGGTGCAGCTTGTAAAAGGAGTGTAGAGAATGAAGCAGACGTCAATCCTAATGAGGCTCGTACCTCTGAACACAATCCTGCTGTGTTCTCATATCTCCATTATAATGACACATCACTGTGTACGGCATTGGAAGAGCTGTACTGTGTGTATCAGCAGGGGGAGCTTATTTGTGTCTTCTGTTTGTATTTCACAGCCATCTTCTGCTGTGTTTTCAGCTGTGCAATGATCCAATCACAGGTGCATTTCTACAGATACTGAATCTGATATATACAGACATACAGCACAGTCTGCTCATGTGGCTAATATATCCTCTCCATATGCCCTCAGATGATACCGTATGATTAATGAGATCTGTTTGTGACACATCAGTACATCTCCAGTGTTCAGAACATGGCCTAGGTTATTAAGGAGAGAATAATGCATAGGTTAAACCTTAAAGATGCTGTTCTATCTGTGGACCATAAACTAGGCTTGTTCCTTCCTTACTTCCGTCTTGTGAGGAAACGATAACAAGTTCTGTGTGGAGACACAACCAGAGACCAGCTTGAGCTCTGGAGCCAGCTTCAAGCCCTTCAAGCTTCCTGAGCTCTCGTGTGGAGATCACTCTATATATCATCATGAGTTTACAGTATAATTCAGTGTAATTGAGAAAGAAAAGGGCAGCATCAATAATCGAATGATCTGTCACCTCTCCAGCTCACACTAATGTCATCATGTTGATGTGACACTGTGGAGGAGGCCAGCGCTGACCCAGAAAAACCACCAAAGACCCGGGACTGCTTCAGTTTAATAAATGATGCTGGAATGTTTTTGAGGTGAGCTAAAAGACTCAAGCTTGTTGCCTTTGGTGTGTTTTGCTGGTGACAAGTCTGCAACAGCACTTCACAGACTGCAGCATGAGACAAATGTGGGTCATTATTTGGCTTTAGACAATGCAAATAGGGTTCCAAAAAGATAGAAAACAGTCCCGTTTAGGCCACATGTTAACTCTTTCCCTGCCAGCATTTTTGATTAAAAAGTTGACAGCCAGCGCCAGCATTTTTAAAGATTTTCACCAAAATTTCATGGCCTCCAGAATATTTTGTTGTATGAATATATGAACATGCAATACATCAAAATAAAGAACACACACACACACACACACACACACAAATCTGTTTTATTATTATTATTATTTTTTTCTTCAATGCTAATGTAGGTAGGTTTTCATAAAAAAGCAACACTTTGAGCAAAAAAACAACAACAACATTTTTATCAAATACACATCTGGCTCATATCCAGTGACATCATCCAAGCACAGCTGCAGTAGATGGCTTCCATCAGTTCTCCCAAAACTTGCACAGGCCTTTAACACTTTCTGCATCCACATCTCACTCTCTAACATCAGGCAGTTCTCATTTATAAATGATGTGGTTAGTGTTGATGATTGCATTTTTCATATGCATATGCTCACATATGAGATCACTCATTTCTGTGGCTTCATCACCTGTGTTTTTGATCTAGACTCATTCAGGAGATTCGTAATAGCACTCCCAAGTGTACAATAGTGAGAACGCAGAAATCTGGAAAATTCTGAGTTTGGCAGGGAAAGAGTTAAGTCCAGTGAAAAAACATCAAGCAACACGTTAATGTCAAGATCTGCTGGAATCAGCTGTGAGCGTCTCTTGTGTTCTTCACATTAGGAGTGTTTTTGAGAAGTGTGAACCAACATTAACAGTTGCTGTTCTGTGGTTTAAGGTTGTTTTCTCATAAGATTGTCTCGTAAGAGAAGAGAATGGGATGCTGCGTCAAGCTGTTGCTGCTGTGGGGTGGTTTGTGTGACCACTGTCTGAAGCACTGGGGAGCACACACACACACACACACCAAGCATGTTGTCTTGATAAGCACAGGACCTGAGATCTGACCAAACCTGCTCGCTCTCAAACAAACAACACAGTCATCCCTCAAGACGGAGCGGGAACATGGTATCACGCATCTCTTTGACTTACAGAAAGAGTTAGAAACCATGTCAGATTCTAAGCACACATGCTGATTCACACACTCAGCAGACGAGCAGTTTCCTGTAGAGTACCTGTAGGTGTGCTAGTGCACCACGCAGCGCTAACTGACCTCATGCTAGCCACTGCTCCAGACACCGGTCACACAGGAGCGTTCCCACAGCATCAACACCGGAACAAAGAGCTGAAGCTCACTTCGTATTAAGTCGTATTAATGCAAGCAAGATTTCTGCACTCTAAGCACTATCCTTTGGAAGACTATATGGTGGTGCCAAGCTTTATTAAATTAAAAGAGATGTTATTACATTTACAATTAACTTTTGCTGATGAAAAAAGTAATTGCTTTTCTGAAAATGATTGGATTTCCCAATTTTAAGAATACAGTTGTTATCTTCAAGTCTGTGTTTGCACAGAATGTTATTACAGGGTCATGTACTTTAATGAGGTCTACGAATGGATGAATAAATAAATAAATAAATAAATAAATAACAGGCAAAAGCAGGGGCACGAGTCCCATCTGAAGAGATCACAGAGCAAATAACCAAGTGAAGGTCATGTATCAGCTGTTTATTCATTCAGTAATTCCTTTAGATGAAACTACTGTTAAGCTCAATGTAAAATGTCACTTTTGACCTGAATGATTAAGACTAAATACATAACTGCTTATAATGAGGTGTTTGTGATTTGGCTAATACTGTTCTCTGTGTGAGAGGGCTTTATTTGACACAGTCAGTCAGTCAGGGAATCTGAGGAAAGACAGTGAGCCGCGTCACTGATGCAACTCTTTCTATTGAACCTCTTTAAGAAATGAGTGACTGAGAGAGAGAGAGAGAGAGAGAGAGGGAGAGAGAGAGGGGGAGAGAGAGAGAGAGAGAGAGAGAGAGAGAGAGAGAGGGGGGGGGGGGGGGAGAGGGAGAGAGAGAGAGAGAGAGAGAGAGAGAGAGAGAGAGAGAGAGGGAGAGAGAGAGGGGGAGAGAGAGAGAGAGAGAGAGAGAGAGAGAGGGGGAGAGGGAGAGAGAGAGGGAGAGAGAGAGAGAGAAGGTTCTACGGGTGTCCATCAGAGAACTCCACTTCCTGAATCTGCTGCTCCTCTGACCTGGATCTGAACAGATGGGAAATTCATTCCTTGCTATCTAATCAATCATCTCCCAGATTGGTTATTGATTTCTCTCGTTCAGTGTGAGTCATTAGAGCAGTTCATTCATCCAGAGACAGGACGCTGGCACAGATAGAGTTAAGGCTGTGTGTAATCACGGTGAAGGCAGTGCTGATGTTTGAGATAAAGATGTAGATTGCTGGCTCAGAGGATACTGTTAGAGATGAGCCAGCGACTGAAGCTCATGTGACCTTGAGGAATACGGTTAACCTAAACTCAATCCAGAGAGCCTGTCCTGTCTCTGTAATGGCCTATTAGATGAACAATCTGATGAAAACCTGCACTACATTACTCATTATAAATGCATGTTTGCTGCATTAAGATCAATGCTATGGCTCACTGTCAGAGCACAATATGCACAATCAAATAGCAATTAGCCATGAGTTTTAAACCACTATTTACACCCGCTTTTAACTACAAACACACATTTTACAGTCACATATTCTGATATGAGAATTTATTCTCATCTGTGGTGACAATAGAAATGCTCTCATTAAAACTCGATTGCATAATTTCAGCTGCATTCTAGGAATATACAGTATGTGACCTGCATTTGCTTATCCACACTTCATGTACTTACATAATTATAAACAAATATTTCCTACAAAGTACAAAGATAATGCTGTATTCCAAAAATGAGAAAACAATGCAAGTCTTCTGAGGCCAAGCTATTGCTTATGTAAGGAACAGACCCATTTTTGTCATTGTCTCCATATGGAAATCCCACACACACACACACACACACACTGCAGAAGCAGAACAGCAGCTTTGATGTTAACATCATACTAAAAGATCAGATTTATCTTCACAGATGGGGACAATCTTCACTGATAATAATGATTTTGTGCTGAAGTAAATACTATGTAAAAACAAATGTAATTTCTACATTCAATTATTAAACAATATTACTACAATATTATGTATGCTTGTAGAAATTAAAGTTTGAAATTATAAGCATATTTTACTTGGAATTGTTTATGTTTACAAGAATTCTTTAAGTAGCTATCAAAGTTATGATCCCATTTTTCCCATCATGCACTGGGGCATGAATAGTTAAAAAGGTTAAAATGTTCCCTGTTTTCGAGTTGTTTTTACGTTAGGTTTAGCAGCTTACTGTTTTGTGATATCTGGAGTTCATTTTCTACTCAAAATGACCCGTTTATACTCAAACTCTCTCCACTGATTGTGTATGCTGTACCAAGCATTGAGCTCATTTGGGTAATAATAATATTGAGTGGACATATTCTCTTTGAAGGACAATACGCTGTCTACTTGCTTACTGACATGTTTGCAAGTGACCCACATGCTTTAATAGCGCGGATGTTTTCCAGAGCTTCCTTGTTAAAATAAATAGTATGAACTATAGTAAAATGGAAATGTACTAGAGCAGGGGTGTCAAACTCAATTCCTGGAGGGCCGGAGCCCTGCACAGTTTAGATTCAACCCTAATTAAAAACATCTGATCCAACTAATTAAGTTGTTCATGCTTATTTGAAAGAAGCAGGGTAAGAACAAAGCTCTGCAGGGCTCTGGTCCTCCAGGAATCGAGTTTAAAACCCCTGTACTACAGTATTGGGTTTAACTAAATAAATAAGTAGATATTACTCATCAAACTCCAACTGGCCATGTTACATTTACTTCATTTAGTTACGTTTATTTTATTTTATTAAATACTTAATTTTTACCTAAAATGTATGTGTGCAAAACACTGTTGTAGTTGTTTTCAGTGTGATCAGGATGTTTCGGGAACAGTGCACCTAAAGCTGAGCTCTCTCCTGGTTTCATCTCTCGTGTCTATAGCTTCTGCACAGACACACAAACGGGTTCATTAGGCTTCACCAGTGATAACAATTATAACAAAGATAACAATTATTTCAATCATAAAAATGGCAAATGAAAACAAATATATAGGGCTGTAAGGTGAAACTAAATAAACTTGAAAAGGCTGTGATATGTCTGTGAGTGGTTTGGTTCGCAGTAAATGCTGCTGCGCACAAACTCCATCTCTGCTGCTCATCACAGAAGATAATGTGAATCAGAAACACTTTATTTTCAAATTCTCATAAATTACAACATTTTTGTGCATATAGGATTAGTAATGAGAAGTGTTTATAAACCTGTTGTCAACTGAACAGTCAGTCTAACAGTCCCTCAGTCATTTAACACAGTAACACTAGTCTAGATGTCACTTATTAATTATAACATAATGGCTGTAGTACTCATAAAGCACATATTAATGCAGTTTTTTGCATGACAATCCACCCCATACCTAATCTTAACTACTACCTTACTAACTATTAATATACAGCAAATGAGGAGTTTATTGAGCCAAAAAGTCATAGTTAATAGTAGTAGTAACAATAACTTACATCAGAAAATGAAAGACATCAGAAAGTAGACATGCTTCATAACTTAAGTTATTTCTGATTATTTTCAAGCAAGATGACCATCATGACCATGAGTTTTGATTCATTATAGTGTTAGGCTTGTATTACAGTATTTGTTGTTTATTTTACTGAATTCTGATATTAATCCCATAAATACAGCTCATGTTTAATAATTCCTAAACAATTCCATACAGAATACATGCAGAAATATATACAGTGTTCAGTCAACCACCTGTGATGATAACTACATGTTGCTTATTCTGTGCAAACTAAAGAAAAAACATAAAAGTAATGACTACTGAGCAGAAATGATTTCCTAAAGTTCACTACAGTAATTTTCCATCTTGACATGATCTGAAGCATGATTACATGTCTAGAGACTGTAATGGCATGATGTACCCATGTGAAATACACCTGCGGCCGTCTGGAGAGAGAATGACAGAGACTGAGCCCTAGCAACCATCTCACAACACCCTAGCAACACACACTTCCTCCACAACATTGCTAAATAATTTGATTACTTGGGGTCTTTGTCTCCACAAACAGGTTGAGTATATATTTAAGGCACTGCTCAGAGAAATAATCTAGAAACGTATGTACGGTTTGGCCTGATGGATAAACAGTGAAGGACATCTTGATTTCTCCTCTCAATAACTGTCCTGCCGGAGCGAGACTATATTTAGCCAGGACAACCTACATCTTGGATTTGATCATGCTATTCATTTGAAGGTGATGTTATGAAACGAAGGCTGTGAAACATGCCAGTACTGTGTGGAAAAGAGGACATTGGTCCAAGCAGAAGGCAGATTTTAGAGAGCCGCCCGTGATGTTTCTGGTCCTGATTCACCGCTGTAGTACTTCAGAGGAAATCACACTAACAAGCAACACTTTCCTGTACCTCCACCCACCACACACATGCAGTGAGATTCATCAGACGATAGAAGCATCTCGTCAGCGGTTAACTGAAGAGTCAGCGGGACATGCTTCTCTTACAGCCGTCTGAATGACAGTGACACTGAGCGCTGGTGTTGATCCGAAATCTCTCTTCAGGTGTTTTCCAAAGTGCTTGTGTGTGGGATACAGCTGATGGGTTTGAATACTTCCTCTTGTCCCACTTTAAAATGCTCCTATCAGAGATCATTCTGCCATTTTCTGCTCCTTCCAACCCTGTACGGCTTTCATTCTTCTGGGAGATATTTTGAGAAATGTCAATGGAAATCAACAGGCTCCAGTGTTGTTGGGTTCCCAGTTTTCTTTAAAATGTCTTCTTTTGGTTAGTTTTTCAACAGAAGACAGAAACCCGCACAGCTTTGGGATGGCATGGGGAGTGATGATGATGATTTGGTCTTCCAAACGGGATATTCAGGGAACTCCAGAGTGTTTGAGTTGATGAAGAGCTAAAGATTCAATTGTAAGGCTGTTCAATTCATCAAAACAATAAATTAAAATCACAGTATTGCTTAGTGTGATTACAGGTCTGGCTGCATCTTTCCACCAGAACATTAGTAGTGTTCAGATGTTATGAATGTTATGTGGACTGAGATACTAACACAATAAAAAACAATAAAATAAAATAAACTGAGTCCACTTTAAAGTCAAGCTAACAGTGCAGAGACTGTTCAGTTTAATCAATGAAAGACGTTTTAAAGAGATCTGTTTGGTTATTGTAAAAATTGAACTTTAAATAAATAGATAAATAAATTACTAAAAGTAGTTATATTTTGCTTGTGTATGTCAGAGGAACCCAGGGATCTGTCCTAGCATTCATCCATTAGCTACTGCTCTGGCAATGTTCCACGGAAATAAAACAACTCATTTAAAACCAAATAAAAGTAGTCCACTCCAAAGTACACACACTCAAAAAAATGATTTTTGCTCTTTGTTCAATTTAATTAATTAACATGAGCACATACAACATAACTCTTTGTAAAAATGGTGTCAACTTAATTATATTTAACAGAAACAATGTAATTTTCAAAAAATTAGGTTTACAAATTTTTTTTAAATTGAGTCAACAAGAATATTTTTTGTTCATCTTAACCGGATGCACGTCATCAACGGAAACGGATGCAGATGGATTGCTCAGCAGCTAACATGTGAGTTGGGTAAGTGGCCTTTTTTTCTTGTCTATCACCGTCCATCTAATTTTATTTAATTAACAAACTAATTAAAATATGCTTTCTTAATATCTTGTTGCATACCAGAAAGTTATTTTTCTATAAGCACTGTATGAATATAGCTCTTAAGTGTGTCATTTGTAGCTGATGTTAGGTTTCTGGATTCAGCACGTGGTGCAGACTTTCTTTTTTTCCTAAAAGTATCAAATAACGTTAAAATGAAGAATCGCGGAACAAGAGAGAACAGAACACCCTTCAGTACCATGAATTAATGTATAAAACCAGGGCCATAAGACACGACTGATAATTAGAAATTGCCAAATTGTCCCCTAGGATTTTAAATTCTTACTCTGCATTCAGCTGTTGTTAGGGTGACAAAGTTTCAAATTTATATTTTAGGTCTTCCTCATCTATAATTTATAATTTATTGCTCGTCATTGTTAAAACGATTGAGATGCCAATCAAAGCGCACAGCAGCCAATCGAAGGCTTTATATTAGTCACGCTTGTTAAAGTCACGTGATCTTGACTGAATTCACCGCGTTCACGGAGTCTCTCGTCTTAAACAACAAATAATGTTTTAGCGACGCAAGTATTACATTTCGCTGCTTCAGTAATTGTAAGTGGAGTTTTTGCATTTCTTCTGCTAGCTAGGTTATGATCATGGACCGACATTATGTCTGTGTAGTCAGCTAATAACGTTTTGTTTCTCCAAGCGCTTGTATGTGTAAGTTAATGTTATTCTGTTACTTG
Organism: Carassius gibelio; assembly: GCF_023724105.1. Taxonomy (NCBI): domain Eukaryota; kingdom Metazoa; phylum Chordata; class Actinopteri; order Cypriniformes; family Cyprinidae; genus Carassius; species Carassius gibelio. The sequence goes on from NC_068409.1 coordinate 8,197,199, forward strand.
CGATTAATATATCAAGAGGAATAATCGAAAATGATTTCTGTCATAAATAAGTTGTCACCCTGACCCTGTACTAAATATTTTGTTTTCTTTGTAGCATTTTAACCTTTTTTGTCTTTGCTGAATTGCCCATAAACAAGACCTCTGTAACTTATGTCTTCAGATAAATGAATTTCATCGGATCACAACCCTTCCTTTACACTCCAAAATTCATGTCCAAACTGGATCTGTTCTCTGATGATCTGCTAAAAGTGTTTACCAAAAATGGTGGAGTGTTTAGAAAAAAGATTCAAGATGTGATGCTGCCAATGTCTCAGGTAGTATTTTTATTTTTTTCAGTTTTTTTATAAATTGCTTTTTAATACAAGCTATTGATATAGTGCTCTGTAATTCATAATGGCTCAGAGATGTGTATTGGAGGGTGTCATGTATGAATATCAGAAACTTGAAAAAATGTTTTGTCTGTTTTCTTATAATGCCACCATGGAGACCAAGCAAGAGTGCATTCTCAAGGGGCTATGCATCTACCTGAATGAAGATGAATATGATGGAGTATTTGGTGAGTTCTTTTTCGTTACAAACAGTTATCAAAAGTAATAACAAACTTGACCTTGCAAAAGACGTGACATGAACTGTGCCTAAAATTTTTTCAATTTAAAAGCAGAGACACTTTCTTTTATATATATATATATATATATATATATATATATATATATATATATATATATATATATATATAAATATATATATATACGTTTGTATGTTTAAATATCAAAAGACATACCCCATCAAAACTGCTGATGGGTAAAGAGTTAATGTACATTTTTTAATTTTAAAATATTGAGTAAATTGTAAAGCTCAGATATGAATTAAATGACTGATGCTAACTTCTCTTTAAACCTTTGTACTCCACACAGCCACTGGTTTAGGTTTACGTGATATCATCCTGTTTGATAAGCACAGTTCTTAATAGTCAATTCGATTCACCTTTATTTAAATAGCACTTTTCACAATACACATTGTCAAAGCAGCATAATTAAACAGGAAAATAGTTTGTCGGTAATGCAAGAGGACAATAACAAACAGACAGTTTTTGTTTTGTTTTTTAAGAAAAAGTCAGTTCATTGATTATTCAGTGATGTCATCATCCAGTTCAACTCTCTTCCAATAGTGTCTATGCAATCAGTCAAGCATCCCTATTCCCCAAAGGTGGCAGTGGCAAGGAACCAAAACTTAAAGGGATGGTTCACTTTCAAATTAAATTTTGGTATGTTTTAGCTTACCTCAAGGACTTCCAAGATGTAGGTGTCTTTGTTTCCGCAGTATTTCCCATTTTGATATTTTTAGGTCAAACTGTTCTTGTCTGTGACTAATATAATGGAGGTCTATGGTCACCACCTCAAAGAGCATGAACAGAGAAGTCCAAATTAAACAATTCCCACCGTAAGTACACATTGATGACCTAAGACACGAAACGAGCGGTTTGTGTAAGAAACCAAACAGTATTTATATCGTTTTTACCTTTTGTACACAACCACGTCCAACTGATGTGAGGGCATGAGTACTTCCTGTTGTGTGACGTGTGCACGCTCTGGCTTAGTCTGCGCAAGCACGGAAAGCACACTCATGGTTTACACTTACTGTCTATGGTTTACACAGAGATTTCTGAAGTGTTACCTTACACTGTGAAGATTTAAACATATTTATACGTACAGGAAATTGCAATGGAAGATGATTTCAATACATCAACAGACAACGTTGAATTTGTCACAGCCATATTTAAACCAGAATACACAGATAAAGTACTCCGGAGCGATCATGGAAGCATCCGCTGCGGCAGCACGTCTTCAAGCCTCAGAGAGACAGAGATCTCTTAAAAATTGGTGGTGTTTTAGTAGCAAGTGTTGTGAGATGCCGACAGAAGTGGAGAGCGTATGTTGTCACGAATGGAACAACTACAAGACGACGAGGACATTGACTGTATCGCATCACACCTGCCTGACTGAAGATCCTGAGTTTTCTCCGCTGTTGGGCCGCAGCGTTTTGCACATTGTGTTTAGTTTGCCATGTATAAACTGGAGGCGACGTCCAATGCCAGAGGGACCCAATGGCACGCTGTCAATAGAGTGAGTAATGTGTTGTTTATTATAATTGCAACGATTATAGGGTGCATTATAAACAAATTAATAATTACAGTTACTGCATTATATTTCAGACAATGCAGATTGGTGGTGTATTGTGTGGTAAACCATAAACAATGAGTGATGTACACACGCGAGAGATGGCTTCCGGCGCTTTCCGCGCTTGCGCAGACTAAGCCAGAGCGCATGCGCACGTCACGTCAGGAAGTACTCGTGCACTCAGATCAGTTGGACGTGGTTGTGTACAGGAGATAAAACCAAAATAAACGGTTCATTTTCTTACATAAACCGTTTGTTTCGTGTCTTAGGTCATCAATGTGTACTTACGGTGGGAATTGTTTAATTCGGACTTCTCTGTGCATGCTCTTTGAGGTGGTGACCATAGACCTCCATTATATTAGTCACAGACAAGAACAGTTTGACCTAAAAATATCAAAATGTAAACTACTACGGAAACAAAAAACACCTACATCTTGGATGCCCTTGAGGTAAGCTAAAACATACCTAAATTTAATTTGAAAGTGAACCATCCCTTTAATTAGTGACAGAAATGAAAAATAAACTTTGGGAGAAAGTTTACTTAATCTGGGTGCCAGTTCTCCTCTGGCCTGATGAAAACAGCAGTTTAATTCCAGGCTTCACGGGTTCAAAATACAAAATATGATAAAATGACTTTTGCTTCGTATGGCTGCAAGACAACAACAACAAAAAATCATAACTGTTGGCAATACATTTCAAGTTCTTATGTTTTAAATCAATGGAGGAACAGTAATGTATTGTTCATTGTTTGTTCATGTTACTTAATGAATTAACTAACATTAACTAATGGACATCATTCTAAAGTGTTACCGAAGTATCAATGGCTCTTGAGAATATCTGGTATTTTATAAATGTAATTTGTTAATGTCATTTAAATTAATTAAAAATTTCAAACAGTCACTGAGTGATAGTTAGAGATTTTAAGGAAGCATAATTATTCATTGTTGTGATATTGACAAAGGCACTGTATTATTTTACATTATAAAGTGGAAAACAGTCTGCCAAAGGTGTTGAGTTGGGTTGTGATCTGGTGACCGAACGCCATAGCATTGTTTTTAGATGGCTCGTGAATGTATGAATGTGCTGTGGAAGTAGAGTTGTTCATTAAAAATAACTGTTTTTTTTGTTTTTTTTTAAAGGATGATGACCCTGCAAGAACCGAAGCGGACATAAAGAAGACCTTTTAGGGATTCTGTGATGTAAAGCATGAATTTGCTGATGCAACAGAAGACCCCGAAGATATCTGCATTGTGCTGGAAGATGTGGAGGTGCTTTCTGGTTTAGGTAATGTAGCATTGGCTGCAGCCATGCTACTTGGACTAATATACTCTTTAAATCTTACTCATCCACAGGAGATCCACTACACTTTTAAGGTGCTCCAAAAAATGATTCTCGAGCTGAACTTGTGTAAATTGTCTGCCAAAGCACAGGCACAGAAAACAAAGCTCTTCACTTAGGTGTGCTGTGTTTGAGGATCCCTTTGTGAATGCTGTTTTATTTCTTTGTATGCTCATGTGATTTTGTTGTATCTGAATTTTTGCATGATGAGCAGAGGTGATTACGTCTCTCAATCACATTTAATATCATGTTTAAGAAAACAAAATAAAATAACATTTTGTTATATTCTTATATGCTCATGTTTTATTTGAATTGTCATTTTTGTAACTTAATGAGCATGTTTAATTGCCATATTTGCAGTTTTAAGCAAGAAGACACTCAAGGTTAAATGTGCTCATGTTTTAAATACAGATTTTTACTAAATGGATTGACTTTTAACATATTGACTTTCTTCACAGTAGACTGTAGGTATACAGTAAAAAGGTTTTAATGTAATAGAACACAATTATTTCACTTTCATTTGGAAGTAACTGTAGAATCAAGTTAGAAAAGTGAAATGATTTAAATTGTTTCTAGTATGCAGTACAAAAATGTTTGTAGTTGACATTGCATTGTTAGATATAGTAGACATGACCAAATTGAATGTAGTTAACATGGCATTATTTTATATAGTAGGCATGACAAAATTCAGAGTAGTTAACCTGACACAACTTTCTCTATTAGGCATGGCCAAACTTTATCTAGTAGAATGGACCAATTTTCTTCTTGTTGTCTTGACTAAAATAATTTAAGTTTACACAACAAGATTACAACAAATAATTTCAAACTAATTCAATATTGTTTGGAAAATGTAATTCAATTTCGTGGAAAAGTTTACTCAAATTTTTTTAAGTTCATTCAACAACTTTTTTTTTTGAGTGCAGAGGCTTGTGCCAAATGTGCTGCTTTCTGTGACACCAAGCCACAGACGCCCACTGAAGCACACCTCAGCCCAGAGAAACGCTGGGTTAAAAGCCTCAGACTTCAACATTCGTGAGGTTTATTCATCGTGTAAAGCATGTGTTCGAGCTGCAGGAACATTCAGAGGAGCAAACGCCTCCGAGCAGTGAAGAAAGAAACACGACATGACAACCTCGCTTTATTACAAACACGAAGTAGAAAAGCAGCAGAAGATGAGCCTTCACATGGTGACCACATCCATTACCTTCAGCCTCTTTAGTGTTTAGTCTGTAATACTGTCAGGAATTAGGACACTACGTGTGTTTTATTAAGCTATGAGTGCTATATTGTGAAGATTGTTACTTCTGAAGACAATCATGAGGCAGAAAAGCAGCACTGTGACTATATTCACAATATAACAGTCTTGAATGCCTTCTTATTACAATTGTCACAGACAAATATTTTCATTAAAAAAAAATTATTCCTTAAATAACCTCCTTCCTCTAGAAGATATAATCTCTTCAGGACACACACTCTATAACACCCTTAGTCTGCTGCTTCGTCTTGCTCTCAGACAACAGTGATTTTGGCATATTAAGAAGACACTAATACAGTGTGATACACGTACAAGTGCATCTCAATAAATTTGAATGCTTCATTAGACCAAATTATTATTTTATTTTTAAATTAGTGAATTGTTATCCTTCTGGAAAGTATGTTCATTTACTGTACATGTACTCAATACTTGGTAGGGGCTCCTATTTATTAATTTCTGTCTCAGTTCGGCGTGTCATGGAGGTGACCAGTTTGTGGTCTGGAAGACCAGGTTTCTTTGACAGTGGTCTTCAGATCATCTGCATTGTTTGGTCTCTTGTTTCTCATCTTCCTCTTGACAATAGCCCACAGATTATCTCTGGGGTTCAGGTCTGGTGACCAACACCATGGTCATTTAACCAACTTTTGGTGTTTTTGTCAGTGTGGGCAGGTGCCAAATCCTGCTGGAAAATGAAATCTTCAAAAAGCTGGTCAGCAGAAGGAAGCATGAAGTGCTCCAAAGTTTCTTGATAAACAGGTTCAGTGACTTTGGTTTTCCAAAAACACAATGGAGCAACACCAGCAGATGACATTGCCCCCAAATCATCACAGGCTGTGGAAACTTAACACTGGACTTCAAGCAACTTCCTCCAGACTCCAGGACCTTGGTTTCCAAATAAAATACAAAACTTGCTCTCGTCTGAAAAGAGGACTCTGGACCACTGAGCAACAGTCCAGTTCTTCTCCTGAGCCCAGGTAAGACGCCTCTGATGTTGTCTGTGGTTCAGTAAATCTCTTGACTCGTCTGTGTGTGGTGCTCTTGACCTCTTGACCCCAGCCTCAGTCCATTCCTTGTGAAGTTCACTCATATTCTTGAATACAGTTTGCTTGACAATCCTCATAAGGCTGTGGTTCTCTCGGTTGGTTGTGCATCTTTTTCTTCCACACTTTCTCCTTCCAGTCAACTTTCTGTTAACATGCTTGGATACAGCACTCTGTGAACAGCCAGCTTCTTTGGTAATGAATGTTTGTGTCTTACTCTCCTTGTGAAGGGTGTCAATGATTGTCTTATGTACGACTGTCAGATCAGCAGTCTTCCCCGTGATTGTGTAGACTAGTGAACAAACTGAGAGACTGTTTGAAGGCTCAGGAAACCATTACAGGTGTTTTGAGTTGATTAGCTGATTGGCATGTCAACATATTCTAATTTGTTGAGAGTGAATTGGTGGGTTTTTGTTAAATGTGAGCCAAAATCATCACAATTAAAAGAACCAAAGACATAAACTTCTTCAGTCTGTGTGCATTGAATGTATTTAATACACAAGTTTCACAATTTGAGTTGAATTACTGAAATAAATGAACTTTTCCACAACATTCTTATTTAATGAGATGCACTTGTATATTATTCTGTTAGTCTCTAAAGTAAAATGTGAATGAGGACTGTGTTCTGTGTAATTTGGAAGCGTCTGTGTTATTTGCAAACAGATCTCTGTCACCCGTCTGCAGTGATGAGCTGAGGAACTAACCTTGGCTCTGTTGGGGGCGAGTGAAGTGCAGGCTCAGCACACCGCTGACAGCCATCAATTGAGAAAGAGCTGATGGGAAGAGATAGGCCGGGCGAATGGAGTCTGAGCTGCAGAGACATCTCTGACACAAATGTTCTGCGTCAGGCCCCCTGCGCCATCAGCTCAGCCAAATCAGAGGAGAGCCAGATACATGTCTCTCCAGCTCTTCCTCTGGGCGCAGTGTAGAAGAGGAAAATATCAGCCAGCCTCCCCAAACATCACCTCACTAATGTTTTGACATCGTGAAATTATTTGTGTGATGGTTGAGCACATTTTGTATTTGCATCTTTTTACTCGGTGGCAATTATTATTAGAATCTCCTAAAGCTACTTACTGTACGACAATAAATGTAAACGCAAATGCATTATAGCAATGGGAATGTTACAAACCATTGCAAAAATAATGGCACAAATAATGTTTCTTTCTTTTAATACTGGCTGTGATAGATTATAAGAAAGAGTCGCTGCACCTACTCCTGTTGAATCTCAATATTAGAACTTGTGAACATCCTCAAAGCGTGTTATTTCCAAGTTAAATCTGTGGTGAAATAAAAGCCCCAGAACCGATGTCTGAGGTTTGTCTTACAGTATCTGTGCACTGTGCTTCATTTGGCTCTCTCTTCACACACTTGTGTTTCTAGACTATCATCTCCTGCATCTTGAATATTAGCTCATTATGATTTTTCACATCCCTGTCCACGCTTCATTTAGATGTTGACTATTTTCATACGAACAGCGAGTTTGGATAGATAGAACCTTGCGAATGTGGCTGGTTATATAATCTATAATACATGAAGACTCTTGAGGATGACACATCTAAAGTGAAACTGACAAACTTCCTTCATCTTAATGCCATCTGTCTGTGTCAGAGCCAAAGCCTCATTTAGTTTTGGCCTGTGGACAAGCAAGAACCGAGGGCATGGATTCTATTTAAAAAGAAATAAGTGGAAAGCCATTAAAACATGTACTGAAAATAATGTCACAATGCAACAAATAATCCAAAAACAGGCTTGATTTTTTTCAGGCAAAGGTGAATTTCTTTCAGAAAGTATTTCAGGGTTGAATAACCAGCAGTGCATCTTTGACCTTTCATGACGCTCAGACCCTCAGTATTAAAGGATGACCTCCAAAACGAGTGAACAGAAGGAGGGTATTAGACCCCAGCGGTGTGTTGTGTGGTGCAGATAACTTCCAGAAGCCCTCAGACGCTGGTGTGCCGTGGTGACTCACTGGTATTTGTGCTGCGTTTTGATAGGCTAAAACTGTTTGCCCCCACAGCACAGTGACTGATGGAGTTCTCAAGCGTAGGTGACAACAGATTCAGATGTCAATAAATCCTGCCTTGAGGGGGGGTCTCGTCTTGTGTTCAGGCATTCAGAGGAATCTCTCCAGATACACTGACTACACAGGCTCTGTCAATCCTTCCCATTCTTTTCATGGCCTGCCAAGCACAGAGCCTTCCTCCACTCAATGGATCAGCCTCTCTCATCCTCTCGCTCACTCCATATGGCATGAGATGTGGAAAATGAGTGCTGGCAGACTCAAAATGCTTGTCAGTCGAGATGGTCAAAATGGAGATGTTTGTTTGTTCATCAGGAGCAGAATATTAGGCTCTGGACTCTGCTTGTGTCTATTGCAACACAGACTCAATGGAACAGCATGCCTCCACCCACATTTCTGCAAAAATGAACACTAAAACATCAATGCTTTTTTTTCATACAAATTATGATTACAGAGGGCAGAATTCATGTATATTTTCATGGTTCCTCACATGAATACTGTTATGAGCTATAAATACGTTTACCGTACTGCAAGGTTTGTCAACGAATGCATTTTGATGTTTGCATCACACAACCATCTTCACACGTGTGACCTCTGTGACGTTGTAAACTTGCTCGTGACATGGATAGCGCTGCACCTCGTCCTGAGGAGTCTGCATGAGCAGATGAGTCACGAGTCTCGGTTTAGTCTCAAACTCCAGCTCCCCGCAGAGGTCTAGCACATCAGATGCACGGATGCACCATTGTCCACACTGTCCAGTTTCCTGAAGCTGTGATGTGGAGTGTGACAGAGAGAGAGATGGACAGCAGCAGGGTGATATGGGGGTGGGAAGACAGGGACAGAGCCAAAGGCAGACATTAGAAAGCCTCCTCTGAACCCAATTAAAGGCAAACCACACTGTGCTCTGCCAACCTGCGTGAGTGTCCCTGAGCAATATCTCACTCGCCCGGCCCAACGCTCTGATAAAATCACTCTGATGAGCCTCGTTCTGCACTAAATCATATGCAGCTCTCATCTCAAATCACGCTGGCTGGATGTAGTTTATGAAATTGGGCAAACTCTTTTAACACAAAGGATCAGCTTCCACGTAGCTAGGACTTTAAACTGTAGTCTTCTTCTGTGAGTGAGTGAAACCCTGCTGAGAGCTGCCCTCAAATCAGCAATTATTATCAATTATCATTATTACAAGCAAATGATATCTATGTTCCCTTCTAAAGAACATTTCCATTTAGTATTGCTGTCTTAATTAAAGAATATTACCAAAACAAATAATGCATTGCATATTTGTCATATGTTAACTCCGAAGACTGGAGGTGATCCAGGAGTTGTTGGTTCATCAGTGTTCTCCTGTAGATCTGTGACCCTTCACCCGCTGACAACACAAGGTTTTCCTCTGGTGTTCCTCATCTGAAGATCACACAGGAGAGCTTAGGATCACGTGTCTGGCATCTGAGGCTTTGGTGGAGCCTGAAAACCATTCTGAAGTAAAGATGAGTTCCCCAGCCCCTGAACTACATGCAGAACCCAGGATTACACTGGTGTTTGCAGAAAACATTCCTCAAAAACAGACTTCTGCTCTGTATGAGGTGCATCATTGATCCCCATTCATAGTTCTTCTCTCTATTCTGCACATATTTATGCCATCATTTTTTTTTTAACCACTGTTAATATTGAAAATATATTAAAATAATCCTGTGGCTCAGTGGTAGAGCATTACATTAGTGGCACAAAAGGTTGTGGGTTCAATTCCCAGGAAACACACATACTGGTAAAAAAAAACAACAAAAAAAAAAAAACTTTGGATAAAAGTGTCTGCTAAATGTACAATCATATTCTCTTTGAATTACATAACTTGTTAAAAAAAAAAAGGTTTGTAAAGTATTAAAACAATTAATTTCAAAGATTTGATTTTACTGTATATAATGCAGTTCTTCAAGACAATCAAAAATATATTGTGGGTTTGCTGTGTGTGATCCTGCACTTCAGTCATCACACTTACACGACATCTTTCAGATGAATAGGAATGCATAGGGGAACACAAACACTGATCATTAGGCAAAATCATTATGTGTGAGTGTTTGAGTGAGTGTTTGTGTGTGTGTGTGTGTGTGTGTGTGTGTTTGAGTGTCTGTGAGTGTGTGTGTGTTTGTGTGCGCGTGTGTGTTTGAGTGTGTGTGTGTGTGTGTGTGAATGGACCATTCATCTGTGATTTGTTTTCTGCTTGGGTCTTCATATGATTAACTTTTGTTAGTCAAATCCAGATCAGTGGAGCTCGTCAGCAGGACAGGGTCCAGACACACACATGGTTTAATAAACCCACACGCCTCCAGCTTCAAGCCCTGACCGCAAACCGTCATCCCTGGAGTGAAGTGAAGACCTTGAAACTCTAATCGAATTCCTTTCCATGCTGTTTCTTTTAATTATAGTGCAGATGCTGACCTAATGTGAAAGGTTGCTCTGTTTAACGGGGAACTGTGATTGGGACAGACAGCGCTGCACAGGTGTATGATCACAAACACACTGAGAACAGAGATGCACTGTAACCTGATTCTCTCGCTTCATCTTTGCAGTCAAACACAACTCTTTTGATGTTTTGATGAAACACTTATGTAAGGAGTGGGTGATTATATTGCTGGAGATTAAACACATTTGTTAGTTTAATTGACAGCAGCTACAAAGGCATCGGTCACGGTCTTGTATTATAATGATCAATTATATAGAGTGCTCTGAGGGCAGACTGATCTGTTCTCACCAGAGCACACTGTTGGCCATGCAAATACACATGCCCTGCGCTACAGAACATCTGCACACATCTCTGCAAATGCCATGATTTTCAGATTTAAAAACAGCAATCAAAGTGAAGTCTTTGTATGTTACAAGCATAAGAGACCTATAAGGAGGAAAAAAAGAACAGAAAGCCCTAAGATGAACTTGTTGCATATGTGTGCACACCCTTCTGTAATGATCACACCAATCACAGCCATCCAGTCATCATTCGATGGATGCTGGTTAACCTGAATAAAAACCAGCCATTTCTGGAGGATTTTCTAAACATCTTCTTTCTGAACCCCACAGAGGATGTGGGGAATCTCATCATAATGAGTTAGCAGTCAGCAGAAGGGTACAAATGTCTTTCCAAAACATTGCATGTGCCACGGGATCCTGTGAAGGCCATGGTCAACAACAATGACATCCCAAAGTACAGGGTGTCTGTCCAAAACTGATGTAAAAACAAGAGTGAAATGGATCAGGGACGCTGCTGAGAGACTTGCACTGACACGAGAGGAGCAGCAGGAATATCTGACACTTTCTGCTCATTTGACATCTGTCATGAGACAATAATATGCTGTTTTCCTCATATGTCTGGACTGTGAGGAGGCGGCTAGACGGAAGCCATCACTCACACACACACACACACACACACACACACACACACACACACACACACACACACCGTGAACACACACCCAGAGCAGTGGGCAGCTATAGATCCAGCTATACAGTCTACTGATACTCTAATGAATTAAATGCAAATTAATGAGAGTTAGTTGACATGTAACTTACAGTCTAATATACAACAATTGTAACCCAGCATGAAAATAACTTATAAATAAATAATGTAAAAATGTATATATAAATAAATAAGATAACAAACACACTCAAGAAAGGAATGACTTGAGAAGAAGAAAGTGAGCAATGTTTTTGAATGGCTCAATCAGCAGGACTCTCTAGAAGCAAAAGGTGTTTCTACCTGTTACAATCAGAACCCAGAGAAACACAGGAGACGAGAGATCCAAACGCAGTGTAATCCAAATACAGGATCCAACAAGCAGAGGGTCAAAAACAAAAATCCATCCAAAACAAACAAACAAACAGGGAAAGGAACAGGAACAGGAATTGGAACTAGAAACTTGTAAGGCGAGGAAACTGGGTGACGGAAAGAAAGGACTTCATGAAAACAAACAGAAACAGACCGGTTAATATAGGCAGGGTAATGACTATCAAGTGAAGACACCTGAGTGCAGTTAACAGGAGTGCAATTAGTGTGATGAAGGGGCAGGGCTTTGTGGGAATTGTAGTGCCTGAGGTGAGGTGCCTATGGGGAAGTGAGACCACTAGTGGAGACTCAGGGAAACAGAGACCAGACAAGCGTGACACTACCAAGTATTAGTTAAGACATGCACACACTTGTGCAAAAAGATATGTATACACACACACACACACACACACACAATACACTTCAAGTTTGCTAATAGTTAATAGTTATGAAAGTTGTTGTTAGTTCAGATGTGGATTATGGGATCTTAAATAATGTCATGCAGAATAAGGCATTGATATGTGCTTTATAAGTGCTACTAAACAACCAACATGCCTATAATATCCAGGCTAATAAGCAACTAGTAAGCCAGTGCCGGCTGTGTTAAAGTGTGTGTGTTGGTCAGGTGTCCGGTGTGAGGTCAGATCGAGCCTGGCTGCTGACAGACCTGATGTCAGAAGCATTGCTAATCACCTGGACGTTTATCAACCCACAGTTAGACGTGTATCAGGTGGATCCTGCAGGAAGAGGACCGGTGTGTTTCTGTATCTGTTTTGGGTCTGATTTAAGATGGCTGCTCCCCTCTTCTTCACTGTGGATGTGGTGTTTTGTGTGGGCAGTGCTAGATCTGCAGCACACATATCTCTCTCTGAATTGTGGCTAACCTGATCTGACCACATAATCGCTTCCCACATCACGACTGAGTCATTATTATGCTTTTGGCAAACTTCAAACATGTTTTCATATGGTTCTTTTTGCACAATGGCATCTTTTGTGTCACTCTCTCCTTCAAGTCAGTATCACACCACATTCTTCATATAGTTGACCTGGGTAACATGCATCTGTTTCACTTAAAGAGTCATGCAACATAACAGAACATGTTTGTGTTCTACATCATAGAGGGTAATGTTAACCTCCATTTAATGTCTGCAGGTTATTTATTTCTTTATTTTTTCATCTTCCTGCATTAAAATCCTCATTGTGTCACATCATGTAACATTTAGATGTGATATATTGTGATGACACAACAGTGTGATTATATAGCCTATATGTTACTGTTAATGCAGACAGCAGTCATTTATGTGTGCATTAAAGTATAGCTACAGTATCACAGTATATGTGTATTAAAGCAGCTTTTGTAAACTCACAGTACGTAAGATCATCTGTGTGTTGGTTTATTGTGTTTGTGGGAACCTGTGATGCTTTCACATCAATGAGAGCCACATGAATCAGAAGCCACAGCTGGATAGTTGGTTTCATCTCGTCTTCTCCCCTCCTTCTCCTAGCATTTCTCTGAAAGTGTGCTGAGAATTAAACAGCACTGAGATAGGAGGGTTAATGACTCATTTCAAAGAAGCTTTCCTTTTCACAACCTGAATGATATTATGGGGTAATCCAGAAAAAGGAAAATGTCAAAGTAATTTTAATAATTGACTGGCAGAATCCAATCATACATGCAGCCAGCGTTGGTTTTCAGTGGGGTTTATTTCAGAAATCTGCAGCAAATCAGATCTGTTTACATATGGATGACACCATACATTTTTAATGATAGTCTGAAATTATGATATACTATAATGTAGTAATGGATTACTTACTTTATTATATAATTACAGTACAGTGTTTCCTAATTTCGGACAGAAGGTAAGACAGTAATTGTACAGTTCACAGCTGTGAGAAGATGCCACCTGAAAACTAAACAGATGGAGAATATCTCGGCAAGTTCAGATTGCTGTTCGTGGATAACCATGCAGCTTTGCACCAATTTATTGTTTGTTTGAATACTTCACACTTGACTGGATCTGCAGAGACTGGGTGCACTGTTATAGTGCTGTTTGTGTTTGTTTGAGAGATTGTGAAGGATAATATCATAATAACCTGCCTGAGATGTGAACTTCACCAACACCTTCACAGCTCCAGAGCCATTCATTTCCACACAGTCTAGAAAACTCTCTAAACTGAATCCTACTGTACATGCAGACACATGGAGAGTTAAAACTGCTGGGTTTCCACTGAAGAACCGGCCACAGGTCAGACCTTGGTGACAGATCTTTAATACACAGGTCTGTTTGATCAATCACACAGTGATGCTGGAATAGTTCATGTTTTACTGGGGATCTGCCTCTGGTTGAGACTGGTTTCTCACCCAGGTTTTCCTTCTCCAGTATCTACCATCTTATGATTGAGATGAAGCTGCACAATAAGGACTTTACGGAGACATTATAGATGCTACTGTATTACTGTTACAATGAATTCCTGAAGAGATGCTTTGAAACAATGTGTTTTGTGAAAAGTGAAATCCAATTTAATGTGACTTGACTGCTATAAATAGAACCTCTAATAAATTGTGTGTGTGGGAGAGAAAGGTTGCGGGTTCAACATAATGAAGTAATTGAGCGCTGTTTCAACATGAGTTGCCAGTGTCTGCTCAGTTGTTATCTACGGCCCTGAGATCAAATTTAAACTCTTTCCAAGACACACAGAACAGGGCTTTTATGAGGTTGGATGTGTCCCATTTTCTTAGCAAAGCTGTCATAGTAGACCAACTGTAATTCTGGTAAATCTGTGTTTCAGCTTCGTGAGGCCCGAGGCCAGGAAAATCAGCTGCTTTTTAATATTTAAAATCACTTTTCAGTCCTGTGACATTAAGTTCAGTCCGCATGCATATTTCATAAATCTTTAGTTCAGCATAATTTTCATGCTAGTGTGGTGCATTTTTAAAGATAACCCAGGTCTTGAAAAACTTGAAATAATGGCTTTTAAAGCTAGTGAAGATGGCGAAGGAAACAATGGGATGAATTTAAAATGAACATGGAACGATTTCATGTATAATCGCTCATTGTTAATTAATGAGCAAATCTATAGACACGTTCTACATGGATGTCACGCTTTGTCAAGGTTATTAAGGCAAGCTTACAAAATTGATTCATATTCACAGCTGTAGTTCTCAACAAAGAAAGAGGTGTCAGATGTAATACTGATGAACTATAGGACTACCAGTAATGGACCATAGCTGTTTCTGATCAGAACTGTGTTTCCAGAAGCATCTCTAGCCTACTATTATCATACATTCAACAAACAACTAAACAGTCATTCTATGATTTAGGGTACATTACAAATCCATTTATGAGATATACAGTGCTGATGGAAAGTTTGTGAACCCTTAAATCTTTCTATATTTCTGCTTAAATATGACCCAATTCATCATCAGATTCACACAAGTACCGAAAGTAGACATAGAGAACCCAATCAAAACAAATGAGATAAAAAATATTTTCATTTTCATTTATTTATTGAGAAAAATGACCCAGTGTTAAATGCAAAAGTCTGTGACTCTCTAGGATCAGCTGTTAATTTGAGGGTGATATTAGAGTCCATGTGTTCAGAGGTGTCTCCGAACAGAGGTGTCACTGTTTCATTTAGAGAACAGGGATCTATGAAAGTCTGATCATGTTTGTGGAAGTGAATCATGACACAGACAAAGGAGATCTCCGAGGACATAAGAAAAGGAGCTGTTGTTCCTCACCAGCTAGGAAAGGTTACAAAAGCATCTCTAAAAAGTTTGGGCTCTACAAATCCACAGTCAGACAGATTGTGTATATATGGAGGAAATTCGAGACCGCTGTTACCCTCCCCAGAAGCAGTCGACCAACAGAGATCACTCCGAAAGCAAGAGTGTAATAGGAACCCAGGGTAACTTCTAATCAACTAAAGGCCTTTCTCACATCATCTAATGTTAACGTTCATGAGTTCATCATCAGGAGGGAACTGACCAACCATGATGTGCATAGCAGAGTCACAAGAAACCACTGCTCTCCAAAAGATAATCACTGCCGTCTGCAGCTTGCTAAAGATCATGTGGACAAGCCAGAGGACCATTGGAGAAATGGTTTGTGGACAGATGAAACCAAAACAGAACTGTCTGGTTTATATGAGAAGTGTTGTGTTTGGAGAACGAACACACTGCATCCCAGCATACGAACCTCATCCCATCTGTGA
The DNA here is from genome assembly GCF_023724105.1 of Carassius gibelio. Classification (NCBI taxonomy): domain Eukaryota; kingdom Metazoa; phylum Chordata; class Actinopteri; order Cypriniformes; family Cyprinidae; genus Carassius; species Carassius gibelio. Next base: position 8,213,064 of record NC_068409.1, read on the forward strand.
AACATGGTGGTGCTGGAGTCATGGTCTGGGCCTGTTTGACTGCATCTGGGTCAGGATGACTTACCATCATTGATGGAGCAAAGAGTTCTGAATTATACCAGCAACTTCTGAAGGAATATGTCAGGACATCTGTCCAAGAACTGAGTCAGAGACAACATGTAGCAAGACAACAACCCCAAGTACACAAGTCGATCTACCAAAGAATGGTTCAAGAAGAACATGTTAATGTTCAGAGTCTGGACCTTGATTCAACTGAAATGCTGTGGAAGGAGCTGAAGCAAGCCGTTCATAGATGGAAACTCATAACATCACAGAGCTGAAGTGGTTCTGTACTGAGGAATGGGCCGACACTAATACAAGATGTTGTGCAGGACTGATCAGCAGCTACAAGAAACTTCACCTGCATTAGCGTTCACAAACCTTCAAGCAGCACTGTATATTTAACCTTTAAGTTAAAGCATGGTGTAATCTTACAGAAATATAGAGAAATATGTAATGCCTTATTTGCTTCAGTTTACAATTACACAGTTGTAAAGTGAGGGGGCCTTGAGTTTGATGGGCACCTATTATGCCCCTTTTTACAAGATGTAATATAAGTCTCAGGTGTCCCCAGAACGTGTCTGTGAAGGTTCAGCTCAAAATACCCCACAGAAACACGCAGTTTTAGGCCATGTCTCTTTAAATGCAAATGAGCTGCTGCTCCACGCCCCCTTTTCCAGAACATCGCTCTGGATTTACAGCTCCTACCTCAGGTACGCTGCTAAAATCACATCTGTTCGGTTCTGATGAACATGTCTATCACACTGAAAAAATGCATTTTAAAGCCATATCAGTTTAAACTTCTTTATAGAGTTTTATGTTAGTCATGCTCAAACATCAAATAAGTTGCAAAAACACTGTGTCTGTGTCTGTGAAGGCAAACAGCTGGGAAAGAAATCACGTTTATAGTAGATCTGTGTATTAAGTGACAGCAGCGTAATGTACAGAAACTAAGATGCTGTCTACATTTAAAATATGATCCAAACAATCAAATAAAAACAGAAAACCATTGACTGCTCTGGACTGGATTACTTCTGTAGTTTTAATAAGAAGACATTTCTTACTCGAATGCTGCTTTCAAATGCTGTAGCGTGAAGATAAAGGTGGACTGTCTGCTAATACAGAAGTGTCAATCAACAGTAATGGGCGGAGCTTGTAAAGTGTCGATTAAAGTGTACAGATCCTTCAGATTTTTTATCAGTATTTTTTCTCCGATGACCTATTGTCTAGGAATATATAAATTGACATACAAAAGATCTGATTTACTCAATATGTGTGGTTGTGGTTGTGATTTGCTTTTGATTAATGTACAATCTACTTGAATAAATCATGTGACCGTGAATCAAGCAAAGTACTTTATTGAAAGCGCTTCATTCATCTCAAACACACAAACAGCTCTACTAAGACATGTTCTCCTGACTGTGAGCTGATGCCACCGCACTAAAACATTTATCGTCAACATTCATTCATCATTCAGAGTCTTCCATTAACAACCCAAAACAGAACATTTCCTTTTACAGTATGACCTAAACAACAAATGACAGTTTACAGCAAACATGAAAGCTTGTACATCAGTGGTTGGAAATCAGTGGCAAATCTCACCTTCCACTTGAGGCAGGTAAGAATCAACAAACTACACACACACACACACACACACACACACACACACACACACACACACACTCTCTCTCTCTCTCTCTCTCTCTCTCTCTCTCACACACTCACACACACACACACACACACACACTCTCTCTCTCTCTCTCTCTCTCTCTCTCACTCACACACACACACACACACACACACACTCTCTCTCTCTCTCTCTCTCTCTCACTCACACACACACACACACACACACACACTCTCTCTCTCTCTCTCTTTCTCTTTGTTCTGCATGCAGGGTCTGAATTGGGTATTTTTCCCATTTGGTGAGATCTTGATTTGGATTGGTCAGTGGACCCCACAGCTCTCTGTCGTAGAGGACAATGGGCTCAATTACTGATTCTAGTATTTTCAGCCTAACAATTCTAACAGGGATTTCTATAGGACACTGCCGTTATGGCGTACAAGGCCCTGTGTGCTTTATCTCTCAGTTCATTCACAGCATGATTAAAGTTCCCTGCGGATGTGATCTTCAAACCCAGATCCTCCTTTCGCATGTTTAGCAGAGATTCAAGCGATTTTAGTTGATTTTTTCTGGGACAAGTTACATTGGGTTCCTCAGAGTATATTGTTTTTACCCAAGGATTGGTACATGTTCAGAACAGCAGAACAGCAGCTTTCTGTTTACAATTCTAGCAAAGACTTCTTAGTCGTTTAGTAACTTCAAGCTGGAAAGAAGTTGAACGTAAAATACTACAAATTCTTGGAAATTTGAAATTATGGACTTGTCAAAAATGAACATCAATGCTTATTTTTTTTATCTGAATCTTTTTAAAGTGTGGATCATATTCACAGCACAAAGAGACGGATTTTAAATCTCTTCACTGTCTGCTTGAAGAATCACTAATATATGGAGCACACTTTGATTTAACACGATGACTACAGTTCCTGCACTCACTGAAACACTCGTGGCTTCCAAAATATGTTCTAAGGGAGTCTAGTTAATTTGACTGGACCAGTTTTTGAGAATGTGGAAAGACTTGCTTTGAGTCTGAAGATTAAGTCAAGACAATTTGTTTTTTTTTATTTATTAGAAAAATGGAAAAGACTCACTTCTGATGAACTGAAACTTTTATTGGACTACTCTGAAAGCAAAAATGTGTCCATTTTTTTTCTTTTACCCGTTTAGAATGAGGCTTTGTGCCCTGTTATTGATGGAGGAAATATTTTCTTTTCTCTTTTACTAATGTAAAAAAGGGATTTGTCTTCTTTTTGTTTTCTTTGCGGTATATAATGTAAATGAAAAAACTTTTTTATTGAAAAAGTGTTTTATGTGAAAAACTGTGATTAAGTCTTTTTTCAAAATTCAAATTCTCTCTCTCTCTCTCTCTCTCTCTCTCTCTCTCTCTCACACACACACACACACACACACACACACACATTTTAACAGTTTAAGTCCACTTAAAATAAATCATTTACAGGGACATAAATATTATAAATGCAGTTACATACATGTACAAAATCATGGACCAGTGGCATGCACCAGGCGACCTATGGCTGACTATGATAGAGGACGAAGCTCAGTACCCTCTTTTTGGGCATCCCAAGTTGTTGAAGTCCTCTTTAAACCAACCTGTGTGTGTGTGTCCACCTATCTCTGAAATGGCATAGGAGTGATTGGTATTTAATAACTTTAAAATATTTAATAATGTGAAAGCTTCCTCCATACTAGATATAGATACACACACACACACAATAACTGAACAGACCTCTGAGAAGTCCAGTGTTTGCTCTGTCACTGCAGGTTTCATACTTTATTAAAGAAAAGTTCTCTGAACACTACTATTAAGATCTTAGTATTGCTTCTCAACAAATCAAAAATGTTTTGTTTGTTTGTTTATAAGATTTACACTCATTTTACTTTTATGATATTTTCTGACTTCTTTCATAAACTGTGCTGGTTTTTGTGTTTGAATGTTTGATCCATGTAAGTGTGCACTAGACCAGATCTTCCCAGTCCAGCCTGAGGCCCAGCACTGCACTGTATGTCCTTATCTAACACTCCCGCGATCTCAAATAATGCACTGATGGCTTCAGTGAGGTGTGTTCGATGACTGTAGAGTACAGATTCAACCACGATGCATTGTTGCTTTTCTCACATTTTGAAACAGCGTGTCAAGTTAAAAGACTTGAAGAAGCACTTTAACTCTCACTTGAGCAAAATGTGGAACAATCTGCAAAAGTACAAATGGTGAAAGGAAGCCATATGACTTTGGAATGACACAAGGCTGTTTTCTGTGAAGTCCAGTGGTTTCTGGATAGAGGTGTGAGAGTGGAAGATGCCTGCTGTCGGCCGCTCCTGAGCTCAGCTGAAACCTCTCTGTACACACTGAATGGCTGTCACTTTAAACTTTTCTAGTTTGACCCTGCAGTTCAGGCACTGGCTTTGACTAAACTCTGTTAATTGCCTCACATTGCTTTGAACACACACACACACACACAGGAAAGTGCTAATTGTCAGATTTCTTTTAACAGACAATCAACCTAATGTGACTTTAGTGAAGCTGTTTTTATTTATTTATTACCTTTCTTACTTTACAACCTATTCTTTTTCAAATAGTGAGTCTATTTTGAATGCATGAGAGCTTATTCCGCTTCAGAAGATTTCAGTGCATGTAACGTGCTGTGGGACTTGCAGTAATGCAACACATTTGATGCTAATGGAAAGTGTGAAAGTGCACCTCCAAGGGAAACGTCAGAGATCAGAGCTGCTGTTGCTATTTAGGGGTCATGAGTTGCACATTAGTGAAAATTATATCACACATTATTTTAAATACTAAAGGCAAAGTGTTTAATTTGGAGTTTTTAAAGCCATTTAGTTCTTGAGTCATTAAATATATCCACATTACTGATGCAAGGAAATGCCCACCAACTGACTTCCACTTCATATTTTCATGTGTGGCAGATTTTTTATTTTTTTTTGTTGCTATATATATATATATATATATATATATATATATATATATATATATATATATATATATATATATATATAAACTCTTTTAAATTACATACTTGGGAGAGTAAAAAAGCAATGTTGAATCTCAGAAAACAAAGGATTTAAAAGCTATTAAAATTAGCATGTTGAAGAGATTTATACTTTCACTGATTAGCTTCATTCTACTGTTTACAATCAGACTTAATAGTTACTGAAATGATGCAAACTGAAATAAACATGTTGCAGAAGTGTATTAATTGAAGGTTTATATAACGTAACAAAATAACTAATGTCTGCCCCTGTGGCTCATTTGCAGTTAACTGCATTTCAGATTTTTCACCACAGATTTGCATTACTTAGGCTTTACAAGACTGCTGAAGCCATATGCTATATTTTATTCTATCCAAATAACTTGATAAGAATGATAAGAAACTAGAAAAATGTCTCGGGTTACTTGACTGTAACCCTGTTCCCTGAAAAAGTGGGAACAAGATGCTGTACTCAAAAGCGCTAATGAGAACATTCTTTGTTTGACCGGTTGTGAAGCATGTGTGTCAAACCCGCCAAGAATAGTCTTAAATAACCTCGGCAGGTGATGTCATTGATCACGTGCACCTGCAGGTTATAAATAGACGTGAATCAGACACATCTTCAGGTTCCCCGTTTGTCTGAAGAGACATCTGGACACGTCGACAGTGCGGCATTGAGGCGCAACATCTCATTCCCGCTTTTCCAGGGGATAGGGATACAGTCAAGTAACCCGAGACATTCCCTTTCAAAAGCTACTCTCGATGCTGCGCTCAAAAGCGCTAATGGGAACGAGAATACCAACACCGCCGCACTGTAAGTGTCTGGACCCAGTGTTGTGTAGTGTGTGCGCGCAAACATTTAAGAGTTCTCAGACATGACTCTGGGATGTGGACTCAAAGGCATGCGAGTCCCGAATTGCATGGACATCCAAATTATAGAATCTGACAAATGTGTGTGGAGAGGACCAACCTGCTGCATTACACACTTGCTGCAAGGGCGCACCTCTTGCTAAAGCCATTGAAGATTCAACCCCTCTGGTTGAATGGGCCCTAACTCCTAGATGTAAAGTTTGACCATGCGCCATATAGGCTAGGGCAATCGCATCCCTCAGAAGCCTGACAAGAGCTGATTCTAATGGTTCGAAAGGGATGCCAGCCAGCCCTTCGAGCACTACGGCTAAATCCCCTGAAAGGACCGTAGCTCTAGTGGGTGGTCTCAACCACTTTGTCCCAGGAATGAAGCAGGTGACTATATGGTGCTTCTCCACAGAAACACTGTCAATCTAAACATGGCAAGCCAACTATGTATGTTCTGAGAGTACTAGGGCATGTGCCTGAGGACAATGTCTCTTGCAGGAACTCCAGCACTGAAACAATTTGGCAGTGAGCAGGGCCTGCATGGTGTGTCATGCAACAGGCCGTGAAAACACTCCATCTGAGAGCATAAGATCTGAATGACAAGGCTAGGCCGAATGGAAGTACCCGATACTGGTAAGCTTCGGCCACAAAAGCGAATCTCAGTAACCTCTGGAGTTGTGGCAGCATTTTATATGAAAATACGCATTATTTAGATTGATTGTCATGAACTAATCCTCCGATTGGATCTGAGAAACAATCATCTTGACTGTTAGCATGTTGAACTTGTATGTTCTAGGCTAGCGGTTCACCCGCAAAGACTGTAATAGCCTGACTCTCTGTCTGGCAGGGGAACACATTCTATGGCCCCTTTGACCAGCAGAGCCTGTAATTTCTGTGTCAACAGATATGCACGTTCTGGTTTCATGGAAGTGGATACCACGCTGTTGAAACGCAGAGGACGATAGCAAACTGAATCCTGTAGCCTTCCACTGCAGTCCTTTATACACATGGGGATATATTTGGCAGTAGCTTCCATGCTGCCAGCTTTTCAGAAAGGGGCACTAATTTGACACTTCATTTTGTTGTGGGGGGGGGGGGTAAAATGTCCGGTGTCCTGAAACATGGCAGAAGGCAACCGAGCATGTAACATTTAACTGGAGACCACTGCCCCCCGAACACTGGTGGTGGCAGAGGTTGTTCAGTGATGACCATACTTTGGTCCAGCTCCATCTGCGGCTGCCAAGTGCTAAAGCTGCACCCAAGTCTTACGAGGGTGCGCACAACTCACCACACTCTCTCTCTGAGCCTCCTTCCCCAGAGGAGCTGGATAGTTTTTTTTCACAGCCCAGGCACTTAAGCACAGTGAGTGAGGAAAGTATTAAAAAGCCTCATCCTGGCGCTCAAATCTTCAAGTAATTATGGCGGTCATAAGTTTTTATTTAGGTAAACTGTACGCAATCTGCACCAAAGCCTATAAACGATAGGCAGATCTTTTTGATTGCAGCCTCTCCAGAGTTCAGTTTGAGATTCTTACTGTCCTTGCTCTTTCAGAATAGAGCTGCTGTGCACACATAATGCAGATCTAGACAGGTGGTGCTGGGGAGGTGGAGGAACTCTCATAGTCTGATCAGTCAGGGAAACTTGTTCTACTGTCCAACCTTGCAGACATCAACTAACTTTTAATCTTTCACTTGTCAGGCACACTTGTCTTGTCTGCAGTGGCGGGTGGAGCAGTGCCCCACCAAAAAATTCTTCTATCTGAAAACACAGACTTCTATACAAACTTAATCAATCCTAATTCGTCCACATATAAATGTGTTCAGCATTTTGCAATACATGTTTTTTTTTCTAGTTTTATTTTATTATTTTTTTAGTTTCTGTACTGTAAAATAAATGTATAGTTCCCTTTCAAAAACTACTCTCGATGCTGCGCTCAAAAGCGCTAATGAGAATATTCTTTGTTCGACTAGTTGTGTGACGTGTGTCAAACACACCAATAATTGGCTTAAATAACCTCAGGAGGTGACGTCATTGATTACGGGCAGATAGATGCTAGCTGGCTATCTCTCCCCTATAGCAGAATCATTGTTTAAAAAAAAGATAAATATATTGTAATGGGGTGAAGAAGTACACGACACGAGGATCAAGGTGAGTTCCCCAAAGGGTGGATTTTTATTGACAACCGTGAAGGGGAACTAGCCAACTTGAGGGGTTTCCGGTGCTCGCTGTCTGTTAATTTATATATACATATATATTAACAGACAGTGATTGCTCCCTGCCAAGCCATGTAGCAACATCTACACTTGGATGGAACACATTTCCCGCTGTTGGTCACACCATGGGTTCTGCAGGGATCATTAGAGCCCTTGTGCAATCACAAAGATATATTCTACATTCCATCACCACTACATGCTTTCCTCTGGAATCATCACAAGTGCTCAGCAGCCAATCGTAATGTAGCGTGAGCAAGTGAGGTGTGAAAGAGGGGAGGTGTAACCTTAATACGGTCTCTCTTTGAAACATGCACACTCACCCTTACCTGTGATTCTTCTGCCCGTGTATGCTGTTTTGCACTGATATGCCATGTCTGACACCAGAACAGCTGTACTGATGCATGGCTCTCACTCACTTATGAGTTCAGACGCTGACATGAACCTCAAGATGGGGAAGCTCCTTTCAGTTGTGCTCGTGGGGAGGACCGACTCCAGTCAAACAGTCTCAGGTGTGGTTTCTGTTCTGTAAAAGGCATTGTTTGATCCATCAGTGCTGATTTCCTGCAGCTGTATGGGGGTGGGCACGACTCAGAATCTGCTCCCAGCTACACAAACAATTCCTTGTGAAAGCTGTCTATGTTATCCTTAGGAAGTGATTCTAATTATTCTTTCATAATCCTCAGCTTTTTAAAGAATCATAGGTAGCACAACTCATTAGGTATCACAATGATGCTCTGAGACCCCTGCTGTCATTGTCAGGTATTGGTAAGGGAGGAACTCAGGTGCAGACAGGAATCGGGTACACACAGGATTTATTTGACAAAAAGGGAAAACAAAAACCCACGAGGGGGAAAACAGGACTAGGGCAAATACAGCAATACTAAATAAGACTGACTCGACAAGATAAACAAAGACTCAAAACAGGAGAACACTGACTACAACTAACACTCACGGTTATACAGGGACTTCAGAGGAACAATCACAAGTGTGGAACACATCTGAGAAACACAGTTGAGGTACAATCACAATCACAGGTACAAATCTCAATGACAATGAACCGACGCAAGACAGAGCACACTAGGAGATCTAAATAGGGGTACTAATCAAGACACGACAGGTGTTACAGATAGGACAATCAAGACACGACTAGGTTAACAAGGGGGGCGGGGCAAGGGAACGAGACAACACAAGCACATGGCCCAAAGACAAGGCCATGCGCTTGTACACAAAACAAGGGTCTGTCATGATCCTGCCTCAAGACTAGGAAAAATCAAGGACACGAGGGCAGGATCATGACAGAACCCCTCCCTTAAGGAGCGGCTTCCAGACGCTCCAAGGGAACATCAAACACGGGACATGACTGACATGACAGACTGGGACACAGACACAAACCAACAGGACATGACAAATAATAACAATGGCAAACATGAATACACAACAGCAGGGTTGGGGTGACAAATCAAAAAAAACAAACAGGGAAGGGGAGGGGGCGGGACCACAAAGTTCATGGGGGACAGACCAGGGTGGGTGGGAGGGGTAGGGATCTTAGAAGGACAGGACGAAGGCTGACGACGGGGGGTACGGGCAGGTCTGGGTGGTGAGGGGCGGGGAGGGTTCTCGGGATAACTGACAGGAGCAGACACAGGACGCGGGGCAACACTTACGGGACGCGGGGCAACATCAACAGGACGAGGGGCGACTACATCTACAGGACGAGGGGCGACTACATCTACAGGGCACGGGGAGACAACATCTACTGGGCACGGGGAGACAACGGGACACGGGGCCACATCAACGGGACACGGGGCCACATCAACGGGACACGGGGCCACATCAACGGGACACGGGGCCACATCAACGGGACACGGGGCCACATCAACGGGACACGGGGCCACATCAACGGGACACGGGGAGACAACGGCTGGACATTTGGGACTTCTGGGGACAGGGTCAGGGGACAAGACAGGACTGACGGGGATTTCTAAAATTTGGACAAGACGGGACAAATAATCAGAAAAAGCTTTAGCAGCTAGGATAATAGGCAGCTCCTTCTGGGATGAGACCGACTGTACAAGAGTCCTTGCTGCAGAGTCGGCCGCGGCTCTCTCCTCCGCTCTCACGACTGCAGCTCTCTTCTTTGCCGGCTCGGGCACGCTCACCGTTGCTGGCTCGGGCACGCCCACCGCTGCTGGCTCGGGCACGCCAGCTCTCTCCGCTGCTGGCACGGGCACGCCAGCTCTCTCCGCTGCTGGCACGGGCACGCCAGCTCTCTCCGCTGCTGGCACGGGCACGCCAGCTCTCTCCGCTGCTGGCACGGGCACGCCAGCTCTCTCCGCTGCTGGCACGGGCACGCCAGCTCTCTCCGCTGCTGGCACGGGCACGCCAGCTCTCTCCGCTGCTGGCACGGGCACGCCAGCTCTCTCCGCTGCTGGCACGGGCACGCCAGCTCTCTCCGCTGCTGGCACGGGCACGCCAGCGCTCACCGCTGCTGGCACGGGCACGCTCACCGCTGCTGACTCGGGAGGAGACAGGGTCACAGGACCGGCAGGCCCCTTCTTCTTCCTCTTCCTCCTCGGGCGCGGTGCAGAGGCTACAGCTGGGTCAGAGGCGGGTTGGGGGAGTTTGGTCTCGGACAGGGCAGACTCGGACGCCGAAGACTCTGAAGCCGACTCCCATGAAAACCGTCTCCCTCGTTTCATGGGGAGACTGCTGGCTGAGGAGGGCACCTCAGGACTCTGGGAGGGGCTTGCCTGACCCCCCAGGGTTGCCACGGCCAGGACACGACCCTCAGGGATCGTTGGCAGCTGGGTAGGTGGAGGGGACCTCTGTGGCTCCTCCTGGGAGATGCTTTCCCACAGCCGGGCATAATTACGGAGGACCCATTCCCCCTCAGGCGAGTATGGGAGGGTGACCCCCTTCCTGTCGGCGGGGGACGACGTCCAGCACAGCCTCCGGAACTCCGCCTGACGCTGAAGCTCAGAGGCCCTCCTGCCTGCTGAGTTCCTTGGTGGTCGGTTCATTCTGTCAGGTATTGGTAAGGGAGGAACTCAGGTGCAGACAGGAATCGGGTACACACAGGATTTATTTGACAAAAAGGGAAAACAAAAACCCACGAGGGGGAAAACAGGACTAGGGCAAATACAGCAATACTAAATAAGACTGACTCGACAAGATAAACAAAGACTCAAAACAGGAGAACACTGACTACAACTAACACTCACGGTTATACAGGGACTTCAGAGGAACAATCACAAGTGTGGAACACATCTGAGAAACACAGTTGAGGTACAATCACAATCACAGGTACAAATCTCAATGACAATGAACCGACGCAAGACAGAGCACACTAGGAGATCTAAATAGGGGTACTAATCAAGACACGACAGGTGTTACAGATAGGACAATCAAGACACGACTAGGTTAACAAGGGGGGCGGGGCAAGGGAACGAGACAACACAAGCACATGGCCCAAAGACAAGGCCATGCGCTTGTACACAAAACAAGGGTCTGTCATGATCCTGCCTCAAGACTAGGAAAAATCAAGGACACGAGGGCAGGATCATGACAGTCATTGATCAGCTGAACATCGAAGCACTATAAGGTTTCATGAGCCCAGAATACCAGCAGCACAACACTTTGTTCAAATTAAACTCTGTTTCCACACTGCAATACATTGGCATTGAAGCAGTTCAATTAGCTCATACAGGGGGGGATATTAATAATTTGAAGCCTATTAGATTTACACGTTGAATATATTATAACCTTGTGTCCTTAACATTTGTCCTTTTCTTCATGAATGATTCTGATGATATATGTTTCAATCAGGCATTTTTGTTCAGATTTATTTAATTTTTTATAAAAAAAATTTTTGCACCTAACACTTTTATTATTATTATTATTATTATTATTATTATTATTATTATAGTTACATGATTTGTTGCCCTAGTTTAGAAGTGTTGTGTTGTATTGTTTATTTTATTTGTATCATGTGATAACTGAGGATTTTGTTGCCCGTTAGATGTTTTTATTTTTTTGGAGATCTTCAACAGGACCACCCCGCTCACAACTGCAGTTTTTAATCCCTTTTTTTTCTTCTTGAAAATCTGTTTAATAAAGATGCATAACCACTGTATCTGTTTCTGACCACAGCACTTGGGCAGGAACATGTGCCAGATGAGCTTCTGTAGTACAACAGTGATCTGCGTCTGATGACATGCTGTTAAGCTACTTGGCAGTAAAACTTAGTAAAACGGCTGACAGAACGGGAAAGCTTGTTTTACTGAGCTCACGACACACTCTTCTGTATGAGGATCATGCTCTATCACTTCATCATAAATAAAGCACACAAGAAACTATGAGCATACAATGTGGTAGTTCTGTCATTAGTCATAAAATTACCAATTAAAACTGCAAAACTGTGCACATATATGTTAAGAGCGTCTCTCAAATGCATGTACTAAAATATTCTGCAATTCGAGATCACAACATGGGCACAAGCTGATGTGCATTTATTCATTTATTTTATTTGCAATTAATGTGAGTACAGTACACTAGAAAATATGCAAAAAAAAATTGTTTAAATGAAACCATATTTAAATGCATAAAATAACTATTAAAATACCTGCAGGTGAGGAACGATGCAAAAATTGTCACTCAATATTACTTGATCTAATTACAGTGAAGTACAAATGAATTGTATTCAGTTGTTCCAGACATTAACAGTCCGGTACTTTATAATAAAATAAAGTTGATTTCTGTGCCACCACTATGAAAACACCCGGCTCTGCCACTGAAGACAGCTCTATAAACTCTGAGATCTGCTCACAGACACTCACAGACAGTCAGAAAACGAATGGCATGGATTTATTTAATAGAGTGCAAGCATCTGGAAGCAGACAGTTGCTCACAGCCGCAGTAATGAGGGGTCCCGAGGGACTGATATATCAGTGTGAGCGTGCTCTACGCCTGTACTGTAAATCACTGCACTCTGGAAAGCCCATTAATATGTGTACCTGATTGATGTGACAAACACATCCATGAAGAAAAGAGTTAATCACGCAGACTTTTCAGGAGCCTAATCAGTGGCTGAAGAGTGTGGAACCTGATGGGAGGTGACACGCTGTCCAATTAAAAGATTACTTCCCATGATAGCAGTGCATATCAAAGGTGACTTAGATTCAATAAGAGATCATATCCATTTATGTTTATGAACTACCATCTAGCATGGCCTCAGAGAAAACTGCTATCTCTGTTCGACAGAGCTATCTGCAGCTCTGAGGACTGTATTTCACTGAATGACTGCTGAACATTAAAACTATAAGTGCCCATAAAATCAACATTTTATACTTGGGGAAGTTGTATTTTGTGCTCAGTCACCTGTCTGAAGAGCTTCTCCTCTCACAGAAAAGAGTGATCTTGCTTGTGTTGGGGTTGTGTAGATAAATGAAACTCTGAGATTGTGATTATGATTATTATGATTAACCCAACCCTGAACTGATAATGTGCTAATGGCCAGTTTTATGACACTTACAGCATGCTCTCTGCCAGCATGGCAACAGCACACATCAGGACAGGTGTACAACTAGCTCTTAAAGCAGGACATGATCCTATACTGTAGCAGAAATATTAAGAGTAGTATGGTGGTATGCTATTCTGACTCTAAAGACCCCATGAAATCAAATGTGGCTGTAAGGGTGACTTTGTGAATCTTGAGGTATATGCACATGTGTATGTAATGTGTTACTTTGCTCCTAAACAACAACAAAAAACAAAAAATGTTGAGTACAGACACACTGGCATCATGCATCAACATCAAACTACACATGATCATTACCAAAATGATCACAATTTTACTGTTACGACATTCCCAGAAAAAAGGTACGAACGTTGTCAATACAAGAACATTACACACACATTAGTAAGGGCTCTTTAGTGTTGATATGGCAGTGAGCAGGTCTCCGACTGCTGGAATAAATGCCAAGAATGTCTTCTCCAGCTCCAGCTCAGATTCTTCACACACACAGACCAGCACTGCATGACAGGCTGACAGTATGTGATAAGGGATGCGAAAGCTTTTTATTAGTAGTATTATTAGACAGTAAAAAAATTAATAATTAAAAAAAGACAGGAAAGAATACAAAAATAACATAATTTATTCAACGGTTCTTCTCCCTGGAGCTATGTCTTCCACCAAGTGTTCTCGTAGCTTCACAAAGCTGAAGTTGAGCCACCGATGTCACATGACTGTTTTACTGATGTCTTTACTATGTGTCTGGGTCTGGGAACATTCCAGTAGCATCGCTGTCTATGGGGGGGGGGGGGGGGGGGGTGTCAGATTTAATCAGAAATCAACATGAGGGGAGTCATTAATGACAGAATATTCATTTTTGGGCTAACAATGCCTTTAAAAATCATGAGCTCTTCTGTCTCTATAGTTTTTATAGTTTAAAGTTAATTTTTTCAACACTTATTCACCAAACAGAGAAACAACTAATCAGTTCCAAAAAAACACAAGAAACACAGTTGATACAAAGACATAGTCTGAATCCAATATTTGATAATAATAAAGCATAACAAGAGATTTTTGAGGGGTTTTTTTTGTAGAACGGTCAGAACGGTTTTGAACAGGAACACCACAAGTGTGTAATATCCCATGTGATAATAGCATTTTTGGAGGAAAGAAAATACTCTCTGTGTCAAAATGACCAGAACACGACAACAGTGATATGTCAATGACACCAGGTCATTTTAAACAGACACATCTGTGCATAATTTGTAGAAATGTCTAAAACAGAATTTAGAAGTGAATTAGTCTAATCATTCAGTTGAGGGTTTCATTTGTCTAATTCTGCTTTGAATATTTGTGTACTTTCGATGTGAGTTTGTCAGTCAGTTGTCGGAGCTGAAGGGAAATCTTTTCTAACAGTTTCTTCTTGTTTACACAGTTTCATATTCACGTGCTACACATCTTCACAATACCAGATCTTCCTGGTGACATCAGTTCTGAGCAGGTCAGCGCTGAGAGATGTACATTGTGATCTTTGCTATACGGCCGGCACGAGGGAAACCATGTTCAGAGGCCCAAGAAAGCAGTGCTTCATCATTTTAATTGCACATCTCTAACGGGTTTCCCTCTGCTTGTGGAATGAGACTCTGGAGGAAGCCTGATGAATGTAAGCTGCTGCTAGATGTACTCCTCATTTCAATAGTTCTTATATAGGATGATATGAGAAGAGAGTGATTTAAGAAGGGTGTGGTAAATACTGTGTCTACATTACTGAAGTCATTTAAACTGAATTAAAGTTTGATTGTGTTTCTTCAGCCAATGGCAGGTCTATTTCACACCTACTTAGAAGCAATTAACAACAACTGCAGGCAAAATATGAAGCAGAACGTGACCTCTGTGTGTTTGTGTTGGGAGCAAATAGCTTGTGGTGTGTTGCTGTGACTTGCAACTTGTTTTTATTTTATTATTATTATTATTTTTATTATTATTATTATTTTACATAAAGGCAAGGATGCAGACTAGACTCTACTGTGGGTGCGTTCCAATCAATTGTAAGTTCCCTGCAAAGTACACTTCACAGGGGTGTAAGCAAGATCCAATACAATCCAAATGAATTATTATTATTTTGTTTCTGAAAGCAACAAGCTTTCATGTAAAATGTAAGTTCTTTCCTTCCGTGGCATGTAGCTGGTAATAAGTGGGATAGTTTTACATTAACAAGCGGCTGGCTGAACATTGGCCCTTACAGCACTTTAGAGGAGGTCAAGCATCTCAAAGGATTATTATAAAGAGCACTAATGAGCAGAAGACGAGACGACACCGGTGCCATGAAGCAACAATGACGTGAAATGACGTGTTTTTCAATCCTCACTGCTGCTAAAAACAAGCACTCTTCTACTGTAGGAACACTAACTGTGTCATTACACATATTAGCTACGGTTTCATAATACATGCAAAATCCTATATTATTGTTAGAATTATGTTTCTTTATGTTTTCTTCCTTTGTTTAGATTTCCCCGTCACTTCTCTTGGTTACTGAATTAATGAGTGTTTTCAGCTGTGTATCATTCATTTGCTTTAGTACTTGTGTTGTCCATGTTTGGTGCTCTCTGTTACGCGTGTTCGATTATTCTCACTAAAATCATCCTTATTTTGGAAGCTTTGACTCATCGTGGCTTCAAACTTGATAAAAAGTGACTATCATTCATGCAATGTCACTTTGTAAAGAAACACTACGCACCTGTGCACATACGCAGAACATGTTTTACACACAGTTTTCACAAATTCACATTTCTGACCTTTACAACAAGATGATAATCACCATTTTGAAACCCATTTAACCCATGGAACAGGACAGTAAAATAAAGTGCTTCCAGGATTATCTGCAGAAACCGTGTTCTCTGTTTCATCTCTTTGGGAAACGATAAAGAACACGTTACAGCCTCAGAGCTAGTGGTGCTGTTGTGAAGATACAGTCCGAGGCCAGATATGAAAGGTCTATTGTTTCAATTCTAAAGTGCTTGACCTTGACCTGAAAGGTCGACTTCATTTACCCTCTTGCAAGAGTGACCTTGATTTTGTACAAGAAGTCAATTGATTTGAACAAATTCAAGGTCTTGACCATTGAGCTGCACAGCAATCAGCCGAGAACAGTGTATCTGCTGATTTAAACCGTGTCATGACAATGGCACTTATCATGAGCAGATTATTTTTCACTGTGGAGCAGTGCCCATCTTGAGCATCAGGGAGGACTCAGAGAGTGTCTGTTAGTATAAAGTCATGACCGCAGCTCCAGTTTAATAAAAGCTTTTATGCCCTTCACAAACAGGCACACATCACAGATTCACTTTCACACTCTCAGCTCTCCGGTGGTTTAAAGAGAGTAAACAGCCAAAGCATGCTTACTGAAGTGCTTTCCCGCTCCATCCATCCAGAAAAAAAAGTTTGACAAGTACCTGAATTCAAACATCTGACACACAACGGGAAAAAAAGAAAAAAATAATAAATAAAAAAAGGTAAAACAAAAGGTTTCCATTTAATGCTTGTCTGACAGCAAACGTGTTCAGTTGCTCAGCTGGTAGAGCATTGCTCAGGTACAGGTGCAATAGACACTTCACCAAAGAGTTTAAAACCTCACAGGAGAAAAAAAAAACCTCATGGCTGCTTCAGAATATATGTGCAGAATATGTTTGCTTTTGCTCACAGTGCAGTTTAGGGTAGGTACATAAGTTCAGCTCCACTCACCAGACTTTATATGTGCAATAAACAGTGTAAAAAAATGTGGCATATTAAAATGCTTTAGAAAAAGCTGAACATGCTCATAAGTGCCAGTCAGTGGATGTTTCACTTTAAAAGTGCCATGAAACACTACAGTAAGGTGGCTCAAAATACAGCGTGCTACCTCAACATATAACTTACTACTTCATGTATGCTAAACTTGACCGAGTCAGATCGACAGAATCACTTGGCTAGGTCAAATTGTGTCAACAAACCATTTTTACAGTGTACAGGGTATATGGAGTTAAAGATGTAATGTAAGTAAAGAAGCTACTTATCTATTAGTTCTATACTCCATTTAAGATTTAATAATTGCATTGATCTGTTTTCTGCTCTTAATTGGCTCGGCTTACACCATAGATGAAGCGGTCGGGTCATCACATGTGGTAGCCGCAAACTCCTTCGTAGAATCTGCTGACACCGTGGCTCACTCTAGTCCTCCACTCACTCTAGACCTCCGCTCACTCTAGACCACAGCTCACTCTAGACCGTGGCTCACTCTGGACCTCCGCTCACTCTAGACCGTGGCTCACTCTAGACCTCCGCTCACTCTAGACCTCAGCTCACTCTAGGCCACCGCTCACTCTAGACCTCCGCTCACTCTAGGCCACCGCTCACTCTAGACCGTGGCTCACTCTAGACCTCCGCTCACTCTAGGCCACCGATCACTCTAGACCGTGGCTCACTCTAGGCCTCCACTCACTCTAGACCTCCACTCACTCTAGACCTCCACTCAATCTAGACCTCCGCTCACTCTAGGCCACCGATCACTCTAGACCGTGGCTCACTCTAGGCCTCTGCTCACTCTAGACTGTGGCTCACTCTAGACCTCCGCTCACTCTAGGCCACCAATCACTCTAGACCGTGGCTCACTCTAGGCCTCCACTCACTCTAGACCTCCACTCACTCTAGACCTCCGCTCACTCTAGGCCACCAATCACTCTAGACCGTGGCTCACTCTAGGCCTCTGCTCACTCTAGGCCTCTGCTCACTCTAGACTGTGGCTCACTCTAGACCTCCGCTCACTCTAGGCCACCAATCACTCTAGACCGTGGCTCACTCTAGGCCTCCACTCACTCTAGACCTCAACTCACTCTAGACCTCCGCTCACTCTAGACCTCCGCTCACTCTAGACTGTGGCTCACTCTAGACCTCCGCTCACTCTAGGCCACCAATCACTCTAGACCGTGGCTCACTCTAGCCTCCACTCACTCTAGACCTCCACTCACTCTAGACCTCCGCTCACTCTAGGCCACCGATCACTCTAGACCGTGGCTCACTCTATGCCTCTGCTCACTCTAGGCCTCTGCTCACTCTAGACCGGGGTTCACTCTAGACCACAGCTCACTCTAGACCGTGGCTCACTCTAGGCCTCTGCTCAATCTAGGCCTCCACTCACTCTAGGCTTCTGCTCACTCTAGACCGTGGCTCACTCTAGGCCTCTGCTCAATCTAGGCCTCCATTCACTCTAGACCACAGCTCACTCTAGACCTCCACTTACTCTAGGCATCTGCTCACTCTAGGCCACCGATCACTCTAGACCGTGGCTCACTCTAGACCGTGGCTCACTCTAGGCCTCTGTTCACTCTAGGCCTCCGCTCACTCTAGACCACAGCTCACTCTAGACCGTGGCTCACTCTAGGCCTCTGCTCAATCTAGGCCTCCATTCACTTTAGACCACAGCTCACTCTAGACCTCCGCTCACTCTAGACCACAGTTCACTCTAGACCGTGGCTCACTCTAGGCCTCTGCTCAGTCTAGGCCTCCATTCACTCTAGACCACAGCTCACTCTAGACCTCCGCTCACTCTAGGCCTCCGCTCACTCTAGACCGTGGCTCACTCTAGGCCTCTGCTCAATCTAGGCCTCCATTCACTCTAGAACACAGCTTACTCTAGACCTCCGCTCACTCTAGGCCTCCGATCACTCTAGACCTCCACTCACTCTAGACCTCCACTCACTCTAGGCCACAGATCACTCTAGACCGTGGCTCAATCTAGGCCTCTGCTCTCTCTAGGCCTCTGCTCACTCTAGACCGGGGCTCACTCTAGACCACAGCTCACTGTAGACCGTGGCTCACTCTAGGCCTCTGCTCAATCTAGGCCTCCACTCACTCTAGACCACAGCTCACTCTAGACCGTGGCTCACTCTAGGCCTCTGCTCAATCTAGGCCTCCATTCACTCTAGACCACAGCTCACTCTAGACCTCCACTTACTCTAGGCATCTGCTCACTCTAGGCCACCGATCACTCTAGACCGTGTCTCACTCTAGACCGTGGCTCACTCTAGGCCTCTGCTCACTCTAGGCTTCTGTTCACTCTAGGCCTCCGCTCACTCTAGACCACAGCTCACTCTAGACCGTGGCTCACTCTAGGCCTCTGCTCAATCTAGGCCTCCATTCACTTTAGACCACAGCTCACTCTAGACCTCCGCTCACTCTAGACCACAGCTCACTCTAGGCCTCTGCTCAGTCTAGGCCTCCATTCACTCTAGACCACAGCTCACTCTAGACCTCCGCTCACTCTAGGCCTCCGCTCACTCTAGACCGTGGCTCACTCTAGGCCTCTGCTCAATCTAGGCCTCCATTCACTCTAGAACACAGCTCACTCTAGACCTCCGCTCACTCTAGGCCACCGATCACTCTAGACCGTGGCTCACTCTAGGCCTCTGCTCACTCTAGGCTGTGGATCACTCTAGACCTTGGCTCACTCTAGACCGTGGCTCACTCTAGACTGTGGCTCACTCTAGGCCTCTGCTCACTCTAGACTGTGGCTCTCTCTATGCCTCTGCTCACTCTGAACCACAGCTCACTCTAGACCGTAGCTCACTCTAGACCTCCGCTCACTCTAGACCTCCGCTCACTCTAGACTGTGGCTCACTCTAGGCCTCCACTCACTCTAGACCTCCACTCACTCTAGACCTCCACTCACTCTAGGCCACCGATCACTCTAGACCGTGGCTCAATCTAGGCCTCTGCTCACTCTAGACCTCCGCTCACTCTAGGCCTCCGCTCACTCTAGACCGTGGCTCACTCTAGGCCTCTGCTCAATCTAGGCCTCCATTCACTCTAGACCACAGCTCACTCTAGACCTCCACTTACACTAGGCATCCGCTCACTCTAGGCCTCCGCTCACTCTAGACCACAGCTCACTCTAGACCGTGGCTCACTCTAGGCCTCTGCTCAATCTAGGCCTCCATTCACTTTAGACCACAGCTCACTCTAGACCTCCGCTCACTCTAGACCACAGCTCACTCTAGACCGTGGCTCACTCTAGGCCTCTGCTCAGTCTAGGCCTCCATTCACTCTAGACCACAGCTCACTCTAGACCTCCGCTCACTCTAGGCCTCCGCTCACTCTAGACCGTGGCTCACTCTAGGCCTCTGCTCAATCTAGGCCTCCATTCACTCTAGAACACAGCTCACTCTAGGCCTCTGCTCACTCTAGGCCTCTGTTCACTCTAGGCCTCCGCTCACTCTAGGCCTCCGCTCACTCTAGACCGTGGCTCACTCTAGGCCTCTGCTCAATCTAGGCCTCCACTCACTCTAGACCACAGCTCACTCTAGACCGTGGCTCACTCTAGGCCTCTGCTCAATCAAGGCCTCCATTCACTTTAGACCACAGCTCACTCTAGACCTCCGCTCACTCTAGACCACAGCTCACTCTAGACCGTGGCTCACTCTAGGCCTCTGCTCAGTCTAGGCCTCCATTCACTCTAGACCACAGCTCACTCTAGACCTCTGCTCACTCTAGGCCTCCGCTCACTCTAGACCGTGGCTCACTCTAGGCCTCTGCTCAATCTAGGCCTCCATTCACTCTAGAACACAGCTCACTCTAGACCTTCACTCACTCTAGACCTCCACTCACTCTAGACCTCCACTCACTCTAGGCCACAGATCACTCTAGACCGTGGATCAATCTAGGCCTCTGCTCACTCTAGGCCTCTGCTCACTCTAGACCGGGGCTCACTCTAGACCACAGCTCACTCTAGACTGTGGCTCACTCTAGGCCTCTGCTCAATCTAGGCCTCCATTCACTCTAGACCACAGCTCACTCTAGACCTCCACTTACTCTAGGCATCCGCTCACTCTAGGCCACCGATCACTCTAGACCGTGGCTCACTCTAGGCCTCTGCTCACTCTAGGCCTCTGTTCACTCTAGGCCTCCGCTCACTCTAGACCACAGCTCACTCTAGACCGTGGCTCACTCTAGGCCTCTGCTCAATCTAGGCCTCCATTCACTTTAGACCACAGCTCACTCTAGACCTCCGCTCACTCTAGACCACAGCTCACTCTAGACCGTGGCTCACTCTAGGCCTCTGCTCAGTCTAGGCCTCCATTCACTCTAGACCACAGCTCACTCTAGACCTCCACTTACTCTAGGCATCCGCTCACTCTAGGCCACCGATCACTCTAGACCGTGGCTCACTCTAGACCGTGGCTCACTCTAGGCCTCTGCTCACTCTAGGCCTCTGTTCACTCTAGGCCTCCGCTCACTCTAGGCCTCCGCTCACTCTAGACCGTGGCTCACTCTAGGCCTCTGCTCAATCTAGGCCTCCACTCACTCTAGACCACAGCTCACTCTAGACCGTGGCTCACTCTAGGCCTCTGCTCAATCTAGGCCTCCATTCACTTTAGACCACAGCTCACTCTAGACCTCCGCTCACTCTAGACCGTGGCTCACTCTGGGCCTCTGCTCAGTCTAGGCCTCCATTCACTCTAGACCACAGCTCACTCTAGACCTCCGCTCACTCTAGGCCTCCGCTCACTCTAGACCGTGGCTCACTCTAGGCCTCCATTCACTCTAGAACACAGCTCACTCTAGGCCTCCACTCACTCTAGACCTCCACTCACTCTAGACCATGGCTCACTCTAGGCCACCGATCACTCTAGACCGTGGCTCACTCTAGACCGTGGCTCACTCTAGGCCTCTGCTCACTCTAGACTGTGGCTCACTCTAGACCTCCGCTCACTCTAGGCCACCAATCACTCTAGACCGTGGCTCACTCTAGGCCTCCACTCACTCTAGACCTCCACTCACTCTAGACCTCCGCTCACTCTAGGCCACCAATCACTCTAGACCGTGGCTCACTCTAGGCCTCTGCTCACTCTAGGCCTCTGCTCACTCTAGACTGTGGCTCACTCTAGACCTCCGCTCACTCTAGGCCACCAATCACTCTAGACCGTGGCTCACTCTAGGCCTCCACTCACTCTAGACCACAGCTCACTCTAGACCTCCACTTACTCTAGGCATCCGCTCACTCTAGGCCACCGATCACTCTAGACCGTGGCTCACTCTAGACCGTGGCTCACTCTAGGCCTCTGCTCACTCTAGGCCTCTGTTCACTCTAGGCCTCCGCTCACTCTAGGCCTCCGCTCACTCTAGACCGTGGCTCACTCTAGGCCTCTGCTCAATCTAGGCCTCCACTCACTCTAGACCACAGCTCACTCTAGACCGTGGCTCACTCTAGGCCTCTGCTCAATCTAGGCCTCCATTCACTTTAGACCACAGCTCACTCTAGACCTCCGCTCACTCTAGACCACAGCTCACTCTAGACCGTGGCTCACTCTAGGCCTCTGCTCAGTCTAGGCCTCCATTCACTCTAGACCACAGCTCACTCTAGACCTCCGCTCACTCTAGGCCTCCGCTCACTCTAGACCGTGGCTCACTCTAGGCCTCCATTCACTCTAGAACACAGCTCACTCTAGACCTCCGCTCACTCTAGGCCTCCGATCACTCTAGACCATGGCTCACTCTAGGCCACCGATCACTCTAGACCGTGGCTCACTCTAGACCGTGGCTCACTCTAGACCTTGGCTCACTCTAGACCGTGGCTCACTCTAGACTGTGGCTCACTCTAGGCCTCAGCTCACTCTAGACCGTGGCTCTCTCTATGCCTCTGCTCACTCTGAACCACGGCTCACTCTAGACCGTGGCTCACTCTAGGCCTCTGCTCACTCTAGGCCTCCGCTCTCTGTAGGCATTCATTATGTGGAAAATAATGTTTTTTTGTACCTTAAACCACATAAACACATTTCATTACATCAAATAATGTTCTTTTTAGGAGCATAATATGACCCCTTTAAGCACTGACCTGTTTTCTGCTCCTCATCCTCACCGTCTCTCTCTGGCATCAGCCATCAG
The DNA here is from genome assembly GCF_023724105.1 of Carassius gibelio. NCBI lineage: Eukaryota > Metazoa > Chordata > Actinopteri > Cypriniformes > Cyprinidae > Carassius > Carassius gibelio. The sequence goes on from NC_068409.1 coordinate 8,236,224, forward strand.
TCCTGCACTGACTGTCACCGAAGAGCTTTTAATGAAAGGTCCTACACACTGTATGAGATGGAGACTTCAGAAAGCCCCAGGATGACATGTAGTCATACAGTAAATGCGATCTGCATTGGCAAACAACTGTGTGTTTACCCACAGTGACTAATTAGTATTTCTAGCTGAGATGCTTAGCGGAAGAGGAAAGCAGACAACTGAGAGCCAAACATGTAAAGTTATGTTTGCCTTTTGATTGCTGCAGAGCAGTGATTATTCCCAGTGGTCTAATGTAATGACGTAAAAATATTTTGTTACAGTACTTAAGTACTAAGAGTTTTTATATTTCAGCCAACTTTCACTTTTACTCCAGTAGATTTCTTAATTAAAATGTATAGTTTTACTCCGATACATTTCCCCTAAGTATATTCATTATTACAAAATAGTCAGAAGAACACAGACTGCAGGAAAGCAGGTTTGACAATCAGTGGTCTGGCGTTTTCTAGTTAGACTTTGATCTTGCAAACAAGTGTGCATTGCACACAACCGCGGATGATGTCATTTCCCACTCAAGTCGAAGCTGGGGTGTGTGATACAGCATTGTCTGCGATAATATGGTAAGTGTTGTAATGATGTGCAATCTGACGTTATCAAGTAGGCTATATTACCATATTATAGTCACACACAGAGTGCATGTACATTGATTTATTAGTCTATTAAAAGTCAAAATTCCTGGCATTCTAATTTTTAGACAGCAAAAATGCTTCTGCATGCTTATTTATATAATTTCATGTAATCCTAGTTAACTTAATCTACATCACACAAAGAGTACCTTTTTCTGCAGATGCATGAACATATTTAATAATCATTTTATACAAGTTCAGTAAAGCAATAAGTGACTTACATTTTAGACATAATATTGCTTATTTTTGCTCAATTTTACTAACAAACGTAGTTCCAATCAAAGATCACAGCACTGTTTTGTGTCTCTGGGCAATGGACGGTGTTTACTTAATGAATGAATCAGCTTTTGAACTAATTGGTTGAATAAATGATTCAGTGATTCACTTATTAACACGGTCAAATCGGGTCAAATGCTTTGTTTCTGAAAGAATCAGTCGTTTGAATGAATCGGTTGAATCTTAATGACTCACTCATTAACATTTGCTTGCTGTCACCAACTGGTGGTTTTAATTTCATATTTCAATTTTTTTTTTTCATGTTTTAAATTATTTCAAATATCAGTATTGAATGTTTTATGTTAAAAAAATAAATAAATAAAAAAACCTAAACAGCTTATTTATGCATCTGTAACTGCAGGTTACATTCATCCATGTCCTGTCTGAGATACATTAAACTGTAGGCTAAATGCTATTTCAGATGCAGATTGCAGAAATGTTTTCATATGTTGGAATGAAAGACACTAAGTACTGGATGAAATGCTTCTTATTCTTAACCAAAAATACAAAATTAAAGAAATAGAAACACAAAACTGAACACAATCTTGCTACTAAAGTTGTGTATGAACATTTTTACATATATATTTATATATTTATTTGATTCTTTTTCATTTTGCATTTACTTGTACTTTTACTTTCAATATGTAAGTACGTTTAAGATTTTTTAAAAATGTCATACTTAAGTACAATAAATATCACATACTTTAAGACTTTTATTCAAGTAATATTCTAAATGGTAAGTTCAACTTCTACCAAAGTCATTTTCTGGAAAGATATCTGTACTTTTACTTGAGTATGACATTCAGGTACTTTATACACCACTGATTATTCTAATCCAGTGAGTCACAGAAGATAGGATGGGGAAATAAACATTAATGACCAAATGAAAAAAAGTAATAGATGTCAAACTTGAGATTAACTGATCACAAAAAGTGTTTATTAAAACATTATCTGTTTACATGAAAGATGATCACATGACAACTGTCCCTGATAATCAACTGAATACAGTACACCAAACCAGTGCAGTGATGCCCATCACATGTTTATGGCTGTGTTTAATCTGCAAGTCTTAATGCACAAATCCAATCTTTTGACCATATCTGATTTTTAGGCCCATCTGTTTACATTTACTTTAGGCACGATTGGTATCCGACATCTGCATTTACATTCATTCCTGCCCAAAAGGATTGTCTGCAGTTATCGCTTTATTATGCACATAGTAGAACCTCGGGTTTTAAATGACCATTATTATTTGCCAGCATGGACCACGGCTGTCATGAATGTGTTGCAGCACAAAATCTGACTGAAAGAATGAAGACCGCAAAATAACGGTAAATTTGTTATTTGATTTACTGCTCATAAGAGATAGAATTCTTTAGTGATATAAAGATTATATTTATTGAAATGAATTTGAATAAATTACTGAGAGAGAGAGAGAAGGAACGTAATGAATGTACGCACCCACGTGTGAGGGAGCGAGTGATTATGAAGCAGTGTGAACAAGCTTGTCTGTTTAATTACAAAAACTGCAAAGTTATCACCTCATTGCTGAGAAATATAATGTAGCTTTCAGCTGTTGAATGTTCAAGAGGATGAAACCCAGCTCCTGAATGTGTAATTTCTTACCTATGATAGTTTTCATCTCAATAAAATGTGAGCGCATACAGCACATCAGCATTAAACTTCATTAAAAATCTTTATGAGCTACCTGTCCCCCTCGCACTGGGAGATGTGAGGAGAATCGGATATGTGTGTTACATAGGTCGGATGTCCAGGTATCGGATGTGTATCCACTTAAAATCATTTGGAAGTGGCTCAGATCAGATGCGATAAAATCAGATCTTTCAGTTTTTGTGTGCAACATATTCAGATCTGTGTCAGATGTGAGCAACAAATCCGCTTTTTTTGTGCCAGTGTGAACGCAGCATATGTCATGTTTTCACTGTAAGAAGACTGGTGTTGTTCTGGAGCCGATGAGAGCGACCCTGACGCCCTCAGAGATCCCCCAGCCCCACTAACACCACGAAGTGAGGAGAGGCGCAGCTGCCGTGCTCAGGTACATTAAAATGTAATTAAAGAAGCTTCATTAGAGGCATGTCTTCGGAGAAGCATGTGCTCCATGGGCCTCACATCCACACAACCAACACTTCACCAGAGGCTTTCGAAAGCATTCAACTCTAATTAAATGATAGCTGTAATCCTTTTAGATGCTAAATGAAACCAGAGCATGCACATCTGTCATTTCAGTCGACTGGAAACACGCTGCAGAAGCTCTGCAGAGAATTGTGTTCGGCTCTTTTGTCAGGAATCCATGCTATTTCTGTCCCATTTCGTTTCACCGTGACCGATCCCACAAGTGAGCAGAAAGATTTCCACAGAAACAGATTGATTTCCATCATCATAAACTTCTGCACATGCAAAATACTGCAACTCATTTAATTACAACCAATAAGACTAAGACTTATGTGTTAGTTCACCCTCGGCTAGGGCTGGGCGATATATGGCAAAAATATCTTGATTTATTTATTTACTTTTGCTTTAAATATAATGATTTTTCATATTTTGCAAGCTGTTTGAGTATTACAGCCAAACTAATTTCCCTATTATAAAGAAAGCCTTTCAAAGTAAGAAAATATTAAAAAGTATGGCATCTATTTAGGCCAAATCTTTGTCATCATTTTATATTTTTTTATTAAAAAATGAGAACAAAGATACACATAACAGATACACAAAATATACAAATAAAATAAACATCATTTTATGTCCAGGTATAAGCTACAATCTGGGGTATTTAGTCTAATTGAAACAATCTAATGAACAAATATTAAAATAAAACAACTATATGTACACATTGATTCCTATTAAAGCAACTGTATTAATGTTTCAGTCAAGAGTATTGAGTCCGTTTTCTCTTTGTGTTTGGTATTTTATTAACATTAAAGGAACAATTCACCCACAAATTAAAATAGGCTACCTTCATTTATTCACTCAAAAGTTGTTTTAAACCTGAATGCATTTCTTTCTTCTGCTAAACATAAACTCTATTTTGAAGAAGGTGGAAAACCAAACAGCTGCTGGTTCCCAGTGACTTCCAGAGTGTGTGTGTGTGTGTGTTTTGTTTTTCTTTTCTTTTTCTACTATTAAAATCAAGGTGGACCAGCAACTGTTTGGTTTTCTAGCTTCTTCAAAATATCATATTCAGTGTTAAGCACAAGAGAGAAGTTAATATAGGTTTGGGACAACATATGAGTGAATAAACAATGACTGAAATTAAATGTGAGGGTGAACTATCGCTTTAATTACAGTCGACAGCATGTAGTCTGTCCCTTTAAGACCTCCACACATCTAAAATACAGACATGCATCTGTTTCTTTCAGTTGTTTACTTTCACCTTAGACAGAAGCAACTGAGGCTGTACATAACCTTGTGTGTTTTGATAGTATTAGCACAAAACATAAATGAGTTCAGTAATCAGGAGCTGTTTGATGGGCTGTTCAGGTCTCGACAGAACAGCACACTAAAGCAGATGCAATTTTTTTTATATATTAGTGATTATTATTAGAGATTAGTGTCCTGTGAGAGTAAGACTGATGTTAATATATGTCATGTTAGACAGTAGACTAGATTGATTCAGCAGCGCTAGAACTGCAGCTGGGAGAATGTGTGCTGCACGATTCAATTATATTTCTTAAAAAGCAGAACGTGGAGACATTTTTATCGTCCACGATCATAATTCTTCATTCATATCGCATAAATCGTGGACCACAAGGGCACTCTAGTGTCGGACCTGGGGCCTGGTGCAATCTACAGTACAAATACCAATTCTGAGATAGAAATAAACGTATAGAGTTATAATGTAACAATGAATAAAGTGATCTGAACAAATACAGACGTTACTGTGCAACCCTGATTATGTTGCTCTTCACATCTTCATCTGGTTCATCGCGCGGTGTTGAATGAATCATTCTGTGCTTGTGATGCTCAGTCAAACAAATAAGACACATAAGAGATGTGATGTGAGGCAGAACGGAGCTCTCCGGGTGTCTGCTCTCACATTAGCTCCAATTACACCCAAAGGTAATTATCCATAACATCTGTATTTCAAAACGAGCATTTAATCTTCTCTGGCTGTTAATGAGGTCCGCTGTGGCTGGCGTTTGGCAGGAGTCCACACACACACAGTCCTGCTCCTGAAACACACACCAGAAGCCAGCCACGGCACCCATGTTCTGCTCTTAATGCATGCAACACAGACACACTCAGAATATTGAGCTCTTTTATTTATTGCTTTAGAGTTGATTTTAAAGTTTTAGTCATTTTGATTTTGTCATTTTTATTACACTTTTTTTTTTAAATGTTAATAACATTTTTTATTATTATTTAAGTTTTAGTTATTTTAGTCAAGTTAAACTAAATGAAATAAATAAATGTTCACTGAAATAAAATAAAATATATAAAAACGTATATATATATATTTTTTCATGTCTCAAATCTTGTCTACAGTAATGCACTTACTGTGTAAAAGAAGTCTGTGAGACAAGCCAATAATCATTAAAAGATATAAAGTTTAACATGAGACTGGTGTAACAGATCACAGAGCATAAGAACATAAGCAGAGAATCATATCCCTGCTACTATAAAGAGCACAAGAGCTGATGTTATTACACTCATTCAAATACATGTTTCACAGTATGTAAGCCCAAATTACTGTCTCTAGTTAACACATGCTGTCACTATTGTCTATTAATACTGCACATTTCCCATATTTCTTGATTCGTTCACACAGAACACATTTTTCCATTCCTCTGTACTTCTTCCTATGGTTTCTCTAAGCAAACACATTGGACGTCCAGCATCTTTTGCAGTGAGCTCTTTTGTGTTACTGACCGTGTCTCATATTTTTAAAGCACAGTGTGTGAACGCCTCGTGCCGTGCTGTTAGCAGGTTTAAGAAGCAGGGCTATATTTAGCAGAAGGAACTGTACGCATGTCTCAGCTCGGTGAACCCTGGGCAGATCTGACCCGCTCTCTCAGTCTCAGTCGAGCAGGGTTCAGGACGAGCGCCTGCTCCATTAACAGCCTGGCAGAAGCCGTCCACGCTACCTGAAGGATTCATTAGCAATTACGCCTGTGCTACTGAGCATGTCTGGAGGCGAGATGCACACCACGCTCTCCAAATAATAGCCAATTCTTCAGTTCTGTCCTAGTTTCCCAGCTCTTTTTGTTCAGAAATGCTCGCTCCATTCCCACCCGCCATGAGCCAGGCTGCTGCTTTCACTAAAATCATATTACTGCTATTTATTAAGGCAGCCAGAAAATTGCTGTGGGGATTCAGGAGTCAGGAGGAGGAGAAAAGGGAAAGAAGCGAGTGAAGAGAGCATCTTCTGGCATGTTCTGTTCAGTGCCAGAGAAGGAGCTCTTTGTCTGGCCTATCATTTCTCTCGCCTCCTCCCGCGAGCTTAAAACAGCACTACACAACAGGAGAGGGAAGAAAACAAAACCTGAATTATCCTGCAGCTTGTTCAGCTGGAAGACAAATTATTTCCTCTTGGTTAAACACTTTCTAAGGAAGAAGACAGCAGCACAGTAATGCCGGGCTAAATACGGTACGCTATCTAAGAGCAGATGAATATTAACTCACGAAACCTTTCAGATACTCTCAACTGACAAGCATTCCTTTCTGCTTGTTACTTCCAGCAGATGATTCACTGTAAACACTGCCTTCACACAGTGTTTCTATGGGAACTATAAGAGACCTCAGCGTCTCCAAACGTGGAGAGGAGCGCATGGAGAACGCCTGAAGTGCTGGAGTGCAGAGGAAGAGCAGAGGTCCATCAGCAGGATATTAGCTCTCATTGGTGGGAGGAAGATGGTGCAGATGTTCACAGTGCAGCGGACCGTGCTGAAAGACGACTCAAGCATGAAACCATCTAATCGTTTCCCACCAGCTCAATGCTGACAAAATGCACAAGATGTTGCTGAATATAAAAAGCATGCAGATTTTGGGTGTGAGTAAGTGAGAGCCTGAGGGATCTCATCTGACGCTCGCCGACCTGAGCCAGTGAAGCACTGTGCCCTAAAGAGTGTCCAGCATCCTGATGAGACACAAACACACACCAAAACACACAATCACAAATCTTTATTTTCAGCAAACAGACACAGAAAGGAGGTTCTCAAAAAATGTTGATGCTCAACCTCAGTAGTTTCAATGAATATTTTATGAGTTTATTCATTTTAGATGAAGTGTGCACTTTTTTCAGTGCTGCTCCTAAAATGCTCCTAAAAGCGTAGTTCAAAATCCTGATTTGTGCAATTCTGTTTGTGCAAATAAATAAATAAACAAATAAACAAACAAACATTACAGTTAAATAGACAAAATAAAATATTCATTCATGAATCATTAATAAAATTCCTATATATATATACTCACAATATAGTGTCTAGGTGATTTGAAGTGAAATGTCCACTTTTTCATAAAAGCTTGAAATTCGGTACAGGTTGACGCTCTGAAAACCTTCAGAAATGGAGTCATAGCAAAAACGTCTCTAGGTTACGTATGTAACCCTAGTTCCTCGAGGGAACGAGACGCTGCGTCAAACAACCTTTTGGGGAAACTCGTTTAGCACGAGCGACTCTGATTATCATATCTAATCTGTCTTATAGAAGAGCGTGACGTCACGGGCCGGGTGAGGTAAGCGACCAGGAAGCTATAATGGCACGAGCCGCGCAGCTGGCTTCAGCTTCAAGTACCAGCAAGCGCCAGCAGGGGAACTAGGGTTACATACGTGACCTAGAGACGTTCCTCTTCAGGAACTCAAGCTGTGTCGAACAACGCTTTGGGGAATGAGTACCAACGCTGGTTCATATTATGGCTATTATTTGATTTATTCTTTCTTTGATAATTAACTAATATTGTATTCAATAATAAAATAAAATATTGTTTTCAAGAATGCAATTAGATTAGATTCAACTTTATTGTCATTATGCAGAGTATAAGTACAGAGCTAATGAAATGCAGTTAGCATCTAACCAGAAGTGCAAGAATATAGTGTTTTATATACATAAAAGTGCAGAGTAAGTAAAGCTATGATATACAGAATGTACAGTGGAGTTGCTATATACAGTATTGATCAGAGTATACAGAATATAAATAGGAGTGCAATGTAGGAATTATATATACATTATGAACAGCAGCAGTGAATACAGTTGGATGAGTGTGCAATAGTATTGTTAAACAATGTATTCAATGCAAAATAATAGTAGTGCAATTTTTATAGAAATAGTTTACTGTGCTTGTACAGTAACAGCTTTAGACAGTTTACAGTGTAATGGCTTGAGCAATGTGCAGTCTGTGCAAAATATGAGCAGTGCAATACATGTGTTCAGTACTGTGACCAGCAGTGTTGGTCATCTTACTTTAATTAGTTACAGTTACAAATCACATTCAAACTGGTTGTCATAGTAATGACACTGACACTAATTTGTGGAGATTCAGGATAAGTTCAGGACAAGTTTTTGGATACGTTTTCAGGATACGTTCTGCCCGATACATTTGGATTTGGATACGTGTTTAGATATAATCAATGGCTACTTTTTTGTCTTTATCTGTTTTTTGTTCTATTGTTTTGTTGTTGTTTCTTGAAACATTGATTTAAAGTGTCAGTTATTGCATTATTTCAGTCAAACCTGTAGAACTCTTTGTTACCCCAAGCTACATATAAAAGCCTGATCAGTGGCATAAAAGTAATTAATGCAGTTTCCTAATCCTTTGCTACTCATTAACGCGTGGACTTCCCCTTTAAATAATGTGACGCACTGCTCCCTTTAAGTGTTAGAAGTGAATGAGTTGATTCAACATTTCGACACCTTCGTAAGGATGCGTTAAACTCGACAAAGCAGTTTAAAATAAAGGATGATTTAAAATGAAGGTGAATTAGCTAATTTTATTACACATATATATTTGTAATTGGCTATTAAAGTGTATATGGGAATATTGCATGACACACTGATCCTTTAACAATTCACTGGGGCAAAAACGCAAAAAAAAACACAAACCTTTTGGACAAATCTCGCAACATGATTTATCAACTGCCACAAATACTGCCTAAACAAAACACAGACTGAAATTGATCTTTGAACTTAGCTTTATTGCACGCTACCTTGCCAAAGCACTGACAGAGCCCAATGATCTAATGGTGTTGGTGAGCGCTCCAAATGCATATTCGCATGCAACAATCAGGCAACAGTTGCCAGCACTCGGATCCAGTGGCACACAGGCATCATCAGATTGACAGTACTCTAGCTCAGTGATGCTGGGGGATCCAGTCGGGCGGCAGTCAGATCTCAGGGTGACCGTGCTGCTAATGTTGTGCCAGTATGAGCGCTCATTGGCGCCCCTTCAGCTGTTAGCGCCCTAGACGAATGCCTAGCTGCCTATCCCTAGAAACAGCACTGGTAAAACATGTTGCAAATGTTAAAGGGATTATGTAGATTATCACAGATTTGAGTTCAGCTATAGGTTCACATTCAGACCACACATCGACTGCTCTTCATAATTAATAACAATTAGAAAAACAATCCACAAGATAATAAAATCAATCCTATCACATTGTGCTCCATTTCCCAGACACTGGGCTGAAGATGCCAGCAAGAGAGAGACGGAGTGAGATAATAGATGGCTTTGATGTGCCAGAGACCGATTTATGATTGATTTGAGATGCTGTTGCCATGGCCACTGCCTTCACACACACACACACACACAGAAACCCTTTCCTTTATTATTGCTATTATCTTAATAAAAATAAAACACAGTCTTCCTCACAGTACTGTAGAAAGTCAACATCCAATAACCTCCAATATAGATGAGCTGAAGATCAACAATATCTTCAAGAAAATTCATAAGATTAATATTTTTAGTCTAAAAAGATATTATTATTATTATTATTTTACATTAATAGTAGTGAAAACTTTGGTGTAATGCTGTCATTATGTCATGTGGAATCGTCAGTATAACACATTGTGACTGTGCCTCAGACACTATCAGCTCCATCTCTGTCTGTAAAAGCGTGCACCTAATGACCTGTACGGTTCGATTTCTGCAGGATTATTCACACAGTATCCAGTGCAGCTCATAACAGTACTGAATCTATAGCTACTAGCCCATTTGTCTTAAGGTTAAAGAACTCTGGGTTGGGATTCTTCACATTGACATGCTAGCATTGGTGCTGAAGAACTGTGCTACACTGCAGTTATTGATTCTTCTCACAAGAGCTTGGGTCAAGCTGGTTTCTTTTCAGACTACGTCCAGTCTTCGCCCAGCGAGACCAAAAAGCACATCCTGAGTCTCTTTCTCGTAGAGATCAGAAACTTCTTCAGGGTGTCTTTTGTGAGTTCCAGATTTGTAGGAGATCAGCATCCCTCGGCGCCTGATGTTTAAGGGAAGGTGTCGCTGCCAGTGTCGCTTCACCAAACCTCGTTCCACAGACAGAGGTGCTAGAGGGTACAGATGAGAACTGATGGTGTAATAGATCACGGTCTCTCAGTGAGAGAAGCTGGATAGAGCTCAGCCCAACACTGGGATCTGGTTCAGTAAAATGACGGTTGAATAATCACACACAGTGCCAACATAAGTGCACAATGCATGTGTATGTGCTCAGAAGGATCCAGAAATAGTTTGAACACCTCTAGAAATAATACAGATATATGTGTAGCTACCATGTGTCTCTCTTATATGGGTCTAAGTAAAACAGGTTCAGTTTTGACCGATGATGATATACCGTGACGCTTTGCATTGAAACGTAGCCTACTTATGCACCGGAAACACTGAAAGAAGTCATGTGACCTACACGTCAGATTAGTGAAAGTGAAGTGACATTCAGCCAAGTATGGTGACCCATACTCAGAATTCGTGCTCTTCATTTAACCCATCCGAAGTGCACACACACACAGCAGTGAACACACACACAGATACATGATCTGCTTATCCCTTTTTCAGCTGTTTTTTTTCTTGTCAAATTACTCTCTGGAAGCACAAAGCAGCATTTCTTCAGTCTTAGGACACTTTAGGGACACTTTAATAATTAAATTACAATACATATATTACACTCCCAAGACCCTCATAAGGTGTAGATAGAAGAAAATTAGTTTTCTGGTGGGTGACTTCAGGCAAAACATTAATAGAAGCTTATTTTCCAGCTTTTAAGAGATTTCTCCAAGGGAAATTGTGTTTTTATTCACTGTCATGAGCAGTGTGGCTGATGAAAGTTATTTTAAAGGTTACATTTAAGTTTAACCATTTAACCTTGCGCTTCCTTGCTTGCTAACGCAATGCTCTGCCAGTTGAGCTACAGGAAAACTTGAACAGTAGATGCATGATGGGCCTCTTTACACTCTGTATTCAACACTTGTTTATGATTGGTCAGTTGAACATGTCCCTGTGTGTATGATATTCACTACTGACCACATGCATGTCATAGGTCTCAAATTAGATCAGCTCACAATTCACAATTGTGGAAATGACCTTCAGAATTAATTTAATGGATCAGACATTCCCAGATGGAGTAAAAAATGTTAAGAAACACGAAGTACTAGATGATAAAGACCTTAAAACAGAGGAAGATGTTATATGGTGTAACTAAATATATTATGTAACTAGTCCACACAGTTATTACAGCTGGAGATTAATAATATATATATATATATATATATATATATATATATATATATATATATATATATATATATTACCATGTTGCGGTGCTCATCTTGTTACAAAGCTGATTGTCTCATACATTAAAATCAGGGCTGGACTGGGAACAGTTTTCAGACCTCACACATCTCTCAATCTGTCCTGTGGCCAACCCACCAAATGAAGCCAAATCACAAAGAATAATAGCCATCATAACTTGCTTTTATTAAAGCTCTTTCTCTTAAATCCAGATGTGTTCTTGCCTGTACTGTGCTGCTGTCATCATTATCACTCAGAGCATCACTCGACTGGCAAAGCCAAATATAATTAAATAATATTTAATTTTGTAGAAAACTACCTTGAATATTTTAGGAAAAATAAATAAAAAGGAAATAAAAAGCTTCAGAGCTAAAATCGATCAGGAAATGGCACCCAGTTCTTCCCAGAGGGCTTTTCTTCTGTATATGAGCCGGCATATACTGGAGATCACTGGAGAGAAGACAAGGCGACTTTACAGATCTAACTCTGAATTTATAATTTGTTTAATAATTTATATGTTTAGTATATGCAAATGACAATCTGAACTTTGCCTTGATATAAAAAGGCACTTTATGAAATATTAAAAGGAGATTTACTGTTCACACCCTGGCACAGCTAGCCAGTTTAGTAGCTATATATGGCTCATGTTTTCCCCTGTCATGACAATAGCAATGTATGGAAATATACATGACACTGTTGATGTGTTTGGTCACATGTGATAGTCATGTGGCATCGGCGCTGGCTCAAGTCAGATTGCGATCGGTTTGTGCGACGCTGCATAAAGAAGATCACACAAGTTTTTATTAGGGCCGGGACTTTAACGCATTAATTAAGATTAATTAGTTACACAAAAAATAACATGTTAATTAAGATTAATTAGTTACAGGAAAAAAAAATCCAGCATTTTTAATAACGTATTATTGCACCGCGGAACGTTTCTCACTGGATGAGTTTCGGCGGACCGATTATACTGGAGCACCAACTAGCGTTCGCATATCACCGCCTTCTTTTACTGTCTATGATCACCGCAGCACACATTGAGCCTCAAGTATCACCTCAACGCAAAACATATCACAGCTAGCGTGGACTTTACATTTTATGTTGAACTATATATTATTTTGTTGGTGCAACAGTTTATGTTGAAGTCTTTATTGTTTTGGCCAAGGTTATTGAGAGTTGGACTTAGTATGTTATGGCCTCTGAAGCAACAGAGAGATGTTTTCTAATAGTCAGGGTTTCCAATGTTCTGAATGTAATTGACAGTATTGTGTTTTACTTAAAAAACACCTTACAGAAGGTTCCAGCACCTATAAGCTTCCTGAATTTCTGAAATGTACTATTTCTAAATTGTTTCTAAATATGCTATTGCTACACTTCATGGCAAAAATTGCACTGGTCTGCTAGACTTGGTTGAACAAAAATAAACAATATTTTGTTGCTTAAGCTTATCTATTCAGTCATTATTCAATGGTATACTATAAATCCATGTGAAAAAAAATTACTTCTCACTGTTCTCAGGTCAAATATTTATATGCGATTAAAATGCGATTAATTTCGATTAATTAATTACAAAGCCTCTAATTACTTAGAATAATTATTTGAATCGAGTCCCAGCCCTAATTTTTATTTAGCAGTATTTCTGTTTTCTGTGTCCCTCTTCAGGGGCTGCATCAGGTCACACTAATAATATAACAAGATAACCTTGTTTAAGATAAAATATTGGTTTCGTCTATTCTGCTAGGTACTTATACTATATTGACTGGGTTTAATAGAATTGCATTACTAATAAAAAGAGACTAAAATACAGTTCTCATTGACTAAAACTAGACGAAAGTAGTCATGGACAATAGTTGACCGAAACTTGACTAGACTAAAAATAGTATGAATGTGAGTAAAACTAATAAAAACTAAAAAGACAGCTTCACATAAAGATTAGATTAAAACTAAAACAGAACAACAGTAATGGGAGGAGAGGATTTGAATCAATCCCTGATTTATTTGCTGTGATCAGTTTACTGTAACTCGCACCATTATCTTACACCCCTAAAACGATGTCTGAGCCCATTCTGCATCTGTGTTTGTAGTTGATTATCACAACCTGATTATCATTGACATTAATGGAAATGACTTGTATCTGTGTTCTTTAATTTGTTCCTGATCAGTAGGACAGCAGTTATTTTGTTTAGTAAATCTGACCCTTGTGTGTCATGGATCGTAAGCTGTAGTTTCTGAGATTTAGCAAGAACCCCTTTGAGACTGAAGCTGATTTCCACCAAAGCTGTCAGTGTAATAGAGAACCATTAACATCTGACATGAACCCATCCATCTGACAGATTCTCTAAAATCAATACCAAAGTATTACTTGTTTCAGCCAAAAATGCTGAAGGAAGCTTTGATTAAACCTTATCTGTGGTTAGAAAGACAGAAAAACAGATCAAAATAAAATTCTCCAATCACCAGATGCAAGTGAAAGGAACCAGGGCATAAAAGATGAGTAAAGTTGATGTGAGAAATGCAAATTCAAGACATACAAACTGTCTCCACAGAAAATACATCCATCGCACATCTTCAGAGAAACATTAGCTCTTTTCTCCAGAATTCCTTGTGGGAACGTATACAAATGTGTTTTAATGTTTCGTTATAGGTGCTGTTATATGATTAAATTCCTCAAGTGTGATTTACATTTTCTTTTTAGCGTTCATTAGACTTCCTTTGGCAAATGCAATGGTTACAGTAGATAATAGTATTCCTCAGAACCAGAATCAGAGCTCATCCCTGTGCTGTTTCACAAAGATTCAAAGCACAGCGTTTATCCAGAAATTCATCTTTAAACTGGTGTCGTGCTAGCACAACAAAACTCTACTACATAACGTTTAACAAAGCAGCTTCACAAACACACACACACACACACACATGTTAATCATGCATATTAAACACAGGAAACACTTCTGCTTGTTTGGTGGCACAGTAAAGCGTACATGCCCAACTCTGAAATCTGTGGCTGGTGAGAAACTGACAGTCGAGATTGCCTCTGTGTTTTTACCGCCCACATAAATGCCCGTTTGGTGCTGATAACATAATTGCTGAACGCACACAGCACCCACACAAACACACACACAATGCAGCAGGAGAAAACAGTTATGTGATGGTGTGGAGAGCCAGGGTTCTTCCCTGAAATAACACAACAGTTCACAGAGACATTTAATCAAAAGCCACTCCATTACTTCTCTGTAAACGGTTCAAGCAGAGCACGAGTGATGGAAACACTGTTTACTCCACAGTCCCTTCATGAGTCTGACGCCAACAACAGGAGAGGCTTGACCTCCAAAATATACTTCCACCCAACTCTGCAGCGCACGCTCCCGCTCTGAAACAGTGCTGTGAGAGGAGGGTCATACCTGAGTTCCTCTTGGAGATGTATTTGAGATTGATGGAGGCCGCTGAATTGATGAGGAGGAGCATGAATCCAGCCAGCTTCATCTTCCAGGTGTGTGCAGCTACAAGAAACCAGAATACACAACAATAAGTCCTGGTTTCTTTCTTTCTTTCGTTCTTTTTTTTACTTGAACGTGCAGCATAAAGTTATTTCATTGTGTAAAACAAAAACACAAACACCCCTCTCCAGTACAAGAGAAGGGACAAACAGGAAGCTTTGGACTGAAGACATCGGGCAGTCCAATGTGTTTTAAATTACAAATAAAAGCAGACACGTGTTTCTCTTCTAAATATTCCAAATAATCAAGTCTGTATTAAATAACTATATTACAGCACTGAATGTATGCGGAAACAGGTTTGTTATAATCATAAACTACTGATTTTAAAACGTTACTGTCAGTTAATATAGCCTCTCTTCTGATTTGAACAAATACACTCAGTCTCACTGGATATCGGCAACAGATTTTAAGTTAAATATCATACTGTTCAAATCATGATGCAAAACTGTGTATGAATATTCAGTCTGTCACCCAGAGAACCGGTCTCAATACTCATCTGCTCACCTGTTTCTCTTCTAACTGTGTGTCTGTGTGCTCTCAGCTTCTAGTCTCCGTTCGATCGCTCCAGTAATTGTGGTTTATTCGTCCTGATCTCATGCTGGTTTCCTGCCTAGATCAGAGGAGGGAAGCTCTCTAAACGCTTGCTTCTCTCTGACCACCAGCTGTGAGCATCTTCTGATGATCCTGTCCTGCTGCTGGACCGATGTCTGCTCATGAACCCTGTCTGTCCTTGACTTCACTCTCATCTCATCCTCACACACTTTCACTGATTTCTTAGCTTCAACCCCTGCCTGCCTGACCTCCCGCCTGTCCTGTCTGTCCAGTCCACTCTACATTTGAGCTTGACTGATACAGTCTGATGTTTGTACACATAACCAGCTCCATATGTGTGTTTCTCTGGTGTAGTAGACGTGCTGGGCAGCGCACCAGGTACAGCACTGCACTAGTGATGTGAAGCGCTGGAGGACGAGATGTGTTATTAATGTGTACTGCTTCTGCACCACATTCACACATGTACCACAGATATACTGCAGACTGATCATGTGTGAAATGGCCATTGCATGAGAGAAGCAACATTAAATCCAGGCTAACGCTGGAATGACATGGTTCACCATGAGAAGCACAGCGGAAGGTTTATTATGGGTCCTGAGAAACTACATCCATCAGGCAGGGCCAGCCTTTAATGGGCTTTAAGGGTATAAGGGACACAAAATGTCTTGCTAAAGCTGGAGAATATTGATCTAGTGACATTTATGCACCAATTATATGCTGTTCTGTGGTCATTATAATTCTGAGGATTCTACAGAGACTTGGTTAAATGTCTTTGGCGGCTGTAGCTTTATATGATTTGGTCGTATGGTGAACATCGGTATATTTTTCTGTCAGTTACTTTTCACATGATTTTTATATGTAATTAATTTGTCATTAAAATCATCTCTAACTTGTTGAATATAATTCAAACACATGATTACCCAGTATCCAAGATATTTATGACAGACCAGAGCACTCTGGCATCCCATTTTGAACATTTTATTGATGTACCACTGAGGAACAAACTCTCTAATTCGACTCCTCCAGATGTGCATGTGTTATCGTGGAAAGAGAAAGCAGGCTTTATAAAGAACAACCTCTGTGCATCAAGCATTCTGTCAGGAGCTGAGCACGCTGACAGTCTAATTTAGTCTTCTACAGTCTTCCACAGTATCTCTGCAGAGATGTTTTCAAACAGACCGTCCCCTGACGCTGCTAAACATCTCTACAGATTTTCCCCTGAAGAGCCGCCACACACACACAGCTATTCTCAAATAAACAGTCAGGTCTGAGGCATTCACGGGGCTGCCATCTGCTCGGGCAGCATTACCTCTGGAGGAATTCCCCAGTGAACGCAGGCTAAAGTGAATTATGTGCCGAGGTGTAACGCAGGACTGACTCCATCTGATGTGAGCCTCGTGGGAACCCTTTTGTGTTCACTTCTACACCGGGGATCCAGCTAACCTGATCAATGCTGCCCTGCTCAACAGACTTCTACAGCTTGCAGAAAAAATGCATTGAGGCCTTTTTCTTCACATTATTCAAAATTGTTCAACTGCAAACGTAAACTTCATTTTTGTAAAATAAAATGTGAGTGTAATCTGTGCTTTTATGTTGCAAGGGAGTCGCTAAGTTGTCCACTATATGGTGATCTGGGGGGTTTGGTTGGCTGTAGAGCATGTTTTCAGTTTTCATCATCCACCATGAAGAGAAGTTTGATATGTTATGCCGAGTTCACACTGCACAATTTTAGCACACTCTGCTGCTCTGTGTTTCACGGAAACCTGGCTGAATGACGACATACCGGACAGAGTGCTCCATCTGCTGAGTTTCCAGCTGCTCAGAGCGTATCGCGACGCAGAATCAACGGGGAAATTGCTCGGCGTGGGAAATGCTCTTACATCAACAAAAGGTGGTAATGTAGCAGTGTTATAGAAGATGTGCTGTCCCAATCTAGAAGTGCTCTTCAATAACTGTAAATCATTTTATTCACTGCACAAGTTTAACTCTTTCATTCTGGTGAGTCCTCAACAAGCACACGTGAGCTCAGCTTTACAGAAACTGGCTGATCAGATCACAAACACAGAACAACAACACCGGGACTCTGTTTTAATCATTCATAGGGACTTTAATAAAACAAATCTCTCCCATGAACTGACAAAATACAGACAGCACATCACATGTCCCACCAGAGACAGTAATATATTGGATCACTGTTACACCACAATAAAGAATGGATATTACTCTGCTCCACGGGCATCTTTGGGGCTCTCTGATCACTGTTTGGTTCAGAATCAGAATCAGAAAGAGCTTTATTGCCAAGCATGCTTGTGCATACAGGGAATTTTCATTTTAATGACATAAGCTTCCAGTACACAGAGACAACAACACGCAGACAAAAAAAAAAAAGTACATATAAAGACAAATATTAAAAAATAATTCGAAAAAAATATATACATTGGGGGAGGAATGGAGAAAATGTCTTGTATAAATGGGTTAAATACACACTGGAAAAGAGATCAGAGTTCCAGCGACTCGGCATCAGTGTGAAAAGGTCTGAAGGAGATTACCAACTTAATTTGGATAATAAACTGGATTACATCTGACCACTATG
This sequence comes from Carassius gibelio, assembly GCF_023724105.1. NCBI lineage: Eukaryota > Metazoa > Chordata > Actinopteri > Cypriniformes > Cyprinidae > Carassius > Carassius gibelio. The sequence continues at coordinate 8,254,526 of NC_068409.1, forward strand.
CTCAACTCAGAGGACTGTAAGAGACAGTGTGTTCATGGAAACATGGTTCAGCAACAGTGTTCCTGACTGCACTATTCAGTTCGATCAGCTGACGTGCTATCCAGCGGACAGAGCTCTCATCGAGGGAGGGAAATCTCTGAATGGTTAAACTCCCCAGTACTTGAGTGAGCTTGAATCACATTATACTTCTTCACATCCACTGCAACCTCAAAATTATGAACAGTTGATAATACCTAGAATATCAAAATTGACCGCGGGCAGTAGATCATTTTTCTATTTATCGCTCAAACTCTGTAGCAGTCTCCCTAACATTATTCACGAGGCAGAAACACTCTGACAGTTTTAAATCTAGACTAAAGACTCTTGTTTCATCATCATAAGCGACTATTGGTCAGTTTTTTTCAGCTTTATCCCAATGTTACTGTGGTTAGCTGGATGGTGGACCAGATGGTGGACCTGCATCCAGGAATAACCACAACACAGCCCTTGAATATCAGTGAAGGCCGTCAGTACAGATCCTAAGACCTGAGTGACTGCACAAACCCTGAGGACAGATCTTCAGTGAAGACCTTGTCGTCTAGACGAGCCCTCAGCACAGATTCCTACAGTGCCAGGACCAGCTGGGACCATAATCAGCTGATTTATCTGTTAGCAAAATTCTGTAAAACATATATGGGAAAGTCCAAACACGCAGGCCTACTCTGCTTTTCACTGTGGTGACATCGGCTATTGAAGGCAACCCATACACTCATACTTACAAGAAAACCAGCAAATGTCAATCACTGGAGTAGTAGCCAGGGATGATTAAATGCTAACTGCTGTAATTATCTGAGCCATGCCTCTGAAGCCATCAAGTGATAAACACATATGACCCTAATTACTCATAAATTATGGTGCTGATTTTACATAAAATATTGCTGATTATAGGTCTGGGGCCGAATTCACGGAAAGAAGTTAAGAAGTTACTTGAGATAAATTCTAAATGGTTCACCAGAATGTTCCTAAATTCAAGGCTTAAAAACATCATAAGAGGTCCTCAAATATGTCTTATTGTCCTCAAGAACAAAATTATAGGCTTTGGTGTTACCTGACTGTATGGCGTTTCTTACAAAACTCTTGTCCACACTAATACATTTCTGACATTTCAGTTTGGACAAAACTTTTGGAAAACACTTGAAAACACTAGCGTGTGATGTAGCTAATTAGTTATATTGTAATGATTTATATTTGTAACAACCCAGTAAATTAATTAACCTTATAGCCCTCTTCAGTCATTTTTTACCAAAAATGTGTATATTTTGAAATTTAAAAAATTTTGCTTCTTCGGAATTAGATGACACTTGGTGACTTTTGTCACATTAGCAATATGAAAGCACAAACAAATAATGGACATGATTCGGATATGTTAAAGGGTAAAAAAAATGATCGACATGGGAATCAGTGAATCTTTTTGGTGATACAAACTACAAATCAGCCACTGGTCAGAAAAAATAGTGTGCAGCAATCAAGGGGTCTAGAATATCAGGAGTGCAAATTAGACACCAACGCACACATACAAACATACATACACAGAAATAAACAGGTAAGACTGCAACAGAGCACATTTTGAAAATATGTGAAAAAAACATTTATTGAATTACATTGAATAAAATATAAAGGAATTCCAAAATGTTTGTATAAAGTGTTTTGAATTATCACTATCCATTCCTCATTTTGTTAGATTTTTTAATTATTAAATATTGAGTAACAAAAATGATTCCTATGTGTTTTCTTTCTAACAAGATTTTAATGTTTGACTCTAATAATAATGTAAACTGATACGTTTCTAACCAAAAATATCTAAACCTTGACAAAAGTAGTCTTTTAGAATGTCTAGATATATGTCTAAATGCAAAACCTAAAAAAAATGAATAAATCGTGTCTAAAAAACAATGGGAATACAAAAGCCTCTCTATATATCTACACTGAACAAAATTATAAACATAACACTTGATTTTGTCCCCATTTTTCATGAGCTGAACACAAAGACCTAAGACTTTTTCTATGTACACAAAAGGCAGTTTTGTCTTATTGTTCACAAATCTGTCTAAATCTGTGTTAGTGAGCACTTCTCCTCTGCCGAGATGCTGATTAGACAGCATGATTACAACCACATTACAACCTACTGTATATATCTATGTATGTATGTAGTAATGGAGAAAATAGCTCATTAAAATTGTATAAATATTGCATAGTATCATCAAATTCCCTCAAAATAATAAATAATAAGCAAACAAATATTATTGAACAAAAAATATATTACATTGATTTTCCTAATTAAATTTCAATGCTTCAGTCACTTTTGACCGTGAAGGAGAACAAGTCTGACTCCTAAACATAAAGGGCCAGAGGGTTAAACATCTTAGCTTTTATGGTTAAAGACAAGTTGAAGCTTATCCTAGATTATATAAAATATTGTTGTCTTAAGATCAGCCTTTCAAAAAATTTTTTACTATTTTGGATGATTTTGAAATATCAAATATTCTAAACTTTATTCTTAAGTTTGAAATGAAGAAGTAAGCCACTGTAGAGACCTGAAGACCTCTGTTAAACCCTACAGTGAAGGCATTCATCTTTGTTGCCAAATTTGGTGATCTCAGTGTTGTCTTTGATTAAATGGAAGGAGTTTTTGCATATCCAAGAGTTAATTTCATCAATACACCGGCACAGGTAGTTGGTGGGGTAGTCATTCAGGCTACATATCTGAATAAAAGACAGGAACTTTTGGAAATGTGAAGGCATCAAACACACTACTGTGAAAATATATAGTTTATTCATGTTTTTCAAATCTACAGGTAGTAAATAATGTATATGAACAATACAGTACTAATTTACAGCATTTTTTACAGAATATAAAATATTCTACCTTATGTGATAAAAAGGAGGGGGAAAGTATGTAAACAGATTATTTTGGTTATTTTCCAGCAGTGTAACTGATTTTTTAGCCAATTTACAGCAAGAAATAAGAGAAAAATTAAGGTTTCCTTCATATTTATAGGAAACTTAAATGTTCTCTTATTTCTTTCTTGTATAGAAATATATATATTACATGTTTGCCCCCCCCCCCCTCAATTGTGAAATGATGTCCCTGCAGTAGATCTGCATTTTTTTCTGCATAGCTTTTATAATCAATTTGGTTTTTTTGCATATACAGGATGAACAATAGTGGTGCAACAATAGAACCTTGAGGTACTCCGCATGTCATTGACGTCCACTTAGACCTGGGGTGGGGAACATTGATCCTGGAGGGCCTATGTCCCTGCAGAGTTTAGCTCCAACCCTGAAAAAAAAAAAAACCTACCTGTATCCTGAAGACCTTGATTAGCTTGTTCAGGTGTGTTTGATTAGGGTTGGAGCTAAACTCTGCAGGGACACAGGCCCTCCAGGATCAAGGTTCCCCACCCCTGACTTACACTAATGGTTACCTTTACTCACACAATAACCTCTCCCTACTAAGTACAGTATGACCTGAACCATCTGAGAACCATTCCAGAAAGCCTGACCCTGTTTGGCAGTCTTTCTAAAAGTATGTTGTGACTGACAGTGTCTAACGCAGCACTGAGATCGAGTAGTACAAGCAACGATAATTTGCCAGAATCAGCATTTAAGCGAATTTCATTTATTATCTCTACAACTGCCTCTGTGCTGTGATGCAGTCCCTCAACGGCACTTGAAATGGATTGACTTAAAAGGAATGACTTCCGACAGATCAATGAAAGGTGTTTATTACATTTGAAATATGGATATTTTTCTTGCAAGACATTTTATTATGGATATGTGCACTTTATTGGACCTCTTGTGGACTGTTCAACAGAAACACCCACCAACTGCAATCATAACACTTGGAGGAGCCAGGACAATTTTTTATATAACTCCGATTGTGTTCATTTGAAAGGAGTCATATTTTCATTTTTGGGGAAACTAACCTTTTAATGGTTGGGTAGTGTGTGATGCCACGTATTTTACTTTTTAATATATATATATATATATATATATATATATATATATATATTAAATGTGAGCCAAGAACTTTCTATTTTATCATTAAATTACTCTATTTGAATGTATTTCAGTAAAAGTTGCTAAGGTGCAGGAACCCAGAGCGAGGAATGAGGAGACCAGGAGTACAAAATTAAGGAATTTGCTCATATCATGGGGAATCATACATGGCACAAGGAGTAGACTTCAACAATACCAGACACTGGATGAAAGACAGGGAACACTATTCTTACAAAGAACAGGAGAATGGGATGACAAGACACACCTTGGATCAAATCAACATAATCAGGACAGGAACAGGAAACTAACCAAATATGGGCATGGGAAAGACATGGGGAGCAAAATGCAACCAAAACTCGGAACAAAGTCTGACAACAAGTCAAGTCAACTTTATTTATTTAGCACTTTATTGTGTCAAAACAGCTTTACAGTGTTAAACAGGAAAATAGTTTGTCAATAATGCCTACAAAATTCAATTCTGCTTTAAAGCAGCTCTTAAAAGAGGACAATAGTAAAGTCAATACTTCAGTTGAAGTCAGTTCATTGTTGATTTAGTGAAGTCATCATCCAGCTCAGTTCACTTCTATTCCAATAGTTTATGTGCAGTAAAGTCGACAATAATGCCAAAATTGATGCAACAGCAACAAGGAGGCCAAACTCCATCGGTGAGAATGGAGAACACAGAGTGCCGTGGTCTCACCGGTCCTGATGAACACTTCAGAATGTGCACGCTACAGTGAGATTTCTCAGCTCAGGTGACAGAAGTTCACTGGAGAAGCATGCTGGCACTATTAAGCCAGCTCTAATCACATCACAGGAGGAGAGCTGGCCGGAGTCGACTGGTCTCTCAGTAGAACCACATCAAGATGCTCTGCTTCTGTGTTTGTAAAAACAAACCAGCATCAGCACTTGACAACATATCCATGTCTAAAACGACACACTAAAGCCACCATCAAACACAAAATAAAACAAGAATTGCATAATTTTTTAAGACGTTAAATAAAAGTTGTGGCAAAAGCGATGCCACTAGCATCTACAAGAACATACTGTGAACTCCTCAAGAAGGTGTCAGTGATTACAACATACAAAATACCTTAACCATTATACCTCTGCCTACATAATTGCTTGTTCCATGCTATACAGTTATATAAACTAACTGTACATAAACCTAAGGCCTTCTGCTTAAATGTCTAATAGTTTTATTTGAATGTGATAATTTAGGTAAAAATTAAAAAAAGGGACTTTTACAGTGTTACAAATTATTTATATTTCAAATAAATGTTGTTTATATATATATATATATATATATATATATGTGTGTGTGTGTGTGTGTGTGTGTGTGTGTGTGTGTGTGTATGTGTGTGTGTGTGTGTGTGTGTGTGTGTGTGTGTGTGTACAGGTACTTCTGAAATAAGAATGTTGTGGAAAAGTTAATTTATTTCAGTAATTCAATTCAAATTGTGAAACTCATGTATTAAATACATTCAATGCACACAGACTGAAGTAGTTTAAGTCTTTGGTTCTTTTAATTCTGATGATTTTGCCTCACATTTAACAAAAACCCACCACAACAAATTAGAATATGTTGACATGCCAATCAGCTAATCAACTCAAAACAGTCTTCAGAATGGTCTCTCAGTTTGGGTCACTAGGCTACACAATCATGAGGAAGACTGCTGATCTGACAGTTGTCCAGAAGACAATCATTGACACCCTTCACAAGGAGAGTAAGACACAAACATTCATTGACAAAGAAGCTGGCTGTTCACAGAGTGCTGTATCCAAGCATGTTAACAGAAAGTTGACTGGAAGGAAAAAGTGTAGAAGAAAAAGATGCACAATCAAGAGAGAACCACAGCCTTATGAGGATTGTCAAGCAAACTGTATTCAATAATTTGATTGAACTTCACAAGGAATGGACTGAGGCTGGGGTCAAGGCATCGAGAGTCACCACACACGAGTCAAGAGTGTTCAAGTGTTCAATTTACTGAACCACAGACAACATCAGAGGCATCTTACCTGGGCTAAGAGAAGAACTGGACTGTTGCTCAGTCATCCAAAGTCCTATTTTCAGACGAGAGCAAGTTTTGTATTTTATTTGGAAACCAAGGTCCTGGAGTCTGGAGGAAGTTGCTTGAAGTCCAGTGTTAAGTTTCCACAGTCTGTGATGATTTGGGGGCAATGTCATCTGCTGGTGTTGGTCCATTGTGTTTTTTGAAATCCAAAGTCACTGCACCTGTTTACCAAGAAATCTTGGAGCACTTCATGCCTCCTTCTGCTGACCAGCTTTTTGAAGATGCTGATCTCATTTTCCAGCAGGATTTGGCATCTGCCCACACTGCCAAAAGCACCACAGGTTGGTTAAATGACCATGGTGTTGGTCACCAGACCTGAACCCCAGAGGGAATCTATGGGCTATTGTCAAGAGGAAGATGAGAAACAAGAGACCAAACAATGCAGATGAGCTGAAGACCACTGTCAAATAAACCTGGTCTTCCAGACCACCTCAGCAGTGCCACAAACTGATCACCTCCACGCCACGCTGAACTGAGACAGTAATTTAAGCTAAAGGAGCCTCTACAAAGTACCGAGTACATAATTAACATACTTTCCAGAAGGCCAACAATTCACTAAAATGTATTATTATTATTATTTTTGGTCTTATGAAGTATTCTAATTTGTTCAGATAGTGAATTGGTGTGTTTTTGTTAAATGTGAGCCAAAATCATCACCATTAAAAGAACCAAAGACTTAAACTACTTCAGTCTGTGTGCATTGAATGTATTTAATACACAAGTTTCACAATTTGAGTTGAATTGCTGAAATAAATTAACTTTTCCACAACATTCTAATTTAATGAGATGCACCTGTGTGTATACACACACACACACACACACACACACACACACACACACATATATATATATATATAGTTGAACTTTGAATCCCGATTTTTGACCCTGCCTAACTTCCAGAGTACAAAATCTGAGGAGCATCCAGGTGTTCTCATTTACTAAAGGCTTGTCTAAGAGGGAATCCGCAGACGCACCTCATGACAGAAGCAATGAGCTGTGTATAATGATTGACAGAGCGAGATTAAAAGACGTGTAAATACTGACACGCCACACACACCTTTGGTGATCCTCATCTCATTGTTTGCTGGTAGTTTATGGGGAGGTGAGAACTGTGTGTTGGACCGCAGACTCCTCCGTCTGACAGCTTCTTTAATCCTGCCAGGTAACATGCTTATCTCAATTCATCACTTATTCACCTGTCTCTTTATTCTTCTTTAGAATATTAAAGATCACTTAATGAATATCTAGTTTGGTAAATTCAAGTTTTCTATTTCTGTGTCGGCCTGATGATATTGCACTCCAACTGAATTTGGGTTCAAACAAGCCGATAGACCTTGTACCTGCACAGTA